>NC_138374.1:67333390-67407882 GCF_054177405.1 Leptonychotes weddellii
GAAAAATAAAAATATGACAGTGAAAATCCAAGTCCATCAATAGTCACAATAAAGGCAAATGGATTTATTTTTTCAGGTAAGATACAGAGATTGTCAGATTGGATTCAAAAAGATAACTCATGTTGTACACACTCCACAAAAATAAAACCCAGCTATGTGAAGACACATCAATAAATTTAGAAAAATGGAACTACTCTATGATCCAGATATTGCACTACTAGGTATTTACCCAAAGAATACAAAAATGCTGATTCTGAGGGATACATGCACCCTAATGTTTATAGCAGCATTATCTATAATAGCCAAATTATAGAAATAGCCCAAGTGTCCATCAACTGATGAATGGATAAGGAAGATGTGGTGTGTATATACAATGGAATGTTACTCAGCCATAAAAAAGAATGAAATCTTGCCATTTGCCAGAACATGGATAGAACTAGAGTGTATTATGCTAAGTGAAATAAGTCAAAGAAAGACAAATACCATATGATTTCACTCATATGTGGAATTTAAGAAAGAAAACAAATGAGCAAAGGGAAAAGGAGAGAGAGAAACCAAGAAACAGACTCTTAACTATAGAGAACAAACAGATGGTTACCAAAGGGGAGGTGGGTGAGGGGATGGGCTAAGAAGGTGATAGGGATTAAGGAGTGCACTTGTTGAGATGAGCACTGGGTATTGTATGGAAGTGTTGAATCACTACATAGTACAGCTAAAACTAAATATTACACTCTATGTTAACTGGTATTTAAATAAAAACTAAAGTTAGAACATAGAAAAATTGAAACTAATGAGAACATGATGTACCAAGAAATATTACTCAAAAGGAGACTGTAGTTTCCTTCTTTCCATTGTCCCATGTAAGACAAAATAGCTCTGAAAGCAAAATTAAGAACAGAAGGTCACTGTACAAAGATTTAAAAAAAAACCCAAGCCTTATACTATAATTACTCATGTATGCACCAAGTAAAATAGTTTTAAAAAGTCAAAATATTAATAGATTTTCCTAAATAGACAAGTGTGCAATCATAGTAATAATTCATAACACAACTCTCAGAAACTGATATGTGCAACAGACAAATATTAATGAAGATTAATAAAAATTTTAACTCCTATAAACTAAAATATATTGACATATATAGAACACTGTACATAAGGAACATATATACAATTTTGCATCTATGACATGAGGACATTGATATAAAGATCATATTCACTGAATCACAAGGACTAATAGCAACAACCAAAAAATATATATAAAGCCATGACATATTTAGAAACATTAAAATATAGTTCTAAATAACTAGTGAATCAAATGTATCATCATGATAATTTAAAAACACAAAAATGGAAAAGGAAAAGATTGTATCAAAACATGAATTGTTTATATAAAACACTACTTAGAGAAAGCATTTTTCATAAGCAGGAAAAAAAATCTGGAAAGACTGATAAAGGGAAAAAAAGACTTAGCAATTTTAGGGATATTTTCAGGAGATCTAGCAAAATGTAATTTATGCCAAAATTTTCTGAATTTAAGTGATATGGACAGTTGTGTAGAGTAATACCAAAACTGAGTCAAGAAGAAAGAAAATGTTATTAGAGTTATAGCTATTAAAGGAATTGTACTAGTTTAAAATTATCCCAGTACATTTAGAAATAACTATAAGATGTTTTACTTATAAGCATATGAATTCTTAGCAAGCAATAATCTGAGAAAACCTTCTTAACCTGATAAAAGGCCAACAGCAACCAATAATCTATAAGGTAAAGCCCCAAAATTTTTCCTTTAAGATTCAGGCATGAGATAGTAAAAGCCACTATTACCTGATATATTCAACACAGCCAATGCAATGAGATAAGAAAAACAGTATGAGTATTGGAAAGGAAGAAAACAAACTGTCATCAACAGCAGGTAATATTATTATGACATGGAAAACTCAGGAGAATCTACAGAATTATTTGTTAACAATAAATTCAGTAATTGCTAGATATCTTTTAAAATACCATTTAGATACCATGTACAAATGCAAAAAGAAATAAACAAATCCTTAATATCTAAGACAGTTGAGAAACCTAGGAATAAATCTAACAGAAGAGGAACAGACCTCTGTGGATATGCACTCAATAAGGGCTGGGCTTTGTTTATTACAATGCCCCTAGTTTCTAAAATGCCTAGTACAGGAGTGACATCAGCAACATGACTCAGAAGTTGTTTCTCCTTTTTATCCCGCTTTGTAATCAACAAATTAGACATCCATACATAAACAAGAGCATCTTTGTGGAGGTTTCCAGACTTTGCACCTTACCCCAAGGGACTCAAGAGGAATCTCACTCACCAGTGCAGATGTTAGGACACAGACAAACTCCATAGAAACTGTGGAACCTGACTAGCTGGTGAAACTGCCTGGACCCCTCTTGGGGCTAATGGGCAAGAATGGGGCGTGTGCTGAACTGAGCAGGCACTCACTGACCACAGAGAACTTGCAGAAATCCAGCTTCCAAAAGGCAGATGCCAACACACTGTTGAAGAAGAAAGGAAAAGAAAAATATGAGTTGAATCATAGTGAAAGTGGTAAGAGAAACTTTGTAGGCACTGCCCTACTTTTAAGAAGGAGCCTTTTGGGGCTCATTTATTGGTAGAGGTGACTCTTCTGCAGGCAAAGAGGCAGATGGTGAGAGAGGATTCAGTTTTCCCAGTTGGCAGGATGCAGCTAGGGAAACCCATTTCTGTCCACCAAAACCCAGAGTACTACGGTGGGAGCTTAGTCATGAGAGCTTTGGGAGGATTTGGGGAAAGAGGGAGGTAAGAATTTCAAACAGTCTTTAATCTGCTCAGCAGAAGGTCCACCCACAAGCCTTTGGGAGTGACATGCCCTACCCCATCTCCCTACCAAGTCCGTGGGCATCCCCAACTCACCAAGTGTTAAATCCATACTTCCCCCAACTCTGCCAGCTGGGTGTGTGCTCCTGAGTATGTCCAGAAAGGCAAGCTTCAGGAGATGGGGAGCATGCTCAGAACACAAGCCACCCTTGGTGGGCAAGGGAGAATCCACAAACCTGAAATATAGCATACCCCTCTGGAAATTAAAAAACAACAACAACAACAACAGAGGTTTCTAATAACCTGCCTAGCAGACTGTAAGAACCAGAGAAGACACAGAGCTAATTAAGAGGGTCTTGGTTATTTCAAATGCACAAGCAAAAATGCATACCTACAAGTAATATGAAAAATCAAGGAAATACGGCATCACAAAAAGAAAATAATTTTCCAGCAACCAAGCTCAAAGGTATAGAATATTACCATCTGATAATTCAAAATAGCTGTTACGAAGAAATTCAACAAGCTACAAGAAAACTCAAAGACAATCCAGTGAAATCAGGAGTAAAGTTAATGAACAGAAGGAGCTCTTTACCAAAGCGATTGAGATTCTAAAAAAGAATCAAATGGAAATACTGAACCTGAAGAATTCAGTGAATGAGATGAAGAATGTAGTGGAGAACATCTGTCTCAAGGCAGATCAGGTGGAGGAAGAATAATGGCTTGGAGAATACGAATACAGAATAAATACACTTAGAAGAGGAGAGGGGAACTAAGTTTAAAAAGAGTGAAGAAAGGCTAAAAAAAGCTCTCAGATTCTATCAGAAAAGCAAATATCTGAATGATCAGGCTCTAGAAGGAGAAGGGAAGGAGAAGGGGCAGAGTTTATTTAAAGAAATAATAGCCAAGAACTTCCCAAACCTGGGGAAAGACTTGGACGTACAAGTCTATGAAGCTAATAGCATACCCTGTTATCTCAGTGTAAAAAGACCTTCTCCAAGACACATTTTAATGAAACTGTCAAAAATCAACCATAAAGAATCTTGAAGCCAGGGAAAAAAGAAAGTAACTGACAAGGGAACCCCCATTAGGCTATCCCAGATTTCTCAACAGAAACTCTGACAGGCCAGGGGAGAGTGGAATGATGTATTCAAAGTGTTGAAAGATAAAAATTGCCTGCCAAGAATACTCTGTCTGGCAAAGTTATCCTTCACATATGAAAGAGAAATAAAGGCTTTCCCAGACAAAAGCTGAGGGGATTCACCACCTCTAGACCTTCCTTGCAAGAAATGCTGAAAGGAATTCTTCATGCTGAAATGGGAAGATGCTAACCCAAGAATATAGCAGCATGTGAAAGCTAACAGCACACTGATAATGGGGAAAAATCAGACTCAGAGAACCGTTACTCTATATTTGGATGGTATGTTAACCATGCAACTATAGTATGGAAGTCAAAGTAGAAGAGTAATAAGAACTATAGCTGCGGGGCACCTGGGTGGCTCAGTTGGTTGAGTGTCTAACTCTTGATTTCAGCTCAGGTCATGATCTCAGGGTCGTGAGATCAAGCTCCAGGTCGGGCTCCTTGCTCAGCGCAGAGTTTGTTTGGGAATCTCTCTCTCTCCCTCTACCCCTCTTCATAGGTATTTGAAGATACGTTACTATCAGCCTAAAATGGACTGTTTTATCTGTAAGCTATTTTATGTAATTCACAAGGTAACCACAAAGCAAATGCCTAGAGTGGATCTGCAAAAGACAAAGGGAAACAGAGCATACCTCCGTGGAGTATAACCAATGTACAAAAGTAGGCATGAACAGAGAGGGAAAATACAATGGAAATTCAAAAGGACCAGAAAGTAATGAATAAGATGGCATTCATGAATAAGTTCTTACATATCAACAATTACTCTAAATGTACATGGGTTGAATTTACCAATCAAAAGGCACAGAGGGGCTGGATGGAAAAAAAAAAAAAAAGATCCAACTACATGCTGCCTACAAGAGACCCATTTCAGATTTAAGGATGCACATAGACTCAAAGTGTCATTTGAATTATATGCTGCATTTCCTATTTGAAAATAGGGTAATTGAATATTTTTTCCTTATGTATAATACACATCATTTCATTAAAAATCCTTAAGGACTTTTGTGGAATGTGTGATTCGTCATAGTTCTTTCCCCCCTTCTTATTCCTCCTCAAAAGAAACAGGCAATTGAAGAGTGTAACATATTATCATCAATTCTTAAATTCATGGATCTTCCTACATTTATTGTAAAGTGAAGCTCTTGACCCACCGCACAGTTTGATGAACAGAGTCCATTTACCATAGGGACAAAGAAAAATGCAATGGAAAGAATCCACTTAGAGAGCTTATGATTGCCAATTTCTAATATGCCTGAGTAATTGAGATTTAAAAACAGAACAGAATTATAGGTTTAAATGAAAAAAATCCAGGGCGCCTGGGTGGCTCAGTCAGGTAAGCATCTGCTTTTGGCTCAGGTCATGACGCCAGGGTCCTGGGATCAAGGCCCGTGTCAGGCACCCTGCTCAAGCAGGAAGTCTGCTCTCCCTCTCCTGTCTTTCCCCCTGGCTTGTGTGCTCTCTCTCTCAAATAAATAAATAAAATCTTTTTAAAAAAAATGAAAAAAATCTTGTCTGAATACCAGTGCCATTTATTAAACTTTCCTTTAGCACTTACCTGTGTTATTAAAATAGCACAAACATAGTAGATCAGGAACTGGTTGCCTGTATATATCACTGGGAGCTAACAGGTAGTGTTGAATTATGAATTGGTAGTGTTTAGAATTGTCTTGAGAGGTCTTTAAATCCAGTGGTAAATTCCCTCTGTCCCCCATCACCTTCTTACCACTAATTCTATGAAGCCCCTGGTAGTGATGGGAAGTGAAGGGATGAGTGGTATCTCAGGCATATGTGGGCACATAAAAGGCTAAGAATGATATTCTCAATGCATATAGGTATATATAAATGACTTTCTAATTTGAAGGCTTGGATGCTGAATGTGTAGGCCCATGATATATATATATATATATATATATATACTGCTTACATAGACATAGCACATGTACCACATTCAGTTTATGTAAATATTTACCTAAATGAAAGATGGTGTTACAAATACAGTTGGATTTTTTCTTTAATGATGAAGCACTGTGATCATGAAGGAAAAAAAAAACAACAGATTTATACACTCTGTTTATGTGTAATGAGTAAATTTCACAAATTACAAATTTAAAAATGTGCTAATATGTAATGTTCTTTATTTTCTCTGATCAGGTTTAATTTCATATTTAAGCCCAATGGACATTGCACCAGAATGAAGCTTAGTATTAGAAACTTAATCCTAGTCTGTTCAGGGCAAACTGTTAAAATCAATGTTTTCTGTGTTTATTTTCACCTTTAAGTTTTGATTCAAATGTCATCTTAAAGCAATCTTTCTTCACTTCTTTAAGATTATTCCCTATTTAATAAAAAAAATAAAATTGCTCCTTTTTAAAAATTCAGTACATTTCCGCATGCCCCCTTTTCTCTTTTATTCTTCCCCACAGCACTTACATCTAACATACTGTTGTTTTGCACTTTATTGCCTGATTCTCTATCAGAACATAATTCCTATAGACTTTTTTTGTCCATGTTATTCAATGATATATCATTAGTTCCTAGAATAGGGCCTAGAATGTTTTAATTCTACCACTGAATGAGTATTTGTTGTTGAATTTGAATTCATTGTCTACCTCCCTCTTACCACTGGGGCTACCTGTGTTTGGGACACTCACCCATTGGGGAGGAGACACTGGATCCGTGCTCCACCTCCTTTGATTTTGCTGTGATGACTGAATTATGTCAAAGCAAATTAGAGCTGGACAGAAGTTAAAGCTATAAAGGCAAATTTTATTCAGGAACTATTGCAATAGGGGAAGAGGGACCTTTGTGTCAAACTGAACTCCATTCTGAACAAGGAGAAGTGGGGATTTATTGCCAAGGAGAAGGATCAGGGGTAGGGGAGGGCAGTGGATAGAAGATTACTAATAGGAAACATCAAGGAGAAGGGGGATTCTGCAAAAGCAACTTGATAGGATTCTTGTTGAAGGCAGACCTTGTGATAAGATGTCAAGGGTGGGAGATGAAGAATGTGATCAGATATCAAGGATGGAGGATTTTTGTTAAACTGATCCGGTAGGGTTCTTGCTAAAATGGAACTAATTGGAACAAGGACAGAGCCCAAGGTCAGAGTCCTAGTCCGAAAGAGGGGGGCTCAGAGGAGCCTGACTCAAGTTTGGTCAGGGGAGTGTCTTTGCAATTGTCTTCATTCATCGCTGCTGGTATCCTATGGGATACCTGTTTTCCCCACTGGTCTTTGGTAATGGGTCTACACAGTGGGTTTCTTCGCATTTCTGTTGAGTACTCCAGGTTACTGCTCTTCTTTTAGCTTCCTTTAAGTCAGTTTAGGGAGTGTCAGAAACCTAAGAATACTCTTTCTGGCAATTTGAGTATTGCAGTCTGTTGGTGGAGCGAGTGGGGAGGGTGGCCTATCAGCCTAGACTTGGTTGGTTGCCATATTTATTTTTCTGAAGTTGTGTTGTGCAAGGAAGGGGTTGAGTGTAGGAGATTCTAAGACCTGGCCATTTTCCTCCGTATGCTCTGGAAGCAAGACAGAAGTTCACCTTGGCCCTGGGATCTTCCTTGTCTCTACCTGGGTGGGTGTTGGGGAGCTTTGGCTTCCCTCCAGCTCCCCTGTCCTCTAGGCTCTGGAACCTGTCTGGGCCGGAGAAGGAGTCTTTATCTGGTTTTCCTCAAGTCTCAAGGGTTTGTTTTTTTGATATTCAAATATCAGGAGGTCTTTTATCTAAAAGACTTTTGTCTCTGCAGTGAATTTTCAAAGCCTGTTTTTTAAAATCCAAAAGCCATTAGAATGGCTTTCTGTGGTCTCTCTCTTCAGATGACCCCACCTTGGGGCATTGGATACCTTGTGTTTTGTTTCAAAGGGGCTGTGGGGTAGTGGAAGGCCTTGGAGTAAAAAGAAATTGATAAAAAAGGAATTGGGTGGGGTAAGGGAGGCCTCCCAGGCACTTCATCGTATTACATTTACTTAAAAACAAGGAAGTGAAGTCATAGAAAAAATATATCCCTTGTCCGTTTCCTTGCTAATTTCTACGTTGAAATTAATTCAACGAAATTAATTCAAAATTAATTATTTGTTTCCTGGAGAAGGGTTTTTTAATTCTCTCTCTATTCTTTCTGTGAAAATGTCAGCCCAGTATGCATTTTTAGTAGATGTGCTTCCAGCAAAACTTGTCCTTAATATCTCTGGTGTGCAGTCATCTGAGATTTTCCCATTTGTTCCAAGGTACTTGAAGGGCTGATTTGGTTTTGAAATTTACACCTAACATCCACTGAACTTGGACATAATCTTTTCATGTTTACTGCACATCCTTCACAGCATAATGACTTCCAAGCTTCATTTAACCTGATTCCTACTAAACAAGGAAGCTTGAGAAGTGGGAGAGGCTAGAAAAAAAAGAAAAGGTTTTTCTGCTTAGTGTTTTTGGTATTCTGCCATGTTTTTTGTACACCACTTTAATTGCCCCTTTAGTGATATTATACTGAATGCTTTTTTCAAAGGCTCATTTAGAATACCTGCTTAGGAAAAATGTGGGTCAGGTGGGAATGAAGCACAAAACTAAATTGCTACTTAACATGACAGCTCATCAGTGGGGCCAAGTGCTATCAATTTTTTGTTTATATCTTTGGTAATTTAATGCAGATGAAACTGGCAGTTTGCCAGTTGTTTTTATTTTTCCGAGCAAAAAGATATTTTAAAAAAGAAACTGAAGCCCAGTATATATAGCTTATTAATCTTACTGTTTTATTTTAATTACTGGATTATATGCTACAGCAAAATTGAGAGCTAATAACTGCAGAAGAATTTTGATACCTTGGAAAGTGAGTATATTGAATGTATTTATTTAGTTCCACATATATTCCTCATTAGCTAAATTTCAGAATGATTGATGGAATGGGGACTTTGCATATTAAGGTAAAGGAAGTTAAAATGATACCAACTAAACAGATTGCAGGAGAAAATATCTATTGACTGATTCTGGTAGAATTTTCCCAGGAAGCTCAAGAAAGTAGGATGTAACACATGAATGTCTTTAATATGAGCTGTATGTATTCTGTATTAATATAATTACTAATGATATTACTTTTCCCTATTACTTGGGCTATGAAATTCTAATTCCCAAGAATTGGTACAGCAGTCTTTCATTTCTTTTAAATTTCTGGAAATTAATCTGAAACTTTACTTGAAACCACTTAGCTTCTAAGGCTTATGTCAATCTCATTTTTCTCAAAAGCTTTGCTTTTTGTTCTTTTTCAACGACAAGAAGGTAATATTTCCAATGAGCAGTTGGTTGACCTTTATGTACCTAATGAAATTACATTAATAAGGTGAAATGCACACAATTTGCCAAAGTTCATTTATGCTCTTTAAAAAAAAAATCCTATTTTGATATAGTGGTTTGATTCTTTGTCAATATGTACTACAAACAAAAAGAGTTGTATAAATCATTGTTGATACTGATTCATATTAGTTAGGCATTGATGACGTCAGCATTTTTATCAAATACGGTAGGTTGAAGTCTATGAATTTCAAAGATATTTGTATTTATCTTTACTGTAGACGATTTGAAGTATAACAGTATGGAAGTAAGGTTCAGGTGAAATGGGAGTTGGTAACTTTAATTTGGAAGGGATTATTAGCCATTTAAAAGAATCACTTGAACCTTCAAATCCTTCCTTACACAGGGTTATTTAGAAAAGTAAAATGAATTGTGGTCTACATCTGATAGCGAGCATGAACTAATTAATTATTGTGCTGTTTGAAATCAACAGATGCAAATACATCTCCGTGGGTTTTCATTGTGACCACAGATTAAAGCAGCTCTGGTAGCTACTCCATGTAGGAAGGGAAAAATTTAGAAAATCAGGAGAAACACTTATGTCCTGTATTATCCAGCTTTACACATTAGTAGAACTTATCTATAATGTTTGACTTGGAAGGACGTCCTTCCCATCCTCCACCTTTCAAACATACCCCCCTATTACGTATGAGATATTGCTGGGAGGTTACCAGTAAAATGGGTTGCCAGAGAGGATTTTTCCTCTTTTCAAATGCACACATCGCTCATTAAGATGAATTAGTCTCTAATCACTTTTTCATAGATTAGTTTCAAAACTCTGTCCTGTGTGTCCCCTCTGTGATGGCTAGGAGGGCTCAGGACCATTGGAAAATGGGAGAAAAAAGAATTGTGTGCTATTGGGCTACCCTGTGCTGGGCAGTTGTGGGGAAATCAGGAGGGGAGGGTGTCAAGCAGAGACAGGAAGATGGTACAGTAGCAAAGATAGTTCTTTGTCATCGTTCCTAACGCTGCTTCCAAGTCACGTTAAACTTAGAAATCAGACTCTGCCAGCTTGCTCATCTGTTGGTACATTGCAAATGTATTGGGAGCCCTTTCTTGAAAAAAATATTTTCTGAATGAGAACTTGTACATAGGCTGTGCTTACAGTTTATAGATTTATCTATTTATAATCAGAATTCTGTAACATACAATGATTTGTATGAGCAATTAAAAAATCCCATGTGGGACGCCTGGGTGGCTCAGTCAGTTAAGTGTCTGCCTTCTGCTCAGGTCATGATCCCGGGTGCTCAGGTCATGATCCTGGGGTTCTGTGATCGAGTCCCGCATTAGGCTCTTTGCTCAGCCCTGCTTCTCCCTCTGGCTGCCACTCCCTCTGCTTGTGCTCTCTCTCTCTGACAAATAAATAAAATATTTAAAAAAAAAAAAGTAAAAAATCCCATGTGGCTTCTTTATAAAAAAAAAAATGAAATAAAAAATATTGTTAATTACCCAAACATGCAGAATTCTGATTTAAAACAGAACAAAATTTCTCATCTATAAATGTGGCTTGTGATGTAAATTGAATGACATAAGGCCGTAATTAGCCATAATTGTTACAATTGCCAGACTAATCTAATCCACTTACACAAAACAAAATATTTCCAATAATTTTGTCTATAGATAAATGATTTATAAAATATGAGATGTCTTATAATGAAATAGTAACTAAGGCAATCTCAGCTTTATTCATGCTTAAAAATTATTTGCTGTAACACATCAATTCATTCAACATATTTTTATTGAATGCCTACCATGAATCAGATGCTATTCTCCATTTTGTGGATAGTAAGGAACAAAGCAGTCGAACTCCCTGCCATAAAGAAGCTTACCTGGTAATTCTGCTAGCCATAGCCCAGAATACTTAAAAGAAAAAAGATGACATAATTTTATCTCAGCATTTTCTCATGTTCTGATCATTTTTTTTTAACTTGGCATAATTAGCTGGTGAATTTTCTTTGTACAAAGGAGAATCTTTGAGATGAAGATCCATGTACCTTTATATTAATTCAGCATGTAAAGTTAATTCTTTTTTTTTAATTTAAATTCAGTTAGTCAACATATAGTACATCATTAGTATCAGATGTAGTGTTCAGTGATTCATCAGTTGTGTATAATACCCAGTGCTCATCACATCACATGCCCTCCTTAATGCCCATCACCCAGTTACCCCATCCCCCTACCCACCTCCCCTCCAGCAACCCTCAGTTTGTTTCCTATAGTGAAGAGTAAATCATGGTTTTTCTCCCTCTCTGATGCCTTCCCATTCAGTTTTTCTTCCCTTCCCCTGTGATCCTCTGTGCTGTTTCTTACATTCCACATATGAGTAAAACCATATGATAATTGTCTTTCTCTGATTGACTTATTTTGCTCAACATAATACCCTCCAGTTCCATCCGCATCAATGTAAATGGTAAGTATTCATACTTTCTGATGGCTGAGTAATATTCCATATATATATATACCACATCTTCCTTATCCTTTCATCTTTTGATGGACTTCTCAGCTCTTTCTACGGTTTGGCTATTGTGGACATTGCTGCTATGAACATTGGGTTGCAGGTGCCCCTTCGGATCACTACATTTGTATCTTTGGGGCAAATACATAGTAATGCAATTGCTGGGTCATAGGGTAGCTCTATTTTTAACTTCTTGAGGAACCTCCATACTGTTTTCCAGAGTGGCTGCACCAGCTTACATTCCCATCAACAGTGTAAGAGGGTTCCCCTTTCTTTTCATCCTCACCAACATTTATTTTTTCCTGAGTTGTTAATTTTAGCCATTCTGACTGGTGTGAGGTGGTATCTCATCATTGTTTTGATGTGTATTTCTCTGATGCCAAGGGATGTGGAGCAATTTTTCATGTGTCTCTTCGTCATTGTATGTCTTCTTTGGAGAAATATCTGTTCATGTCTTCTGCCCATTTCTTGACTAGTTATTTGTTTTTTGAGGTGTTGAGTTTGATAAATTCTTTATAGATTGTGGATACTAGCCCTTTATTTGATGTCATTTGCAAATATCTTCTTCTATTCCATAGGTTGCCTTTTAGTTTTGTTGACTGTTTTCTTTGCTGTGCAGAAGCTTTTTATCTTGATGAAGTCCCAATAGTTCATTTTTGCTTTTGTTTCCCTTGCCTTTGGAGACATGTCTCGCAAGAAGTTCTGCGGCCGAGGTCACAGAAGTTGCTGCCTGTGTTCTCTTCCAGAATTTTGATGGATTCCTCTCTCACATTTAGGTCTTCCATCCATTTTGAGTTTATCTTTGTGTGGTGTAAGAAAATGGTCCAGTTTCATTCTTCTACATATGGCTGTCCAATTTTCCCAGCACCACTTATTGAAGAGACTGTCCTTTTCCCATTAGATCTTCTTTCCTGTCTTGTCAAAGATTAGTTGACCATAGAGTTGAGAGTCCATTTCTGGATTCTCTATTCTGTTCCATTGGTCTATGTGTCTGTTTTTGTACCAATACCATACTCTCTGATGATTACAGCTTTGTAATATAGCTTGAAGTCTGGCATTCTGATGCCACCAGCTTGGGTTTTCTTTTTCAACATTCCTCTGGCTATTCGGGGTTTTTTCTGTTCCATACAAATTTTAGGATTATTTGTTCCAGCTCTGTAAAAAAACTTGATGGTATTTTGATAAGGATTGCATGGAATGTATAGATTTCCCTAGTAGTATAGACATTTTAGCAATATTTTTTCTTCCAGTCCATGAACATGGAATGTTTTTTCCATTTCTTTGTGTCTTCCTCAATTTCTTTCATACGTGTTCTATAGTTTTTAGAATACAGATCCTTTACCTCTTTGGTTAGGTTTATTCCTGGTTATCTTATGGTTTTTGGTACAATTGTAAATGGGATCAACTCCTTAATTTTGCTTTCTTCTGTCTCATTTTTAGTGCATAATGCACATAATGCAACTGACTTCTGTGCATTGATTCTATATCCTGCCACGTTGCTGAATTTCTGTTGAGTTTTCACAATTTTGGGGTGGAGTCTTTGGGGTTTTCCACATAAAGTATCATGTCATCTGCGAAGAGTGAGTTTGACTTCTTCATTGTCAATTTGCATGCCTTTAATTTCTTTTTATTGTCTGATTGCTGAGACTAGGACTTCTAGCACTATGTTGAACAACAGTGGTGAGAGTGGGCATCCCTGTCATGTTCCTGACTTTAGGGGAGAAGCTCTCAGTTTTTCCCCAATGAGAATGATATTCTCCGTGGGTTTTTCATAGATGGCTTTTATGATATTGAGGTATGTTCCCTCTATCCCTACACTATGGAGAGTTTTAATTAAGAAATGATGCTATATTTTGTCAAATTCTTTTTCTCATCAATTGAGAGGATCAAATGGTTCTTGTCCTTTTTTTTATTAATGTCATGCATCATGCTGATTGATTTGCAAATGTTGAACCACCCATGCAGCCCAGGAATAAATCCCACTTGGTCATAGTGAATAATCCTTTTACTGTACTGTTGGATCCTATTGACTAGTATCTTGGTGATGAGTATTTTGGCATCCATGTTCATCAGGGATATTGGTCTGTATTTCTCCTTTTTGATGGAGCTTTGTCTGGTTTGGGGATCAAGGTAGTGCTAGCCTCATAGAACGAGTTTGGAAGTTTTCCTTCCCTTTCTGTATTTTGAAACAGCTTCAGAAGAATAGGTATTAGTTCTTCACCTGGGAAGCCATCTGGCCCTGGACTCCTGTTTGTTGGGAGAATTTTGATTACTGATTCAATTTCCTTGCTGGTTATGGGTCTGTTCAGATTTTCTATTTCTTCCTGTTTCAGTTTTGGTATTTATACATCTCTTTGGTATTTATACATTTATGCATCTGTTTCTTCCAGATTGCCTAATTTTTGGCATATAGTTGCTCATAATATATTCTTATGATTGTTGGTATGTCTTCAGTGTTGGTTGTGATCTCTCCTCTTGCATTCATGATTTTATTTATTTGTGTCCTTTCTCTTCTTTTTTTTTTTTTTTTTAAGATTTTATTCATTTATTTGAGACAGAGAGAATGAGAGAGAGAGAGCACATGAGAGGGGGGAGGGTCAGAGGCAGAAGCAGGCTCCCCGCCGCGCAGGGAGCCCGATGCGGGACTCGATCCAGGGACTCCAGGATCATGACCTGAGCCGAAGGCAGTCGCTTAACCAACTGAGCCACCCAGGCGCCCTCCTTTCTCTTCTTTTTGATAAGTCCAGCTTGGAGTTTATTGATCGTTAATTCTTTTGGAGAACCAGCTCCTAGTTTCATTGATCTGTTCTACTGTTCTTTTGGTTTCTATTTCAATGATTTCTGCTCTAATCTTTATGGATTCACTTCTGCTGGGTTTAGGCTTTATATGCTGTTCTTTCTCCAGCTCCTTTAGGTGTAAGTTTAGGTTGTGTATTTGAGACCTTTCTTGTTTCTTGAGAGAGGCTTGTATGCTATATACTTCCCTTTTAAAAGTACTGCCTTTGCTGCATCCCAAAGGTTTTGAACAGTTGTGTTTTCATTTTCATTTGTTTCTATGAATTTTTTTTTAATTCTTTCATTTCCTGGTTGACCCATTCATTCTTTAGTAGGATGCTCTTTAACCTCCAAGTGTTTGAGTTCTTTTCAAATTTCCTCTTGTGACTGAGTTCAAGTTTCAGTGCATTGTGGTTTGAAAATATGAATGGAATAATCCCAGTCCTCTGGTACTGGCTGAGGCCTGATTTATGACCCAGTATGTGATCTGTTCTGGAGAGTGTTCCATGTGCACTTGAGAAGAATGTGTATTCTGTTGCATTAGGATGGAATGCTCTGTATATATCTGTGAAGTCCATCTGGTCCAGTGTGTCATTCAAAGTCCTTATTTCCTTGTTGATATTATGCTTAGATGAGCTGCCCATTGCTGTGAGTAGGGTGAAATCCCCTACTATTAATTGTATTATTATCAATGTGTTTCCTTAATTTGGTTATTAATTGGTTTATATAATTGGCTGCTCCCAAATTAGGAGTATAAATACTTATAATTGTTAGATCTTCTGTTGGATAAATCCTTTAAGTATGATATAGTGTCCCTCTTCATCCCTTACCATGGTCTTTGGTTTAAAATCTAATTTGTCTGATATGTGGATTGCTATCCCAGCTTTCTTTTGATGTCCATTGGCATGATAAATTGTTCAGCTCCCCCTCACTTTCAATCTGGAGGTGTCTTTGGGTCTAAAATCCATCTCTTGTAGGCAGCATATGGATTGGTCTTGCTTTTTATCCAGTCTGATACCCTGTGTCTTTTGATTGTAGCATTTAGCCCATTTACATTCAGAGTAACTATTGAAGGATATGAATATAGTGCCATTTTATTACCTGTAAAGTCTCTGTTTCTGTAGATTGTCTCTGTTTCTTTCGGGTCTATGTTACTTTTGGGCTCTCTTCACTTACAGGATCCCCTTTAATATTTCTCACAGGGCTGGTTTAGTAATCACAATTTCTTTTAGTTTCTGTTTGTCCTGGAAGCTCTCTATCTTTCCTTCCATTCTGAATGACACCTTAGCTGGAAAAACCATTCTTGGCTGCATGTTTTTCTCATTTAGTATCATGAATATATCATGCCACCAGCCCTTTCTGACCAGCCAGGTCTCTGTGGCTAGGTCTGATGCCAGTCTAATGTTTCTACCATTGTAGGTTAAGGAGCTCTTGCCTCAAGCTGCTTTCAGGATTTTCTCTTTATCTCTGAAATTTGCATTGCTTCACTGTTATATGTTGGGGTTTTAATCTATTTTTATTGATTTTGTGGGGCACTCTCTCTACCTCTTGGACTTGAATGTCTGTTTCCTTCCCCAGATTAGGGAAGTTCTCAGCTGTGATTTGCTCAAATATACCTTCTGTCCCTCTCTCTCTTTCTTCTTTCTCTGAGACCCCAATAATTCTAATATTGTTTCACTTTATGATATCGTTAATTTCTCAAAGCCTCTCTTCATGGTCCGTTAGTTGTTTTTCTTTCTTTTCCTCAGATTCCTTCCTTTACATCATCTTGTCTTCTATGTCACTGACTCTCTCTTCTGCCTCATTTACCCTAGCTGTTAGAGCATCCAATTTAGAATGCATCTCAGTTAAAGCATTTTAAATTTCAACCTGATTAGATTTTATGTCTGCACTAAGAGGTTCTCGAGTGTCTTTTACGCTTTTTTCAAGCCCAACTAGTAACTTTATAATCGTTATCCTGAATTCCAGCTTTTTACTTATTTCCGTATTGATTAGGTCTGTGGCAGAGAGTATTACTTCTGGTTCTTTCTTTTGTTGTGAATTCTTCTTTCTAGTCATTTTGCCCAGAGAAGAATGGATGAACGAGGGAACAAAATAAAAAATATCAACCATGACCCCAGCGAAATACCCACTAGACAAATCTGAAGCAGTCTGAAACCAAAAATGAAAAGAAAAGGAAAAAGATTATAATCTCCCAGATGGACAAAACAGGGTGATCTACTTGGTCGTGGGTGTATTTTGCTCTGTTTGTTAGAAGACCCTAAATCCCAAAATTGCAAAGAAAGCAAAACTTTATATATATATATATATACACACAAAATAAAATTGAATACATTGAAAGGAAGCCAAAAATGAAGAATATAGCTATAAAATGTAAATGTAAAAATGGAAGTTAAAAAAGAAAACTTAAAAACAAAGAGTTGCTAAAATAAGAAACGAGTTGAAAAGGAAAAAAAAAAAAGAAAAGGGAAATTATAAACTGAAAGGATAAAAGAATCGTGGGGAAAAAAACCTCGAATACTATATACTATTTTCCCCTAGCACTGGAGTTTTGCAATTCTGTGTGCTTGGTAAACTTGGTATTCAACTGATTTTACAGCTGGTTTTCTGGGGGAGGTGCCTGTTGAGCTCTTCCTCAGGTGTCTGCCTGGGCAGAGTTGCACTGCCCCTTGCCGGGGGGCTGGTCTCAGTGTAAGCTGCTTTGGGTTGCTTTGTGTGGCTCTTGTTCCCTGAAGTTTTTCCGCACCCCATTAGAGGATGAAAATAAAAATGGCCGCATCCCAATCTCCAGCCTGAGCTGAAAGATCTTGGCCCCCTAACTTAAGTAAACCTTTAGGGAAAAGCAATCTTCACTTTTGTGTGCACCGAACTCTGCAGACTCCTTTGAAGCACACCGTGCTTATCCTCTCGGGGGAGAGAAGAGGGTTCTCACAGGCCTGCCACTTGCAGGACCTCCACACGGAGAGTGGTCCCCTATTGTACTGCCATTCACGGTTTATGGCAGACTGAGCTGAGAGCCCACTCCTGGGCTCTCTGACCATAGCCAGTTTCCCTGCTCCAGTGCTTGGGAACTCTGCCCGCTCCGAAATCCCCATTCTTTCCATGACCCTAGGGACCCTGAGACCACACAGTCCCACCTAGGATTTTGCCCTGCTTTGCCATCTGAGCACCTTTAAGGCAGGGATGTTTCTCACTGGAGCAGATTTTTAAAATACTGATTTTGTCCTCTGGGGCTGTATCACTTTCCGGTAGTTGGCTTATAGAGGCTCCCTCCCCATGCTGTTTATCTTCCAATATATCCCCTCCAATTCACTTTGCACCTCCTACCTTGCCAAAAGTGGTCACTTTTCTATTTGTAGAATTCCAGCAATTCTTTTCTTATATCTTAGGTTGAATTCATAGGTTTTCAGAATGATGTGATAGTTACCTAGCTAAATACAAGGCACCCGATGAAACAAGGTTCCCTACTCTTCCATCTTTCCTCTCCCCACTAATTCTTTCAAAAACTATAGATCAAAAGGCTGATTATCTGCCATGCACTATTTCAAGTATAATGGCAGTTAGAAAAATGGATTAGAAACAAATCCTGACCTCAAGGCTTAGTTGATAATAGGGAATATAACAATGACAGAAGAATGGAAGAGGAGCAGCTATAAAATAGGTTTTGTTGGAATCTCAGTAGTTAAATAGAATGAGGTGACTGCGTGTGTGTCTTTGGGGAGCAGGGCAGTATTATGTACCATGCCCCAAAATGTACATGCTGAAAATTTTCTATTTTCTATTTTCTATTTCTTCCAAAAGACGAAAACCTATTCTTGTTTTAGTACTTTCTCTCCATTTCAGAGTATGGAGGTAGTCTCTGGTAAGAGTTCCTTAAAATCCAGGCCTTAATAATTTTTTAGATGATTAAATATCTGGGATTTTCTACTCTCTGTCTTATCCAGAGGCTTCCTAAATTCTATGGCTAGGAAAAGCAAATAGGAAAATAATTTATAAATGCATTAAAATTTACCTATAGTATAATAAACAGCTAGTATCTGTAAAGATCCACAGATATATTAAATATGTAAATATACAAATTAATATAATATTTAAAAGTTGACGAAAACGAGAATAAGAAGAGAAATCCATCAGATGTTTTCACTGGTAACCAATATTTTGGTTTGTACTATAGAAAAGCCTCATCAGTTAGGAACTCAATAAATCCTTCTCAACTTTGAGAGATTGGTAAGTTGTCTCATTTCACTTTTATTGGTATAAAAATGGAGACCACGATTGTGTGGCCTTTCTACCTAATGAGTTATTAGCTTAAGTGAAGGGTTCCAGGCTTGCTCTTCAGTGGTAACCACGTGGTTAAATGAACCATTAGAGGTAGGTGGGGTCATGAAAAGACCGTTACAGGAATTTTTAAGCCTTGACTTTTTCGGAAAGGCCAAATATATATTTCTTTTGTTTTGCTTTGTAGTTACCAGCTGACAAGTGGGTATAAGCCTGCCCCAATGGACCTGAGCTTCATCAAACTCACCCCATCTCAGGAAGCGATGGTGGACAAATTGGCAGAAAATGCTCATAATGTGTGGGCCCGGGATCGAATCCGGCAGGGCTGGACTTACGGCATCCAACAGGTACAAGGGAATTTAGCTTGATAGCATGGAAGCTGAGATTTGCTTAAGTGGTGATCAGCATAATTCCTAACAGGAGAGATTAAATAATGACTCTTTTGAAACTCAGATACATATCTTCATGTACATATGCACTGACATACCTGTTCAGTGCTGGACCAAGAAGTCAGATGACCAAACCCCGAGTGTTCACATGAGGTACACAGTGAATTTTAACCAGAACAGTCATTTATAACATGGTTTCATGGCATTTCTCTCTGAGATTGTATTTAAGGAGAAACTTTTGAAATATGAGACAGTTGAGATAAAATAATAAAAGAGGTCCACAGTTCCTCATTCGAAAACCCCGGGGCCAGATGAATGTCAGAATCCAGATATCTTTCGGTTTCCAGAATGGCAATATGGTGATATATTACATATTTCTTACCACCCTCAGCGGGACAGCAGAATATAAATTATTATTTGTTCAGCACAGTGTAGGCATGATAATACGAAGAGGGATAAATAAAGCCTATAAACAGGCTTGCATCAATTCAGGTCATATTTTACCACTAACTGAGTTTTTGTTAAACTTAGTAAAGGATAGAGTTTTCTGAGGTTTCTGGATGTTAGAGGCATGGATCTCTCTCTATTAATGGTGGTGCTAGCGGGAGTGACTAACAGTCATTGAGTATATCCCGAGGCAGCATAGCAGAGCGGCCGAAGAGCAAATTTGAGCCTCACCTCTGAGTCATTGTGTGACCTTGGGCAGGCTACTTAAATTCTCTGCGCCACTGTGTTCCTCATCAGTAAGTGATTTAATGTCATTTTATAACTTACGTATGAGAAAGGCTCATAGCAGTGCTGGGGCCTGACCAAATACGTACGGCAGTTTGCTATTCAATTAGGTGGCAGTCCCCATGTCTAGAGTTTTACACATATTCTCTTTAACTCTGACTACAGTTCTGTGAGGGAGGGATCATTTTTATTCCCAGTTTACATATGGTGCACGGGGAGCCTTCTTGGGAGCAGTTTGCCCAGTGCTACCCAGTTAGCAGGTGGCAGACCTGCTTGGGATCAAGCTTTCTGACTCCAGAGCCAAAATTCTTCACTTCCTTGTTGCAGTGCCTCTTGCCAGCTCAGTTTAGGCTTCCTTTACTTAAAATTCTTCAGGACTAAAATGGATTCTTACTTACAGGCTTAGACTGTGGTCCAGGAAACAGCCTAAATATTGGTTTGAAAAACTGAATTTCAAAAATCCTTCTAAGCCAGTGACTTCTTGCTATTGGGAAGGCTAAAGAAAAATTGAAGAGCCTTGATGTACCTCATAAAATATATTTTTATATTGAATTAAGCTGGTTGTAACTGATGAGAATGTCAACACTACATCTGCTCCAGCATTGTGTGTGTGTGTGTGTGTGTGTGTGAGAGAGAGAGAGAGAGAGAGAACCTGAACCTTATACTCCAGATGGACCAGGGGTCCACACTGGCTGTCTGCAAAAGGAGGGCTTACTTGCCTTGAAGACCACGTAGCTCTGTCAGACAAACCAGGATTTCCCTAAGGTCCCTCTCTTCTGGGGGTGGGGGTGCTCCTTCCTGTGCATGTGGTTCCTCATAAAAACACAAGGCTCTCTTTGAACCTGCCAGAATCATTTCCCCATTCCCTCCCCCAGGTCGCACCCCATCCCTCCACCACATTCCCCACTGACATAGCCCATGTTTGCCGGATTATTTGAATGAATGTTGTCTTGAATTTTGCGTTACCTTCCATCACCTTAACATAATCTAGTTTAGAACTTCATTGAAAGTCCTTGAGAGCAGTTTCCTTGAATTACCCTCTTCTCTGTCTCTCTAGCACAGCTGCTTTCAAACCATGAGTGTGCATCAAATCCCCTGGGAAGCTCCTTTTAACAGAGTCCCAGGACACCGTCTCTAGAGAGGATGATTCATTCAAGGCTTCAGACTTTCTATAGAGGAAAAGTTTGGGGGCTAAAACCAAGTTGAAGGAGAAGAGTGTGGGGTGATGTTTACACTGTTGGTTTATTTGGGGTGGCTTTGGAGTGGTGCTCCCCGCCAAACAAACTAGGTGATCTTGATCCCCCACTGTGTCAGTTCATGTTCATGTATTCAGGAGCAGATATTTAGTACAAATTTGCTAGAGACCAGGGGAGAAGACAGTAGGAAAAGCTTTCTTTGCTCCTACCCAACCAAGACAAACCCCATCCACCATGTAGCATATTTGTTTTGAGAAGGTTTGGGAAGATCCACAGCCTCCTCATTCTTAGTCATGCTCAGGTTAACCTGAGGATTGAGAATGCTTCCAGAAATCTGGAAAGTCTGACAAAATCTGTAGGAGAGCCTCAGGGAGTGGATGGAAGGAAATGATTTTTTTTGCCAGGATAGTAGGATAGCCAGCTTTCTTGCTTTGCCAACACCAGTTTCATCACATTTTAAACCTGGAGCCTCTTTTGTTATAGACAAATTGTGAGTTTTGTAGATATTTCAGTACTTTGGCTATTAACTGGCTTCACAGGTTGATGGAGTCACCCTAATGCATATTGTTCAGGCTATTTGAGTTCATAGAATGGCTGTCTATAATACCCTGGGTTTTTCCGAGAAAGGGACAGCAGCCATGTGTTGTTTGTAGACTAAAATCAGTGAGAGGTGACCGGTGATCATTTGGCTGTTCTTGTAACAAAGACTCATCTGTCAACTGTGCAAGGAAATTCTGTGTTCTCTAAATTCACCCACTGCCCTGTGACCCTGGCAGATGGAAGATGATGGAGAGATCCTTCCAGTTCGCTTTTGTTATTGTTGTTTTTTACTTTTTCTTCTCCTGGGGAGGGCCTACACTTACTCACTGGATTCCATCTTTTATATTGGTAGGGGTTCAGTAACTTCCGTTACCTGAGAAGACTAAGGTGGTGGGGGAGGGGCAGCTTTTACCTCAGGGGCTTCACATTCTATTTTATTTGGTGGCTGTCATACTTCCAAAACAATTGCTTTAGTACTGCTTTAATGACCAACACCTTTTCTCTTCCTGTAGGATGTAAAGAACAGAAGAAACCCTCGCCTGGTTCCCTACGCCCTTCTAGATGACCGCACCAAGAAATCCAATAAGGACAGCCTCCGTGAGGCCGTGCGCACGTTGCTGGGGTATGGCTACAACCTGGAGGCGCCAGATCAGGATCATGGTATTTTTTTTTAAAGATTTTATTTATTTATTTGAGAGAGAGAGAGATAGAGCATGAGCAGGGGGAGGGGCAGAGGGAGAGGGAGAAGCAGACTCCCCTCCGAGCAGTGAGCCCTATGCGGGGCTCGATCCCAGGACCCTGGGATCATGACCTGAGCCAAAGGCAGGCTCTTAATCCACTGAGCCATCCAGGCGCCCAGGACCATGGTATTTTGGTTTTCCTTTCTTCCTCTCAGGCTGCAAAGTTGTGTAGTAGTTCTTCAAAGCCAAATAATTAACTGAAAGTGGGGAGTATAGGATGAGTCCTTTGGGATGTCATCTAGTTTGTAATTTAGGCCAGTGGTTTAGAGCATTTTTTTTTCCTGAAGGACACTTGAGGGATTAGACTCCTCTCCCATTTGAGTGTCTCAGGACCACTGGGGGAAAAATGGGGCTACCTTCCCAAAGAGTTTGAGGTGAGCAGTTAACTCTCTTAACTCTGGTATTGCCCCCACCTGACCCCACCAGTTCTCCTTCAAAAAAGAGTTGGTTTAATTGTTTTAGCTAGTGTCTTCTGAACCTTCATTATTTTATACTCATACCTATAGGTAATTTTAATTAGTGTAACATTTTGCTTTAAGATAAACACATTAGAATAGGCATTCAATAAATTTGTGTTGAAGAAATGGGTTTTCAGACGTCTTATAAAGAACACATTTCCCCTTAAAATATTTTAAGAATATGGTTTAAAATATCAGTATCAATTCCTTTATCCTTTGCCTGAAGTTTGAGTTGGTATGAATATCCATATTTTAAAATTGGCAAAGTGAAATAAACAATGTGTGTTTCCTTATAGTGCCAGTTTTTAAAAAATGTATCCTTAATATTCTCTAATGACTAATATCTTCAGTGTTGTATCTGTGCATAGAAATCCAGACTGTAAGTAGTAATAATAGCTAATGTTTATATAGTGCTTATCATGTGCAACAAGTATTTCTGAGACCTTTACAATTACATAATCCTCACAGTAGTAACCCTATGGGGATGGTCCATGCATTATGCTCATTTTACAGATTAGGAACCTGAGATTCGGAGACTTCTCTGCCTTTCCATTTACTATGTTGTAGACGCAGAATCCCATTCCCAGGCATTCTGATTCCAGATTTCAGTCTGTGGAGTTGATTCAGTATGTAGTTAACATCTTAAGAGCTCTTAGTAGATACTGAATCTTTACATTTGCTGCAAATAAAATTAGATATTCCCTTGATAACAATAATATTCGTGATTATAATATAACTATTTTCTCTTGAGGTCAGTTTTATAGCAACAAATATTTGGTAGACGCTTATTAACCAGATGCTATCAGGTATGAAAGGTACCAGAAGGATCCCTGTCTTAAAGAGTCTGTAGTCCACATGACCACTGGAATGGAAATACAAGGCTTCTAAGCTAAGACGTAACAGAATTACTGAGTAGTATTCTATTCTAATAAACCATAAATTTTTTTATCCGTTTTTCTTTGATACAAAGATTTGGATTGTTTCCAGTTTTTGGCTATTATGAATAAAACTGCTATGAACACTTGTAGACAAGTCTTTGTGTAGACTTAGACTTTTCATTTCTCTTTGGGTAAATATCTAGGGAGTAAAATTACTGGATCATGGGACAGATATAGTCTTTATAAGGAGTCCAGATGGTTCTGTGAAGTTACTCCCATGACCAATGTATGAGGGTTCCAGTTGCTCCCACATCCTGGCCAAGAATTGGTAGTGAATCTTTCTGATTTTAACCATTCTGGTAGATGCAAAATGGGATCTTACAGTTTTAATTCTCATTCTCCTCATGAATAATGATGTTGAAATTTTTTTCTTGTACTTAATGGCCATTGGTATAAGTGGTCTTTTTTCTTTTTCAAATCTATATCCATTTTAAAAATTGGGTGGTTTTGTCTTTTTATTGAATTGTAAGTATATATAACTGTAAGCATATATATATATATATAAATTTTCTGGATATAAGGACTATGTCAGATATTGGAAATAATTCCTTGTAGTTTGTGGGTTGTGCTTTCACTTTCTCAGTGAGATCTTTCAGAGAGCAGAACGTTCTTAATTTTGATAAAGACCTTTATGATTTTTTTTCCCTTTATGGTCATATATTTTATGTCCTGAGAAATCTTTGCCTATGCAAAAACAAAGATTTTCTCTTGTGCTTTCTTCCAGAAGTTTTATTATTTTACTTTTTCATTTAGGTCTATAGTCTAATTTGAGTTAAATTTTGTTTGTGATGAGAGACTGAGGTCAACGTTCACTTTTGTCCAGGTGGATATTCAGCTGTCTCAGCACCATTTATTGGAACAAATTATCCTTTCCTCATTAGATACCTTGGCACTTTTGTCAAGTATCTATTGACCATTGGGTTCTATTGATCTATATGTCTATCCTTAAGTCAGTACCACACTACTGTCCTTTTTATTATAATCTTATAATAAATCTTAAAATCAGGTAGGGTAGGTCCTCTAACTTCTTCTTTAAGAGATTTCAGTCTCCTTTTTTCTTTGCATTTCCTTATAAATTTTAGATTCCACTTGTAAATTTGGTTTTGATGGGATTACAGTTGACTATGTAGGTCAATTAGGGGAGAATTGACATTTTAACAATATTTAGTCTACCAGTTCACGAATGTGGCATATCTTTCCGTTTATTTTGGTCCTCTTTAATTTGTCTTCTACTTTCAGAGTAGAGATCTTGCCCAGTATTTTTTAGAGGTATATGATATTTCGGAACTATCATAAATGAAATTAGTTTTCATTTCATTTCACCTTCCAGTTGTTCACTGTGAATATGAGAAACACAATTAGTATGTATATATTGTTGTTATATCCTGTGGTGTGGCAGAATTCATCTTACTTTTTTTCTTTCTTTTTCTCTTTTTTTGTGTATAAAGTATATAGGATTTTCTACCTACATAACCATGATGTCTCCCCCCACCCCACAAAAAATTTTTACTTTTTCCTTTATAATTATCATGCCTTTTTTGTCTTTTGACTTAGTGAACTGGTTAAGACTTACAGTGTTTAATAGACATGGTGAGAGGTTATCCTGCCTTGTTCCCAGTCTTAAGGAAAAAAGTATTGATGTTTCACTATGAAGTATGATGTTAACGGTAGGTCTAGATGCCCTTTATCACAGTGAAGAAATTCCTTTTTCTTCCTAGTTTGTTGGGAGCTTTTATCATGAATGGGATATTGAATGTTGAGTTCTGTCAAATACTTTTCTTTTTGCCATTTATTGAGATGATTATATATTCTTCTCCTTTATTCTACTAATATTGTGAATAACGTTGATTTTTGAATGTTAAAATAAGTTGCATTTCTGCAATAACTCTACCTGGGTGTATTATGCTTTTTTATATATAGCTGGATTCTATTTGCTATTTTGTTAAGGATTTTTGCTTATATGTCATAAGGAATACCGATATGTAATTTCCTTTTCTTGCAACATCTCTTTGTCAGTTATTGATATGAGAGCAATAATGGCTTTATGATATAAGGTAGGAAATGTTCCTCCTGTTTTCTGAATTTGGGTTAGTTTTGTATTCTTTCTTTCTTTAATGTCTTATAGAATTTATCATTAAAATTGTCTGGGCATATAGTTTTATCCTTTAGGAAACTTATTTGATTATGAATTCAATTTCTTTAATAGCTATGGGAGATATTTAGATTTTCTATTTCTTCTTATGTCAGTTTTGATAAGTTATACATTTTCAATAAGTTAATTTCATTTAAATTGCCGTATTTATTGGCATAAAGCTGTCCTAATGTCCCCTTATGATCCCTTTGATGTTTGTAGGGTCTCTAGTGGCACTTCTTTTTATTCTTTGTGTTGAGAGTTTATGTTTCTCTTTTTTTGTCATGGTCATTTTTCTTAGGGATTTATTGATTTTATGAATCTTTCAAAGAGTGAGTTGATCTTGAATGTATTTTTTTGGTTAAACTTTCAGACACTTATTTATTCTTCCACATTACCAATCATGGATTATTATGAGTCAGTTCTCATAATTATGAGTGGCTATGTCTCCTGTCTCCTTAGGATAACAGCACTGTTGAGAGACTGTGGCATCCAGTGGGGAACTTCAGTCTTTGGTTAGTGTTAGAGCCCCTGGCTTCACAGCCCCATGAGCGTTCTTTAACATGACCTACTAACTGTAAATTTTAATGAAGGACTGGATATATTTATATGATCCCAACTGTTGACAAGGATATGACACAATAGGAACCCCATGTGTTTTTCTTAAGAGTGTAACTTGGCAAAGCTGATGTGTGAAAAGCTTGTAATTATAGAAACCATGAATATGTCCCAGAAAATGCTACATACACTTGGATGTAGAAACACTCATATATAGGTCCAGACAGGGGTGTGTAGGAATGCGTTTATTACAGCATTATTTATGATCATGAAATCTGGAAGCATCATATGTGTCTATTTCTGGGAAATATTATTAGATAAAAATAATAGAAATGTTAAAAAAAACATAACATGCAGCAATTCAGAAGCAGTGATCATGAAGTATGGGATAGAGCAGTAATACAATACCATTAATATCATTTCTAAGTATTCTACAGCTTACAAAAATACAAACCATCCAAGGAAAAACACCACACATATTGGAGTGATGCCAGTGGTGGAGAAAGGAGTGAGGAAATGTATTTTGTGATCAAGGATTAAGAAAAAGGAAGAAAAAAAGAGCAATAGAGGAGACTTACACAGTCCAACAGAATAATATGAATGAGCTGAATACTGTAGTCTCTGAGCTCCCAAACACATATTCATACACATACACACACACCCTCTCCCACACATACTTATACACACACACACACACACACACACCAAAAAGTAAAACAAAAAGTCAGATTAGATAACATCCTGGCATTGGAACTGGTTAAAATTATGATGGTATATTCATACAATGGAATATTATGAACCTGTTAAATACAATGAAGTGCTAATAGGAAACAGTCACAAGTGTTTCATATTAAGGTTAAATAGCAAAGTCGTGAACTCTGCGAAGAGTATGGTACTATTTGCGTTATAACAAAGAATATACGTAAACGCTTGCACATGCACGGACGGACTCTGGATAGACACAGAAAACAATAGTAACAGTGATTGCTTCTAGGAAGGATAGCTAGATAGCTGACAGACAGCTGTGGGAGGGGAGATTTACATTTTGCCACATATCATTTCTTTTAAATTTTATACTCTATTTGCATTACCCATTCAAACAAAAAAAAGAAATGCACTGTTAAAAAAAATTATGGTTGATATCCAAGAAAGGGAGTGTATTTTTCCCTGTACAAGGAAATGTGCAGTATATGTTGGAAAAAAGTAACTAGTGATGGTTATATTTTAAAGACATTATTAGTCAAGGACATAGACTGTGTCAGTTACATCTGAAATATTCACTTTTAGGGATAACCGTCTTCCCTGTATACTGCATAAGATGTTGCCCTTATGACATATAATTTTACGGTATTTACAACCATAATACAATTTTGTCTTCTTCACACCCTTGTGAGGCAATGTATTGCTACCTTACAGTTACCTACTTTCTTGTTGCTTATGTGAATTTCAAGAAGAAAGGGAAGGAGTTCCTATTTATAAAATCCATGTTTGGGTTTAATGTTACTTCCATATTTCAGATCATCCTTATTTCCATTTGCTTTTAATACATAGTTATGGAACATCTACTGTGCCTAGTTCTGGGGATTCAAAACTGAGTAAAACCGTTTTTGCCCGTAGGTAGCTCTCAGGGGAGGCAAGGAAGAGAGACTAAATTGTCAACACTATTATATGATGTAAGAATAAATGCTTGAGTGTCCCAGCAGAGGGTTTAATTAAGCTTGGTGATGTCAGAGCAGTCTTCATAGAGGAAGTATGTTGGTTATCTATTGCTGTGTGACAAATTTCCCCTGAAAACGTAATGACTTAATGAACATCTCAAGGTTTCCATGGTTTGGAATTTGAGAGTGGATTAGTCAGGTAGTTCTGGATCATGGTCTCTCTCGAGGTTGCTGTCAAGTTGGTCAGGGAAATGGTCATGAAGACTTGAGTGGGGCTGGAGGATTTGCTTCTAGGATAGCTCATTTGCATAATTGTTGGCCAAAAGATTCAGTTTCTCTCTGGCTTGTAGCAAGAGGCCTAAGTTCCTTGCCAGTAGACCACCTCATAGAGATGCTTGAGTGCCTTCACATAGCAGCTGACTTCCCCCAGTGTGAATAAGAGATAGTGTGGGGCGGAGGCATCAATGCCCATTACAGTTACTTCTACCATATTCTGTTTGTTACAAGTGAGTCAGTAAAGCAGCCCACACTCAAACCCACACTTTTTGGAAGGCAATGTGACAAAATATTTGCAGACATGTTTTAAAACCACATACTTTACCTACATAAAAGTAGGTAAAGCTAGGGTAAAATTTAGAAGGATGAATAGGAGTCAACCAAGTTCCATGAAATGCTATGTCTAAAAGCTTGGAGCCACAAGGGAACATGGCACCTGGGGATTTCAGTTTTGTGTGGCTAAATGTAGAGTCTGAGAAGTGGCAGGAAATGAAGTAGAGGAGGCAGTGATTGAAAAAAAAATAAGAAATGTTTCTCTATTAAAAAAAAAATCTAGTGACTCTTGGGAGAATGGGTTGAATGTGAACATAAGTGGAGGTGAAGACAACAGTTTGGCTATAAAAGAAGCGTAGATGAGGAGTGTTGAGTCCTAAGTTTTGGCAATACTGTGCACAGAGAGAACAGGACAGAATCATTTGATATTTAGAAGTAGAATCAGCAGAAGGACAAAGGAGGTGTCAGGGATGGTTTCTGGGTTGGTAGATGTCAAGTACATCCACATTCACAGGGAACACGGGAGTCAGAGCAGATAGAGCTGGGATATTGGGGAGATTCCAAGTTTGACTTTAAACATGTTGAGTTTGGGGTGCCTGAGTGGCTCAGTCGGTTATGCGTCTAAGTCTTGATTTCAGCTCAGGTCACGATCTCAGAATTGTGCTGTACACGGAGCCTGCTTAAGATTCTCCCTCTCCCTCTGCCCTTCCTCCCTCCTCTCTCTCTCTCTCTGTCTCTCTCTCTCCCCCTCTATAAAAAAAAAAAAAGTAAAACATGTTGAGTTTGAAATGCATGCGAGACACTAGACAGAGCTAGCAGGACTCAGTTCCATATGTAAGTATAAAGCTGAGACTGTCCGGTAGAGAGGAAGAAAGGATTAAAGATTTCATTTATTTATTTATTTTTATGGGTGGCATTTGGACATTTTTTTATGCTCAGGGAAAGAACCAGCAGAAAGTAGGAGGTTGATGAGAAAGGAAAGGAGCTAGATGAAATGTAGTGTCTGAGAGGGTGGGGAGAGAATTCAGAGCATGGATGAAGGGACTGGCTTAATATAATAGGGAGAACATCTGCTCCCCTAAAGACGAAAGAGGTAAGGTTTGAAGAGAATGTAGAAACCTGTTTTCATGGAAAGTCAGGACAAAGCACAGGGAATTCTTGCTACATGGGTCCTATTTTCTGTTGAACTATAAAGTGAGCTTATTTGCTAAGGGGGCAGGAGTGGGAGAGGGCTGGACTGTGTTGGAAGTCTTGAAGGGAACAGTGAAGATTTGCCAAATGTAGAATTCTAGGTTGGCTTTTCTTTTTCTTTCCTTCAGCACTATGTATATGTCCTGTCACTGCCTTCTGGCCCCCAGTGTTTTCTGATGAGACACTAGTTGTTACTCTTATTAAAGATCCTTGTATGAGATGTGTTGCTTCTCTCTTGGTCCTTTCAAGAGTCTTTGTCTTTCAGTAATTTGATTATAATGTGTCTAGTGTGGATTTCTTTGAGTTTGCCCTACTTGGATTTTGTTGAGCTTCTTGGAACTATAAATGAATATCATCAAATTTGGAGAGTGATCATTGTTTCTTTATATATTCTTTCTGCCCTTTTCCTCTCTTCTGCTGAGATGTCCATTATGTATAGGTTGGCACACTTGATTGTGTCCCACAGGCCTCTGCGGCTGTTTATTTTTTCATTCCTTTTTTCTCCCCAGTTTTTCATACTTGATAATCTCAGTGGATCTATCTTCAGGTTCATTGATTCTGTCTTTTGCTAGCTTAAACCTACAGGTGAGCCCCTCTAGTGGAATTTTATTTTCAGTTATTGTACTTTTCCAGAATTTCTATTTGGTTCTTTTTATAATCTCAGTCTCTTTACTGATATTTTCTATTTGGTGAGACATCATACTCATGCTGATTCCATTTTGTTCCCTCTCAAGGCGTCTAGGGTGCTGATTTTCACTGTAATGAAGAGGCTATTGGTTTTCAGTGTGCCATGTAGCTAGAGAGAAGGGGATGGCACCAAAGCAAGTTAAAACCCCAGTAGGCTTGCTGTCCTTAATAAACATTCATCTACTTTGATCAAATAACACGGCCCAGCTTGTTGCCAGACTTTGGCTAATTTCTAGAGCTCTGAAAAGTTGATTTTGACAGTTTTTTCCAGTGTTCTCATTAGTTCTATGGAAGAGGATTTCTGGAGGTCTTTACTCTGTCTTGCTGATGACACTCAGTGATAAAAATTAGAAATGGCTGTTTAGTGGGATGTAACAGAGAGCTGGTTGCGAACAGATAAAAAGAGTGCAGAGAAACATTAAGGGTCCCACTGAGATTGGAGACTATGAGCTAGTCTAGTAGTGGTGCCAATCTGCCGTGTGCCTGTGCTTTCCAGCACGGTCAGCAGAGCAAGTATGGATGTTGAGGAGAACGAAAACCCTGAAGTCAGACAAAGATTGGGGTTGACAGCAAATAAGGAGAAGAGAAATAGGGCCGAAGACATCAAAGGCTATCTAGATAAGGGAAGCCTAGGAAGAAGTTAATGTATTCAAGGAGAGAATGTGTTTGTGCAGGAAGTGAGGAAACTAGAAGGAAAAGGTGGTGATCAGAGGATGGCATGGTATCTGAAAGTTGGGAATTTAGAGAGAACCATTGATTGTTGGTGGGCAAGTTTGTCTCACCGAAGTTCCATGGGCAAGAGGTGGGCTAGTGTAGTATACTCCACGGTGAAGGCTGAGATCCTGTTTCTTGTCTACCACTGTGTCCCCGTATACGATAGAATGCCTTCCTCATAGTAGGGATTTGACTGTTCTTTTTTTTTTTTTTTTAAAGATTTTATCTATTTGACAGAGAGAGACACAGCGAGAGAGGGAACATAAGCAGGGGGAGTGTGAGAGGGAGAAGCAGGCTTCCCGCTGAGTGGAGAGCCCGATGTGGGGCTCGATCCCAGGACCCTGGGACCATGACCTGAGCCGAAGGCAGATGCTTAACGACTGAGCCACCCAGGCACCCCGGGGTTTGACTGTTCTTTATGGAAAATACATAAGAAAGATTTATTTTCTAATTGAAGGAATCAATAAGGGGAGAAAATGACGTCTGAGTTGGGTGTGGAAGGGATCAAAATGTCAAGTAGAGAGTAGATGAGGAGAGCATTTCTGCCAGAGGGAAATTATATCTGATGTAATTAAGTATAGTAAGAGTTGAGGGATGATTGGTAGTGTCTCGTTGGGCAAAATTATGAGCTACAAGTGGGGAGAAAACACTACTGGTTGAAGGTGAAGGATTAGGACAAAATATGGAATATCTTGAAAGCCCAGCTAAGAAATGTGGATAAATTTGTGCAAGGAATTCTAGCCTCAGGAAGTTTTAAAGCAAAAGCTTGATGTGTGATCACAGTTTACAATAGCAATATAACTATGGCAACAGTGGGAAGGAACAGATTGGAGGGGGAGAGTGCTCGGAGATAGAGAGACCAGTTGGGAAGCTTTGGAAAATTTGTGATTTTCAGAACAAGGATGGTGAACATGGAAATGAAAAGATAGATGGGAGAGATTTTATGGAATAAAGCAAAATAAATCTGGTGATCACTGAGATAAGATTAAAAACATAACTGGCTGTGTTGCCCTTGCTGACATTAAAAAAAAGTTAAGGGCATAAAAATTTTGATAAAATTGAATCTAACCCTATGTACTTAAATCACGGTTGGGTTAAATTTGTTTTCTATTCATCAGCAGAATGCTTACATATGACACCTTGAATATGAACTCAGTATGTGAAACATACTACCTTTGGAGTATTGTTCTAAATATCATTTTAAGACATTTGAAACACTAAGTTATTCTTCCCACAAGGTTTTATCAAAGTTTGAATTGTTTTATTAGAAATAATACCAGGAAGTTGAAAGGATGACTGGTTAGTATCAATAATTTTTAAAATTGTTATGTGTAAACACACCTGAAGGATATGTGTAGAAATTTTTTTAGACATGTATAAAATTTTTAAAGAGACTGGCCTGCCTGCCTTTATAGCTTATTCTAAGTAACTTACATTTTTTAATACATAATTAGATCTTGACTGCCCCCTAGTGGTAAGTATCTTTTAAAAGTAGGGTTTGGAGTAGAGCATGTATGGATGCTTTAGGTCCTATTTGGTCAGTCATTGGTGTGTGCCCTCTTTGTGCCAGGATCCCTGGGGTCCTGGGAACACAGGATTTTATCAGGTCTTACCATTTATCTTGAGGTGGTTTGTTAAAGGCACAATTTCTGAATTTCTTCTTTGAGTATCAATATCCTTGATAAAATTCACCAGGAATACATGGGCTAATGGTTCATTTTTTTAATGTCAGTTATTATTATGTTCATTATAACAATATAAGAAAATCATCTATACATACTTACATGAGCTAGAATCACCTACCAAACTTATATGAATGTATAGTGTTTAAGGAAAGCGTAAGAATTACATATTTGGGGGGAGAGCTCTATGCCTTTGAGACTAACACTGCCCGTTAGGTATTTGCCTGGGCACCTGTGTCCAGGCTCAGGAAAGTCTTTGTTCCTAGATACAATCTCACAGCTACTTAAAGAACACCTACTTTGTGTCCAGATGATCGATGCCACGGGGTATGCAAAAGAAATTGTTACAGATTGCCTGGGATCTTTTTTTTTTTAACTTCCATAGATCCAGATTTCCATTTAATGTTAGTATTTTATCAAGAAATAGAATGCTGAACTGTTGCTTCTTGCAACCATGGTTGTAAGCTGCCCTAAACTAATGTAAAAAATATAGAATAGGAACCATGAATCATACAGACGTTTGGAGGAAGATCCATAGAAGTTACAAGTCCCTTGCATAATGGTGTCTATGAATAGCATGTGCACTTCCAGTTCAGGTCGAGTCTCATCAATGAGTGTAAGAATAATGCGGCAGCTAAGGTCAGGAAAAAAGAATACCAAGACCAAGAAATTCTGCATTGGTGCCTGTGATTGCCACACATTTTTCATATGCTGCCCCCTATTTCATCTGTATGTAGAGATGTTTCTTGGTAAATCTTATTACCAAGAGAAATTTGTAGTGGCTTTTTAAGGAAATGATCTGTTACATTTTTATACCAAATTTGCCTTCCAACATACTTGATGTAAGCTCATATTAAAATTTGTTTGCTTTCCTTGAAAACACTGTGCATGTGAGTGGGGTCCAATGGCCTGGAAACATAAAAAGGGAAAAAAGAACTTGTGAGTTTTTTTTAATATTTTAGTTTTCTAAAGAACAGAATATTTTATCCTTAGAAAATTGGGAGTTTAATTTATTAGTACATACTAGAATAGAGTGTATGATTTTATCTGCAAATGTTGACATAATTAAAAATATGGATAACTACACGGGAACTTTTTTCTTTCATGAAAAGTAACTTCCAAATGTCCGTGTGGATCATGGTTCAATATTCTGTATGCCTTATAGTAATTCAGGGAAGGTTGCAACCATGACTTAAGGAAGTAATGGATCAGTGTGCCGTTACTTGAGGAAATATTACATCTGAAAATTTGACTTCTTTTTTTACTATTGCAATATTTAGAATTTTTTTTTAAGTAGGCTCCACACCCACTGTGGGGCTCGAACTCATAACATTGAGATCAAGCATTGCATGCTTTACCGACAGCCAGCCAGGTGCCCCTGGGCTATTTTCTTAATTGCAGTAACCGCCTCTAAGTATCATAAAATCTGATCATATTTTTTTCCTCAAAAAGCAGTTTGCTCTCCTATCTCCCAAAAATCATTGTTACTAAGTAACAGACATGAGAGTTTTTTATCCTTCACCATAGAGATGTTTCTCATTCAGGTTCCTGTCCACCCCCAACTTGAATGTATTAGAAGCAAACTTTTTCCTCTTCAGAGGATTTTGTACATGCAGCATGCTCCATATACTATTATGAATGTCTTATTTTTAAACTATTAGTGCATTTTTCAGCGAGATGTTTGAATGTATTGCATGATGTGTGTGTGTGTGTGTGTGTGTGAGCACCCATGCAAGTTGGCATTTTGAATTGGAGGCTGTCACTGCTAGAGACATGACAGTTGCTTGGAGCAGACTAGGTTGTTAGGGGTGTGCATGGGTGTGTAAGTTGGGGGGGGAGATGGAACAACAAAGTATTGCCTATTCAGAAGCTTAAGCTTAATCCAGCTTTTGAAAGATTTAGCAAGAGATACAGTTCACCTGTATGTCCTGCAATCAATAGAAACATCTTAGTCCATTGTTTCTTGATGCCAGTCTAATCTTCAGTAGATGATCTGGCTGTGTGTTTATTGGCACCCTTGAAAGCTTATTTGAATTATTTTTATAGTTCTTGTTTGTTCATATCAAATCATGGTTAAGCTGATATTAAACTTCTATTATTTATAAGGTCGTTCCCATCTCCTGAAAGGAAAACAGATGAGAACTAATATTTAACCAGGACCTGTTGATTCTGTGCCTACTTTTGGAGGCAGAATGGAAAGAACAGGGGCTGTAGCATTGGGCAGCTCTGGAATTCTTCCATTTGTTAGTTGTGTGACTTTGGTCAACGTCACTTAAATGTTGTCTTCTATCTAACCCAGAACTTAGCTGAGCTGACAGTTTATCCTTTGACATATCAACTCAGTGGACCCTTGTCCTCATGCCCTGTGATTTTCTAAGGACTTAGGTTCTCATGGCTGTCCTGGCTCCAGGCCCCTTGGTCTGAGGTTTTGTATTCCTGGCATTTTCCATCCATGTGCATCTTATTTTTACATATTCATATGCCCCCCCACCTTTGCACCACACTGATCCTTGATGTTGGACTTGGCCCTTTTCTTTTTCCTCAAAACTTAAACACAACATTTGTATGTGTAGCACATTATGATGAAGGTGTGAGATATTAGCAGAGCTTTGCTCTTAGCCATCCTGTCTGGGAAATTAGTCAATGGTTACCCTTCTCTGCTATTTATCTCTTTACCTTATTGCTTTCTCTCTCCTTCTCACCTTCTGGCTGCTTCTTCCTTCTTCTCCCTCACCCCCAAATGTCTATTCATTTCTTGGGCAGAACAGTTCAGGTCTCTTTTATTGACTTTTTCCCATCCATGACCTCAAGTTCATCTCAGATTCCACTGCCAAACCACCAAGAGGCTGGGAGGCTTTCCCCTGCACAGAGTTCCCTCCTGAACCCAGGGCTAACGGGGGAAGCACTGCCCACCCCTGCGATGTTGCTGAGGTTTGACAACCAGTTTCTCCAGTGGGGGCCCTTGTGCTTTCCCTTTCTCCAGTCTGGTTCCATGGGATGGTGGCTGATCCATGTGCATGGAAACACTTCATAAAACGTGAGCCTGGGTAAGAAAGACCGTATGGTTACCATCATCCCTGTTAACTTTAATTACAGATGTTATGGGACGTCCTCCCTCCTCTTTCAGTTTCCCACCCATTGATCCCTCGGATCTCTTTACCTTCACAGCTGCCAGAGCGGAAGTGTGTAGTGGCACCGGGGAGCGGTTCCGAATCTTCCGTGCTGAGAAGACCTACGCTGTCAAGGCAGGAAGGTGGTATTTTGAGTTCGAGGCAGTCACTGCGGGCGACATGAGGGTTGGCTGGAGCAGGCCAGGCTGTCAGCCTGATCAAGAGCTTGGCTCTGACGAACGTGCCTTTGCTTTTGATGGCTTCAAGGTGAGTAGACTTTGCTGAGCACCAGACGCTGAAGTTTGTAGGCTCCCGATTTTGTAGGCTGCTGTCTCCCGGGGCATGTACGTCTATGTGTGCCTCCATCACCGTCACTCCTTTGGGGAGGGCAGCAACATTAGGATTTTCTGGAGCACAAACCTGGAAAAAAAGGCTCCTGGTCCTTGTGATCTCAAAACATTCCCCTCCACACAACCCCCCCCCCCACACCCCCCAGTGAAATTCAAGAAGTAAAACATTGCTTCTCCGTTGTTATCAAAAAAATGAATCATCTTTGTCAGGAGTGTTAAAAATGCATATGCTAATTAAAAATGCATACGCTTTGACGCAGCAATTCCATAGAAGGAATTTATCCTCAAGCAATAATGGTAGGTGTACGCATTTAATAGCCATGAGAATGCTTAAGACAGTGTTGTTTAAAATCACAAAAAGTTTTCATTTTCTGATTGACTTATTTCGCTCAGCATAATACCCTCCAGTTCTATCCATGTCATTGCAAATGGCAGGATCTCATTCCTTTTGATGGCTGCATAATATTCCATTGTATATATTATTAGTAATTTTTCTTATGGTGGATGGAAGCTGGTCAGGTGCTTGTTCATTATTTACTTAGGCATTATATAAATGTTTAAAAATTATTTTATGTGTAAAAATATTTTAAAATAAAAAATATGTATATATGAATCTATCTACAGTAGGATAATGATAGCCATTTTTGATTGATAAAATTATATTTTATTCCTTTATCTTATTTTCTTATTTTCTTTGTGAATTTGCATTCCTTCTCATATGAAGGGAAAAGTTATTTTTAATTAAAAAAGGAAAATTAGAATAAATAAGCAATCATGAAGAGATTTGACATTTATACATATCTCATGTACTGAGGTATGCATGTGTGAGAAAGCGTTTCTAGGCTAGAAGTTAATATTGTATCTTCTGGAACAACTGACCCACTTTGTTTTGAAACACCACATTTCCTGAAAGTGTTTTTTATTCATATGGAAAATTTAACATCTTTGGATACCTAATTCACTGGAATAGATTTTTAAAAAGTACAATGTATTGTGCTTGGGAATAATCATATCACTGCTTTGCATTGGTGACTCTCCCCCCTTACATACCAATTCACAGTGGAGGCAGTTCTTATGAGGAAAAATGAAAAGATTTATCTGACAAAATAATATAACTAATTTTGTACCCATAAATCAGTGGACTATACTTAGAGATTCAAAAGTCACATTATCAAAACTATGTTTGAGATGTATTTATGTGATTTCACCTATGTATACAAGACATTGTTGGCGTGTGTATTTAATTTTTGACTCATTATTTCAGTAAATATCTTTTAGGTTTGATGTGAAGCTTTTTTGGTTTTAGTATATACTGAAATGTTTCAAGATTCCTGTTCTGTTAATGTATCCGTGGCATTGGTTCCAACGAATGGAATTGTATTTTGAAATAGATGAAAATTAGAATGTCATTTCCAATGATAAGTTCTCAGCTTCATTCTCTACTCACAGTTCTTTGTATTTTGGGAAATAGAGAAAAATGACCCATATCCTGGGAAACATTCGTTTTAGTGCAAAAAATTCATTTCTAAAGACTTAGAGGGTTTTGTTTTTTTAATAGAAAGTATGTTGGGTTAGATTTTTAAATTAATCGTTTCTCAAAATCATGAAATAGCATTTGGGTCTTTCCTCAAGATTCAATAACAGACAATGTTAGTATGAGGGATTCAGAATTCCCAGACACCTCCACGTCAGCTAGGGCATCACGCCACACTGATGCGTGCGGTAGGACTCAGTCCTTCCTCCTGCTGCGTTCGCAGAAGGAGCTGCTGTGAGTCATGCCAGCAGTGGTGGGTTGGTGGGTGGGTCCTCTTCTCCTGGCTTTTCCTGTGACAAGTGACTCTTCTGTCCCTAGGCCCAGCGGTGGCACCAGGGTAATGAGCACTATGGGCGCTCTTGGCAAGCAGGCGATGTGGTGGGGTGCATGGTTGACATGACAGAGCACACCATGATGTTCACGCTGAATGGCGAAATCCTTCTTGATGATTCGGGCTCAGAACTGGCGTTCAAGGACTTTGATGTTGGTGATGGTAAGTGTTCTGCATTTGGTGTTGCTTTCAGGTCTGCAGCAGGAATGGGCGAGTGTTTGCTCTCATGCTTCATAACCAGCCATCCTTGAGGGTGAACGAGAAGACGAGTTGCAGCTGTAAATTGCAAGGTTGCCATATGGCTCATTTGATCAGATCCCCTTGAAATTAGTTTAGCAGAAACACCACCTCTACTACTTAGTTAGGATTTCAATAAGGTAGAAATGGCTTTTATGCATGTGAATAAGAAAATAAATGGCAGGCAAAAGGATAGTTTTCCACAAACGTGAAATTTTCACTTAGAACTTCCCTGTATAATCAGCCGCTGATGGCTTCTTTCTGTTCATTCATTTCACAAAAATGTAATGAGAACCCACCACAGGCCAGGCCCTCTGCCGGATGCTGAGATGACAGAGATTAATAAAACATTCTCCTATTTTTGGGTAGGTTACAGTATACCCAGGGACGTCAATACTGGAATGCTTTCTATTTAGTAGAGAAACTCTAAATTGTAAAGAAGCACGACGCAGGGCTCTGAGATGACCTTGAGCAAGGTTGTAAAGGGAAGTTGAAAGCCCTTCGTGAAACAAATGAAAAATGGAAGAGCATTTATTCATTAGAGCCGCACTTCCAGGAAGGTGGCCACTGGCCACGTGGGGTTATTTGAATTCACATTAGTTGAAATGAAATACTGCTAAAATTGAGTTTCCTAGCGGCACTTGTTCCATTTCAAGTACGTAGTGCCCACCTGTGGCTAATGGTGGCCCTCTTGAACAGCACAGACGGAGAACACTTACAGCATCACAGGAAGTTGTATTCGATGGTGTTGCTCTAGAGCATGAAAACAAGAGAGTACAAAAATACAGTACAAAGAATTAGTAAAATATTATATAAATATCTCATCTTAAAATGAACTAACACATTTTTTTTTCAAAATGGCTTTTGGAGGGGTGCTTGGGTGGCTCAGTTGGTTAAGCGACCAACTCTTGATTTTGATTGGCTCAGGTCGTGGTCCTGGGGTCCATGAAGCCCCACGAGCCCCAGGTACACATCATTCATGTCCGTTCCTTGCTCAGCAGGGAGTCTGCTTCTCCCCTCTTTATGCCCCTCCCCCTGCTCATGCGTGCTCTCTCTCTTTCTCAAATGGATGAATAAAATCTTAAAAAAAAAAATCACTGATCCTCAAAAAGTTAGCCCCCTCATTATTTGTGTTAAGTTCTATATTCATTCATTCAATAAGCTTGTAAACAGGTATGACCATCATTTCTCAAATGCAGATTTGCAAAAGTGATAGGAATTCTACATTTTTTTAAAGGATTGTATTTATCTGAGAGAGAGAGAGAGCATGAGTAGGGGTGTAGGGGGAGAGGGAGAAGCAGACTCCCTAGTAAGCAGGGAACTTGATATGGGGCTCTATCCCAGGACCCCGAGATCATGACCTGAGCCGAAGGCAGCCACTTAACTGACTGAGCCACCCAGGCACCCCAGAATTCCACATTTTTATAACTTAATTTCTGTTTTGCACACCCGTATCTCTGGGTGGTAAAACTGGCCCTCTACCAACCTATCACCGGTCTCCCTTTCTGTGGGATTGTCTTTATGAGTGTTAATGTATCGGGGGAAGGTGGGAGAGGGGCTTTTTCTGTGGGTTCTGTCTATATTGATAGATGTGACCTGAGCTTTTATTTTTTTAATTGGTTGTTATTTAAAAATTGTTGTATACTGTGCCTCCTTCATTGGAAGGAAATGACTGTGTGAGTTCTGTTTGCTTAATTTATGCCATGTAGATTCAGAGGATGATGTTAGAATTATAAACAGCGTGGAATGCCCATCCATACTATTTAAGCACATGACAAATTTTAATGCTTGCAGCGCTGTTGCAAAGACCAGTCAGTCACATCGTGGAGGTGAAATAGACTCGGAGCGAGTCTGTCTGGTACAGTCTTATAAACAACGTTTTTGACTTTACACCTCACAGAATTTTTAAGATTTAAAAAAATGACTTGAAGCTTATTTTGGTACCTCTATTATAGAGTTAATATAGCATTCTGATGAATTGCCTGAAAATTTTATGGTACATATTGTTGGGCTTTTGTTGGAGGTGCTGGGGAGGTATCTTTTTGGTCTCCAAGGCAGGTTATTATTTTCACATAGCCATGATCATTCGCAATTACCTTTATAGAGGCCACTCATAATTCTAAATCTTCTTCCGTAAAATGGAGTTTATCCAGGCCTGTGACTTGAAAATGCTTTTTGGAGTGGAATTTTCCATTTCCCTCTCAATTAACTTTACACAGCTTACTGAAAAATAAGAAATTCGATGGGCCTGCTGTGGGTGTAACTAATGGGAGGTCTTGAGACGGGCTCCTTAGTTTCCCCGTCACTGCTGAGTGACAGCCCTCGAGACCACGGGGCACAGGAGAGCAAGTGTGAAAAGCCATGGGGTGCCCTGTTGTTGCTAAAGTACCGCAAAGGCTATCCTTGGAGCCAGTCTGCTCGGAGGGACAGAGAAGAGGGACTTGAGCACGTGGAATGCAGCCTCACGCATTCCTCTTCATCAGGACTCACTTAGATGTGTATGTAATTCTCCCAGCCCATATGCACTTAACTAATCAGGAGTCATTTCTATCACAAACCATGTTGCCTATAGTGGTTGACATTCTCATACCGTTATCCACAGAGTTCTCATAGCCAGTCAAGCTATGACCCCTGTCCCTTAGCAAGAACCTGAAGGGAGTTCTGACTTAACCTAGTGTATCTTAGTAAGGCCAGAGATGATTATCCCAAATCAAATTTGGGACTAAAGCTTTTTTTTTTTTTTTGAAAGTAATCATTTTTATATGGAGCACTTCTTGATACACTTCCTCAAGAGCCCAGTGGAGGTGATTCTTACCATGTTACGTGGGGGACAAGAGCAGGGCTAGTAGAGATTGGAGATATATATATCTCCATGGATATATATATATATATCCATTGATCTTACCACATAGTTCTTTTGATTGCTTTAATAACCAGTGTATATATGTTTGAGTTCACTGTCTCTGTAGCAATAAGGAAGAATTATGATGATGGTAAAACATGATGGTAAAACAGATATAAAGATATGTAGATGTAAGAAGAAGTTAAATATAGAACACTTACAAAATCTTTAGTACTTTAGCAACTATGGTACAGTCCTGTGCTAAGAAATCTGTTGTTGTAAAAAAAAAAAGTCTGTTGTAGTAAATTCTTTTTCAAACTTGTGATAGGACAAGAAACAAAATTGGAAGTGATGAGAATTGGAATAAAGGGAACAACAAATCTATCATTATTTGCAGATAATGTAATTATTTGCAGAGAAAACTGTAAAGAATCTATAGACGTTACTAGGAATAATTGAAGCATTTAGCAAGTTAGCATGTCTATGCTAGATGCAACCCTGAAACTAAATTAAGGAGAAGATAGCCTTCACAGTAACATCAGGTACTTGCAGTAACTAGTTATCACTCTAACAGAAGGTGTAGAATGCCTTTACAGAGAAAATCATTAAACTTTATTGAGAGAATAACTTTATTAAGAGATTCATCATATATGGTCAGCTGATCTTTGACAAGGATACCAAGAATACATATGGGAAATGGATAGTCTGTTTAATAACTAGTGTTGGGAAAACTGGATATCCACACATAAAAAAAGCAATTGGACCCTTTATCTAATTTTGGACCATACACAATGTTTTTGTGACTATACAAAAAAATCAACTCAAAGTGGACTAAAGATTTCATAAGACCTGAAAGTAAAATTACGAGGAGAAACATAGGGGAAAAGCTATTTGACAGTTGCCTTAGCAATGATTTTTTGGATGACACCAAAAGTAGTCAAGAAAAGAAAAAATGGATAAGTGAAATTACATCAGATTAAAAACCTTTTGCACAAGAAAGGATGCCATCAACACAATGAAAAGGCAACCTGATCGTGGATCACCACATCAAAAACTAATGATGTATTGTATGGTGACTAACATAACATAATAAAATTAAGAAAAAAAAAAAAAAGAAAAGAAAAGGCAACCTGGGAATGGGAAAAAATATTTGCAAGCCATATATCTGATAAAGGGTAATTTTCAAAATATATTTGCAACTCGTTGGCAAAAACAACAACAAATAACCTATTTTAAAAAAATGAACAAAGGAACTGAATAGATTTTTCTCCAAAGAAGACCTACAAGTGGCCAACAGTTATATGGAAAGGTGCTCAACATCACTAATCACCAGGGAAATGCAAATCAGCACTATAATGAGATATCACTTCACACCTGTCAGATGGCTATGATCAAAAAAAAAAAAAAAGAAAGATAGGAAGTGTTGATGAGGGTGTGGAGAAAAGGAAACCCTCATACACTGTTGGTGGGAATGTTAACTGGTACGTTGCAGGATTATTCATAATAAGGAAACAGCCTAAGTGTCTTTTGACAGATGAATGAATAAAGAAAATGAGAAATATACATACAATGGAATATTACTCAGCCTTAAAAAAAGAAGTGGATTCTGCCATTTGTGACAACATGGATAGCTGGACATTATACTAAGTGAAATAAGCCAGATACAGAAGGACAAATACTAAGTACTACACGGTACACGTAGATGATGAATCTAAAATAGCCGTAGAAGTAGAGAGTTGAATGGTGGCTGCCAGAGGCTGAGGAAAGTGAGAAATAGAGAAGTATTAATCAAAGAGTACAAATCTTCAGTTATACAGGATGAGTAAGTCCTAGAGAGCTCCTGCCTTTAGTTAACTATAGGCCTGAATTACAATGCCTAAAATTTTGCAAAGAAGGTAGATGTTAAGTGTTCTTATTTTACAGCCCCCCCATACACATTAATAATAATGATGGTGATAAAAATAAGAGGGCAGGGGTAAGCTTTTGGAGATAACTGACACGTTCATGGTGTAGATTGTGATGATTTCATGGGTCTATGCTTATCTCTAAACTCATCAGGTTGTGCACACTAAGTATGCACAGACTTTGATATGTCAATCATAATAAAATAGTTTTAAAAAGATTTATTACTCAATAAATGAGAGCTCTATTATGTTCAGAGAGAAAACAATAGCTTTAAGATATTAATTCTTCCAAAACTGATGTATAGGTTCAATCCAAACATTGTGCTTTGTCCATTAAAGTCTCAAGAAGTTTCTCATGGGGCTTGATATAATGTTTCCAAAAAGTATATAAAAGAGTAAAACACTAAAATCTCTAGATTACTTATGATAATGAAGAGCAAGGATAGGGTATATGTTCTGTTGTATTTATTTTGAAGGATAAAATAAATAAGGATTTTTTTAAGATTGATTTATTTTAGAGAGAGAGCGTGCACATGCGTGTGCATGCATGCAGGGGGCTGGAGGGGCAGAGGGAGAGAGAGAGAGAGAGAGGATCTTAAGCAGATTCTGTGCTGAGCACAGAGTGGGATGCAGGGTTCGATTTCACGACCCTGAGATCATGGCCTGAGCTGAAACCGAGAGTCGGATCCTTAACCGACTGAGCCGCCCAGGCACCCCAATAAGGATTTATTTTAAAGCTATAATCATTAAAAGAGAGTAGTATTCGTGCAGAGATAGGCAAATGAATCAATAGGATAAAGTAGAGAGGATAGAATAACCCATCAGCCCACGTATGGAACCTTATAATATGATGGGTGGCATTGTCAGGGTGGTGGGGAAAGGGAGTTTGGGATAAATGGGATTTGAATGAAAAGATGAGATTGGATTATTTCCTCACACCGTATATGTGACAGCCAGCTCCAAATGGACTGAGGTCTTAAATGTCAAAAATAAAACTTTGCAGTTCTTGGTAGGAAATATAGGTAAATCTTTTTAGACGATGGGGTAGGAAACTTTTATTTTAGAGTAGAACAAACAAATGTAAACAAAACCCAGTGACTATAAAAGACTGGTAAATCCATCTACACAAACTTAAGAACTTTCATTTAAAGAACAACCAGGGGCGCCTGGGTGGCTCAGTCGTTAAGCGTTTGCCTTCGGCTCAGGTCGTGATCCCAGGACCCTGGGATCGAGCCCCACATCGGGCTCCCTGCTCCGCGGGGAAGCCTGCTTCTCCCTCTCCTACTCCCCTTGCTTGTGTTCCCTCTCTCTCTGTGTCTCTCTCTGTCAAATAAATAAATAAAATCTTTAAAAAAAAAAAAATAAAGAACAACCAAAAAAACCTTAAAGGGAATGAAAAAAACAATTTGTTAGTAGGGTCAGGGAACCCAAATGCAATGTAAACAACTCAAAAAAATGTTAGTATTAAGAAAAACATAAAGAACTGAAATCACTAAGAAAAAGGAAGAAAAGCCATGAGTAGACATCTCATAGAAGAAATTCAGATGGACAATAAACATTTGAGGAACTATTTGTTATAGTTAATGATCAGGGAAATGTAAACCATGATTAGATGCTATTTTAGATCCATTCTGTTGGCAAAAATTTTTTAGAGATTGGGCAATACCAAGCATTGGCTTTCCATAGGACCCCTTTCCATTGCTCTTAGGAGTGCACATGGTGCTCTCACTTAAAAAACAAAACAAAACAAAAAAACCACTTTGACAGTATCTCTGAAAGTTGAATATTTACCTCCCAATGGCCTGGAAATTCTATCCCACTTCCCCAATGACCTTTCTATATCTTGACAGCAGGAGACATGAACAAGAATGTGCATAGGAACACTGCTTATGGTAGCCAAAGCCAGGAAGCCATCCAATGCACACCTGCAGGAGAGTGGATGAATAAACTGGGAAGCTGCAGAGACAGGTGGAATAGGAATATTTCAAGGAGAGAAGTAAGTCCTGAAAGATAACTATGGTAGGCAAAGACAGTGCCCCAAAAAGATGTCCATGTCCTACTCCCTAAAACCAGTCAATACATTACCTTACGTAGCAAAGGGATTTTGCAGATATGATTAAGATAAGGATCTTGAGTTTGGAAGATTCTCCTGGATTTTCTGGATGGTTCCAGTGTAATCACAAAGGTCCTTTTAAGAGAGAGGCTGGCTGAGTAATATTCCATTGTATATATGGACCACATCTTCTTTATCCATTCATCGGCTCTTTCCAGAGTTTGGCTATTGCAGACATTGCTGCTATGAACATTGGGTGTATATGGCCCTTCTTTTCACTACATCTGTGTCTTTGGGGTAAATACCCAGGAGTGCAATTGCTGGGTCATAGGGTAGCTCTATTTTTAAATTTTTGAGGAACCTCCACACTGTTTTCCAAAGTGGCTGTACCAACTTGCATTCCCACCAACAGTATAAGAGGAAAACAATGGATCGTGGATCACCACATCAAAAACTAATGATGTATTGTATGGTGACTAACATAACATAATAAAATTAAAAAAAAAGAGAGAGGCTGGAGTTAGCTGGAGGGGGGCACAACAGAGAGAAGGAGAGATTTGAAGATGCTGGTTCTGAAGGAGTAAGGAGTCAGGGAAGGTAGGAAGCCTCTAGAAGCTGGAAAGGGCAGGGACCAGACTCTTCCCAGAGTCCAGAGTCCCTAGAAGGAACACAAGCCCTGTGGACACCTCGTAGACCAGTAAAATCCATTTTGGACTTCTGGCCTTCAGAAATAACAAGCTAATAAATTGGTTTTGTCTTAAGCCACTAAATTTGTGGTGTTTTGTTACAAAAGCAATAGGAAATGAATACAAGAATCACACAGGATGTTACCATTTTTGTAAAAGTTACATACAACCAAAACTTTCACAGTATATTTTATTTTATTATTATTTTTAAAGATTTTGTTCATTTATTTGAGAGAGACTCAGAGCCAGAGAGGGAGAGAGAGAGTGCACACACAGAGGGAGAGGGAGAGAGAGAAGCAGGCAGCCAGCTGAGCAGGAAGCCCAATGCGGGATTCGATCCCAGGACCCTGAGATCATGACCTGAGCAGAAGGCAGACACTTAACCGACTGAGCCACCCAGGTGCCCCCAAAGTATATTTTAAAAGTACATATAAAGAAAGTAAGAGAGTGCTGATTTCAGGATTTGGGGCAATGTTTTTTTTTCAGGTGGAGGGAGGCAGGGAGATGGGAAAATCAGCATAATATGGTTAGATGTATGCTATCATTAAGGCTCTAGGTTTTCCTTTGGGTGGTGGGTTAGCAAATGCTTACTGCAGTATCTAAAAAGTTCCAACTAAAGAACGAAGCAAAATCAGGTCATGGTGAGAGTGTGTCAGGAACAACAGTTTGTAATTAATCCACCTTCCCCTTCTGTGCACTTGAGATTCTTAAAGAAGGAATAAGATTCATGAGCATGTCTGTAGAGCTTTGGGGAATAATCTAGTAGAGAGGGAGAAATTGATGGTAAAAGTCTGAGAGATGATATTAACGGAAGTTCCTGATAAGGTGAAGCGGGTGTGATCTCCAGCACAAATAATCAAGATTTTTCCTCTTACAGCAGAGAAAGTAAGGGTCTGGGTATAAGGAATGGTAATGGTCTGTGTCTTATGAGCACAGTGCCTCACGTTTGCTGGTGAGCCCTCCAAGCAAAATGAATGGTGTCGTATTTCCCACAGTCCCAGATTTCTTTGCTTTTTTCCATCTCCCTCAACTCTCTAATATTTGGTCGTCTTGTGTCCTACCTCGTACCTTGGTGCCTCTTGTTGCTTCCTTCTCTGGAATCCTATCTCTGGGGATAGGTCTCCTGTCCACGTTCCAACACAGGTCTCCACAGAGAAAACATTTCTTTTTTTTTTTTTTTAAAGATTTTATTCATTTATTTGACAGAGAGAGAGATAGCGAGAGCAGGAACACAAGCAGGGGGAGTGGGAGAGGGAGAAGCAGGCTCCCGCCGAGGAGGGAGCCCGATGTGGGACTCAATCTCAGGACCCGGGGATCATGACCTGAGCCGAAGGCAGACACTTAACAGACTGAGCCACCCAGGCGCCCGAGAAAACTTTTCAAAAGATTCCTGAACAGGAATTCTAATGATGTGTCACCCCTTTGGGGGAGGTTTATCTCACTGAAATTCTGCAGTTTTGGTGAGGTAGTGGGAATGGGGTGTTCCTCCCCTGCCCTCCATTCTTAGGGTCAATCTGAGGCCACCTCAGGGAGGGAAGAGCCCTTCATTGAATGCTCAAAGCTGCTTCAGGACTCAGGGAGAAATGACATTTTCTTTGGTGAGCTTTTGGGGTGGTGTTATCTCTTGCTTTTTGGTACCATCAGAATGGCAAACTCTCAAAGCCTGAGATTTGGTTTATTAGCCTAGAGAAAAGAAGCCAGGAAGACTAGACAGTGGCTTTTTCTCTAGGTCTCTGGAGAAGCTGAAGGAAATTTTGTGGTTCATGCATGATGTAACTCAGTACCCCGATTTAAAAACAGAATCAGTCCCAAATACCAGCTCATAGCTAATGGTACTTTTTATTAGTCCTGTGCCCTCTTCCCTGCCTTATGAGGATAATTTATTCCTTAAAAGCACACTCATAGGGCAAATTTCCATAGATCAAAACTAATTATCGCTAATTTCAATTGGAATAATATGGATGCATCCCTGAGCCTCCCAATTGAACCTCATTTATAGTAAAGCAATATCAAATCCCCCTAAAATTCTATGAGTAGTAAACATAGTTATACCCTAACTTAAAAGGCATTCCCTCCTTTCTTTGTTCTTTAGTTTGGTTGTTGACCAGCTTTACTCAGTCACTTTCTTAATTGTCACATACTATAAATTTCAGATTCCCTTGCAAAATATAGTTATAAAGAAAAATATAAATGTAAGAAAAGCAAAACAAAATAGCAAAAATAAAGAAAAAAGGAAACAAAGTCAAAGAAACAGTGGTGAAACATGCAAACGGTATGACATTTCCCTGACACACTGATGGTGTACAGAATTTTCTCTAATACATAACTCATGTCCCACACTTACTTGAAAGGAGAACCTATATAATATGAGCCAATTCTTACTACCATAAAGATGAATGCATGTCTTAACTTCTGCTGGGGCTTGCTACCTCCTGAAGCGTATGAAAAATCAGCTAGGCTTACTTAAAAAAAATAAGAAGAAATGCCTTGTGTGAGTATTAAATGAAATTCTTCCTAGAGTTCAGATTCTTCTGATCCAGGGGTTCCTTCGGGGTTCCATGAGGCCCAGCAAGCATGGCTTCAGAGAAGATGTGTCTGCTGGTGAATACAGCATTCTGAATTCAACCACGTCTCGATCCCACCGGTTATGGCCTGAATTGTACGCCCCACCCAGATTCATATGTTGAAGCCCTAACCCCCTAATGTGAGTGTATTTGGGCCTTTAAAGAAATCATTAAGGTTAGATGAGTTCATAAGGGTCAGGCCCTAATCGGGGATGACTGGTCCTTATAAGAAGATGAAAAGACACCAGGGGTGCCCATGCACAGAAGAAAGGCTATGGGAAGGCAGCCATCCCCAAGCCATGAGAGAGGCTTCCAGAGAAACCAAACCATGGACACCCTGATCTTGGACTTTCTGTCTTCAGAAATGTGAGAAGAAATTTCTGTTGTTTAACCCACCTAGTCTGTTGGATTTTGTTATATGGCAGCCCGAGGAAACTGATAAACTGCCCCCCTCTGCACATGTCCCCTGCTAACCGAGTAGCACTCATGATTTATGTGTGGAGCCTTCTGTCACCAGTGGTTTGAAGAGCTAATCATACCCTTGATTTAAAGCAAGGAAGAGAGTTGTTTAAAATCTTGCCATATGGTGAAAGAATAGTTATTTTGTCTGGAGATTACCTGCCTTTGACAGAGTCAGCTGTAGGTACCTTATCTTGTGTTGTGTAAAGTCCTCCTCACTCTGGAGCTTTTTCAACCTCCTCGGCTCTTCTGTAAGTAAAGATCAGCTCAGGGCCCTCAGGTTCTACATCTGTAATGATTATAATCAAATCCAGAACTGATGCTTATGATGCTCTATCTGCCACCTGGAAGGACAGTGAGCAAAACTGAATTCCCGGGGCTTAGACCGCATGGAATTCCTTCCCACGGGAGCAAAAAAAACAGAAGAATATTGTTGTAATTAAAGTAATGGCGTAGCTTTAGACTGACAAGCTCTCTAAGGAAAAAGGGAAGCATAACCTTCCATTACTGATTTTATCATGCTACCTTTAAAAAAGAAAGAAGGCAACAAACAAGAGCATGGAACCGGCAGACTAATATATTCTTCTTATGCTCGTTGAGATATTGCAACAGTTTAACCACTTCATGGATACAGATTTAGAAGGTTTTCAACATGACATAAAGTTAAGAGTAGCAGAAGGACGGACAGTCCCAGATCCCCGCCTTCCAGCTCACCCAGGACATCTGTCCTTCCTGTCACAAGTGTCACTGCGAAACCTGCCATTGATACAGACCTCAGATGCACGTCTGTATCCCACCTGGGACAGTAGCTTATTCAGGATATCCCTAATTAAAAATTAGCACTTGCTGAGAGAAGTCAAGACTGAGTCACTGCAGTGGGGCCATCCAAACAGCCCCCAAATTGTGTTGGGACACTGGATATTTTGAGTGACGATAAAGGCAGTTAGTTATAAAGTGATAGACAAATTCTAGAGTCTGAAAATGTTGGGAACTGGCATAATCCGTTTCATAGTTTTGTCTAGAATCAGAAAAGAGAGATTCTAGAAATTCTTTGGACTTCTCCAAGAATAAAACTCTTAAATATGTACGACTTTAACAAATGAGGGGAACTTTTATTTGATAATTTAGAGTTAAATTTCAGATGATCTAGTTTCTGTCTTTTGAGTTCATGTGTATATTTTCTACACATGTTATTTGGGGAAATTCATTGTGAAATGATCGATGAGTTCAGTGAAAACCAAACCCTGCTTAGCTTAAACTGACCAGTTAATTGACATTTACATTGTGTATGTTGATGAAAAGAGGACACTTAATAGTATTCAGGAGCAAAAATAAAATTGCCTACTGATCTTGATTATCTGAAGTGAACCCAGAGCCAGGAGGAAAGTATAGGGATGTCCCTATTTGTGCCCAAATTGGTAATACAAAGTCTTTGCACTAAAGATACACTTGAAACATAATAAATTCCAAAAGTCCTTACTCAGTGTATTTGTTAAGTCATTTTCTAAGCCAAAGTGGAATAGAAGCAGCAGATTTCATGTCTGAAGTTCTGGGTTTTAGGCCCAATTCTGAAAATAATAATTCTTGTATGGCTTTGGGCAAATAGCCTCTCTGTTTTTATTTCCTTAAAATAAAAAGCTCTAACTGGAGATGATCTCTTTATGCCCCTTCCAGTTCTAAAGGTCCCAGAAATCTAAGTCAAGTATGTCTTATTTCTGTTTTACCCTCCTTCTTGCATTCTTTTTTTTTTTTATTCTTATGTTAATCCCCATACATTACATCATTAGTTTTAGATAAAGTGTTCCATGATTCATTGTTTGTCTTCTTGCATTCTTGATTCAAAGTCTTGCTTCCTATTTAACCAGCTACAGGACCTTAGACAAATGATTTAACATCTTATTTGTTTCCTCATCTTGAAAAATGAGGTTAATAATTTATAATAAATGGCAAAGTGCCTGTATATTATCTGGCACATACTAAGCCACTATTAAGTGTTATTCTTCCTTCTGATCAAATAATTCAAATGTACATTTTAGTCTAATACTGCCCATTTTTACTGCTTCCGGCCATTTGGTTTGGGTTATAAATGTGCATTCGTATCTGCAGTTCAGAAATTTCGAAGTCTGAAACCGTATGTTCTTACAACAAGCTGGTATGCTTGTGATCTGCTTTATCTTCTTTCATTTTAGCCCCCGCCACAGATTTCACGCCCGCATCACACCCCCACATCCTGTGACTGCCAATTCCTTTGCTGGACTTGCACGCTTGTCGCACACCCCTCTGCTCCGGAACAGGGAGGCTCATCAACGGAGAAAGTTAAAATTTGCTGAAGCCATCTGTCTTTTGTTGGAGGAAGCAGTTTAACCATACGTTGTAGCTACTGTTTTAACAGATTTACAAATGGCTAGGGTGGGTCTGGCTCAGTCCCAAGAAACCAATTGGACTCATGTGTACTAAATTTAAGATCCACTGCCAGGAAGAAAACTTCCCTTAGCTATCACCAGGCTTTGTTATTTGCAGGGTGTCAGTTCAGGTAACTAGAATGGAAGATGGAGAATGCAAAGCATAGGAAGGTAGGACCAAAATTTTACTTATGCCGAGGTATGTGCCTGAATTTGTGGAAATCTGTTTTCTCATGTTGGGAGTATTTGTGTGTTCAGTTTATTTTGAACTAATAAAGAGTGGAACCTCAGTTATCCTGTTTTGCTCTGGGCAGTTATTAAGAGTGTCATTTATCAACCCATCTTGTTTAATTTATGGCAAACATTCAGTAAGTCTTGATAGCATTTATCATTTCCTGACATTATATTTTATATATGTATATATAACTATGTTTATTTACTTAGTATGCCTACCCAAAGGTGAGCTCCAGAAAGGGACTCTTTTCCATTCTGTTCACAGCTGTATCTCTAGCCAAGAACAGTGCTTGGCACATGGTAGGTGTTCATTAAATACTTACTGAATGGCGGGACCTGATACTGTATGGAGACAATGTTGAATAGTAACTTACAGCAGGGGTTGGCATACCAAGCCCTGAAGCAGATCCAGCTTGCCACCTGTTTTTGTAAATAAAATTGTATTGGAATACAGTCACATTCATTTAATTATATGGCCCCTTTTGCACTTCAACTCAGGTTTGAGTAGTTTTGCCAGACTGTATGGCCCACGAAACCTAAAATCTCTCCTCTCTGGTTATGTATGGCCCTGACTTAAAGCATGGACCTTAGGATCTGGCAGGCCTGGGTTTCTTCTCTGGCCACTTAGTTGTGAGCAAGTGATTTAAGCTAAAAGGTTTGTTGCCTTGTCAGGAAAGTGATAATAATGATTCCTATCTCAACTGATGGTTGTTAACGTTCAGTGAGAGGAGCATCAGATAAAAACACTCAGGGACCATTAGCTACTACTAGGGAGCCTCGTGTGATGGGCATGTCATCCATTGTCTGCACCTTTATTTGCTAGGCACTTTGCCAAGTACTGGCCAAATGCAAGTGCCTGAGGCCTGGCCCTTCTGTCATGTGACTGAAAAGCACCTGTTGTTTCCCTCCACTCTCTTCCCTGATGTCATGGCCATCCGTTTGCTCCTGCTGTGCATACGCTAATTTAAAAACATGCAATTTTTAGAAATACTGGTTGTCTTATTATCACAGAAGTTTTAGGAAAACTGCATCTTCAGGGGCGCCTGGGTGGTTCGGTTGGTTAAGTGCCTGACTCTTGATTTCGCCTCGGGTCATGATCTCAGGGTCTTGAGATGGAGCTTTTCATCCGGCTCCTTGCTGGGCATAGAGCCTGCTTAAGATTCTCTCTCTCCCTCCACTCCTCCCCACCTCCCACAGCTAGCACTCTCTCTCTTTCTCCTCCCCTCTACAAACAAAACAAAACAGATAAAACTGCATCTTCGGAAGTCACAGTATGATTTAACTTTTATTAAGTTCTTCATCTAAATTAAAGAGAGAAAAAAAACCATGTGCCAGTTTCTACGTATGGATATACTTTCATGAATACATTCCTTGAAAGGGGCCTAAAACAGGAAAAGCAGTAAAAATACCATGTATAAGTGTGTATCTGCTGTAAACTAATGAAAAATTACATCTATTTATTTATCAAGAAGTAATAAATTCTGGTTGAATATTTGGAAAATACAAAGGAGTATAATGAAAATGGCTAAAAACTGTAGAGGTTCCCTTTACCCAGAGAGAAATTTGACTTCAATGTATTTTTCTTCCATTTAAAGCATGGAGATGTAAAAATAATTTCTCCAGCCACCTTTTTAACTTAATATTATAAATGTTGTTCCACAATATAGAAACATTTTAAACTTAACTTTTGATTTTTTTAACCAACTTTATATTTTGAGAAATAACCTTTCAGAAAAGTGAAAGAATAGTGCAGTGAACACCTGTTTACCCTTAGCTAGAATCACCACTTGTTTTTATTTTGTTATATTGGTTTTCTCTGCCTGCAGTTACATTCTGATGAGTCCTAAACATGATTTTTAATGCCCGCACATACTCAGTTTTGTGCATATATCATAATTGTCCATTTCTTTTATTGTGGATATTTACTTTTACCTCCCCCCCCAATTTTTAAATTTTGTTCACTAAGCATCCATGTTTTGAGCACTATCCACAGAGGATTTCATTTTTAAAACTGTAATCCTGTGGGGTAGATGTTACAGAAGAAAGGATTAAAGCTTAGAGAATTTAAGGACTTTGTCAAAGGTCAAATAGCTGAGACTTGGTGGAAGGAGATTTTCATGCAGGTCTCTCAGATGCGAAGCTCTGTGTTCTTAGTCATTTCGTAGGACCTATGCCCATCTGCCCTCTCAGATGATAACTCCTCTGACAACCTGCCTGAATTTCATCGCTCTACCCTTCCTCTGCTCTTAGCACCCCATCTCCGGAGATGGCTCAGGAGGTAGAACTTCTTTGCCTGTCTTCCCACCTCAGTAGACTGTGAGAACCTTTGGGCTGATGTCTGTGTGTTAGTCAACTATTATTCCCAGTTTCCGGCCACGGCAGCAGCTCCTAAGTATTTTTTGCATAAGGAAGTGATTGAAAGTGTCTTAATGCATATTATTAAATTTCTCTTCATAATTCCTGTACTAATTCAATTTTATTGGCAAGATTTCTGGTACTGAACGCACTGCACACCCAGCAGCGTAGAGAGCTTGAGCTTCAAGAGGCTGAACTTGACTATTTTTTTATACCCACACTACTCTTACACATTTCTCTATGAGAAAGATGTAGGTATACTCCGGTTCTCCAATTTATTCAGTGAATACTTTATTTTTTACAAAGGCTATCACTTGTTTTCATAGTAAAATACATATTCAGTGAAGACAGTTTGTGAAATTGAGAAGCAGAAAAAGAAAGAACAAAGGGTTTTAAAAAATCCCACCATTCTGTAACTTTTTTTTCATTCTGTAACTTTTTTTTTCATTGTCACTTTTTTAATTAAAAAAAATTTCTAATGCTTTCCCAGGTTTAAAAATAAATCATATGCTGTATCTTTCTTTCATAAAATATTTATTATGAATATTTTTTCTATATATTAATGAACCTTTGAAAACCAGATTCAAAGACTAAATAGTATTACATCTCAAGGAAAAAAACATACATTTATTGTGCAATCAATATTCTCTGATCAGAAATGCAGCCATAGCGAACAGTTTGGGACATGAATCTATGTGGGCAACCCAAGTTACTTTTTTTTTTTAAATAAAAATATCTCAACATACAGAAAAGTTCAGGTATTAGTATGAAAAACACCCAAAGATCTATACAGGGATTTATAGCTTCACTTATAGGGTAGGGATTCCTTCTACACATAAAGTGACTAGCAAGAAATAAGTCTTTACAATCTGAGATGTTTCTATCTTGGTATCCCCTAGTTTATGTCAAATGGGTGTTTGATTTGCCAGTTTGTGCAAATGTGGCTCAAGCTGTCTCAGGTCTATTGTATTTATCCAGTCCTTTCCTTCGATTCCTTTGGGGACACTTATTTCAAACAATTTCCCTTGACTGATGCTTCAAGAGCTGTCACAGCTGCAGACACAGCTGTGGGTTTTAGTTTTAACTAGAAACTCATCATCCACGCTTCCTTGCACACAGCTGGGTGTGTTCTTGCTTCCTGGTCGGTAACACTATTCTACAACCATTTATTTGCATATATAGCGTGATGAATACAAATTGAGTGAGATCGTTATGAATTATAGGATGCAGTTTTTACTGTCTCATGCTATTTTGAGGGTTATATATTGCTTTTATTGCCACTAATTTCAACAAGGGAAGAAGTATAAATCATAATGGTACACAGTCAATTGCTAGTTCTTTTCTTAGGATCCACTGCTTTTTTGATCGGTAAATTAGGTCCTCTGCTCCGTAGTCTGTTTTCCAATACTGACCTTGTTTATTGTACTGACTACTTGAATTTCTATGTGAAATATTCTAGAAGGAAATGAAGAGTACATAAACATCCCTCCACATACCCTCCACACTGAAAAATTTCATCTCAGCCCCTTGCTAAAGACAATTGATTCCAAAGAATTCAAAGAAACAATGAACAGAATTAATGTACTTTCCCCTTTTTATTCAGTAGTGGGAAGATTTACTAAACCTGCCACACATTAGATTAGCTGATGAAGTATTTTGATATTTGCCCCTACTGCATATAGCTATTGCTTTTGATTTAGTTTCTTGTTTACTTTTAACTTATACTTTGATTTCATATCTTAATTATTTAGGTCAGATGTGAATTGCCTTACTTAACCTGTAATGGCAGTGACATCAAAGGGAAAGGGACAGATGGGAGGAGTTTCAGTGGGATTTTAGCAACTACTTCTGAATATTTATTTATTTATATATTTTTTTTTACGTGTTTTCTACACTTAGTTCTAGTGCACCCCAGATAAAGGCACAATTTTCCTCAAAACTCAAAAGCAGCTATAAGTGAATGAAAACTTTTAAAAATGTTGCCTTTAATCTTTTTTCCTTGAGTTATATGTGAAGAAATCTGTGGCTCAGGCTGTGCTCAGTACTTGCATGTTTCAAATGCTTGTTCTAGATTGAAGAGCAACCCACTTTGGCATTTACTTTTCTTACCTTCCCTCTATGAGGGAGTCCCATGCATTCCTGAGCTAAGAGGCTGTGGGTTGAGGAGATCCTTCTATTATTGTCCACCCTAAGATCCCTGGAGGACTGGGGGCTGCTGAGCACTTATCTCTCTTTACAGAAGTCGAGGGTGAAAGAAGGGTCTTATCTAGGGGCCACATTTAGTAAATTATGATCAAACTCTGGTTTTCTGACCCTTACATTTAATACTTAGCATCAGTGGTCTGTTTTCTCCAAATATTGTTTTACCTTATGCCACCGTCTCTCCCAAAGACAGGAGTAATGGAGCAGTGCTTTTGGAAAGTCCATACAAACAGGCTGTCATACGAATGATACTGAACATTTGATTTTTTTTTTTTCTTCCCAGGATTCATTCCTGTCTGTAGTCTTGGAGTGGCTCAAGTGGGCAGGATGAACTTTGGAAAGGATGTCAGCACCTTGAAATATTTCACCATCTGTGGCTTACAAGAGGGCTATGAGCCATTTGCTGTTAACACAAACAGGGATATTACCATGTGGCTAAGCAAGAGGCTTCCTCAGTTTCTCCAGGTCCCACCAAATCATGAGCATATCGAGGTTTGCTTTTTCTTTAAAATTCAGACCATTGTTGGAGGGGGAGATGAACCATGAGAGACGATGGACTCTGAAAAACAAACTGAGGGTTCTAGAGGGGAGGGGGGGTGGGAGGATGGGTTAGCCTGGTGATGGGTATTAAAGAGGGCATGTTCTGCATGGAGCACTGGGTGTTATGCACAAACAATGAATCATGGAACACTACATCAAAAACTAATGATGTAATGTATGGTGCTTAACATAACATAATAATGAAAAAAAAATTCAGACCATTGCCAAAAACAAGGGATGAATGTCTTTATGCATGGGAATTCCCCCTTGGACAATTATTGCCACTTACTTAAAAAGGTGGCCCTAAAGTGCTACATAGTAGTGGAATCTAAGCACAGCATTAGATTCTGATGTTAAGTACTTTATGAGTACCTGATTAGACTGATTAACAATAATCAATTCTCTTTTTATATAGTCAACACCAGGCTCAATAGGAATAAATATAATTGTAACATGGACTTCCCAAACTGTCCTTGGAATCAGAAGCAGAGCTATGAGTCTGTAATACAGGACTCCCTGTGTTTAATCTTGTCATTTGCAAAATTATGCCACGCGTGGCCGTGTTCAGGGTTTGAAAGATGTGATATCTGTTAGCGATCTTTAGAATCAGGAGGTCGACGGTGTTGATTCACATCTGAGCTCTCGCTTCTTCATTTGCTAGGTGACCAGAATAGACGGCACCATAGACAGTTCTCCATGTTTGAAGGTGACTCAGAAGTCCTTTGGTTCTCAGAAGAGCAGCACCGATATCATGTTCTATCGCCTGAGCATGCCTATCGAGTGCGCAGAAGTCTTCTCCAAGACGGTGGCAGGAGGACTCCCAGGCGCCGGCCTCTTTGGGCCCAAGAATGATCTTGAGGACTATGATGCAGATTCTGACTTTGAGGTTCTAATGAAGACCGCTCATGGCCATCTGGTGCCAGATCGAGTTGACAAAGACAAGGAAGCCACAAAACCAGAATTTAATAACCACAAAGATTATGCTCAGGAAAAGCCCTCTCGTCTGAAACAAAGGTCATTGATCCATGCAACATGATTTTAAATGTGTAGTTATTATGTGGGGAGGGGTATACAGGAGAGAGCAAGGGATTTCCCAGTGTCAACTTCTTCCTCCTCCTCCTCTACGTATAAAGGATTCAACAGGGGACAAGAAAGCAACCTGTTTGCCATCTCGTTTGTTACCACAGACATAATCTATCCCAAGTTACTTATTTAAGGCACTTCTTTATTGTGGTAAGAAACGCATAACAAAATTTGCCATTTTAGCCATTTTTTTTAAGTGTACAGTTGAGTAGCGTGAAATAGATTCACATTGTTGTGAGACAGGTCTCCAGAAATTTTTCATCCTGCAAAATTGAAACTCTGTACCCATTAAACAACTCTCCTTTTCCACCTCCCCGCCAGCCTGTGGTCATCACTGTTCCACTTCTTATTTCTATGAATCTGACCACTTTATGAAGTGGAATCATACTGTATTTTTTTTTTTTCTGTGTGCGATTGACTTAACTCAGCGTAATGTCCTCAAGGTTCATCCGTGTTGCTGCATGTGTCAGAACTTCCTTCCTTTATAAGGCTGAATATTACCCCATTGAGTACAGACACATTTTGTTTATCCATCCATCCATTGATGGACTTTGGATTGAGTCTACCTCTTGGCTATTGCAAATAGTGCTGATAGGAACATGCATGTGTGAATATATTTTCAAGGCCCTACTTTAAATTATTCTGGATATACTCCCAGAAGTGGAATTGCTGCTAGTTCTGTTTTTAAGTTTTTGAGGAACCTTCCTACTATTTTCCATAGCAGTTGCACCATTTTATATTCCCGCCAACAGTGCACAAGGGTTCCAATTTCTGCACATTCTTAGCAACCCCTGTTACTTTCCGATTTTTTGATAATGGCCATCCTAATGGCTGTGACATCTCTGCGGTGGTTTTGATTTGCATTTCCCTGATGATTAATGGTGTTGAATATCTTTTCATGTGCTTATAGGCCATTTGTGGATCATCTTTGGAGAAATGTCTTTTCAGGTTCTTTGCCCCCCCTTTTTTTATTGGGTTATTTGCTTCTTTGTTGTTGAGTTATAGGAGTTCTTTATATATTCTGGATATTAACCCCTTATCAGATATATAATTTGTAAGTATTTTCTCCTAAGAGTTTTTAAAAAAATTTTTTTATTGTTATGTTAATCACCATACATTACATCATTAGTTTTTGATGTAGTGTTCCATGATTCATTGTTTGTGTGTAACACCCAGTACTCCATGCAGAACGTGCCCTCCTAAGAGTTAGTTTTTAAGATGTTTATATTTATGTTCTTGGTTGAAACTTAGAGAGTATTCTAGAGTATACTCTCTTCAGTAGTATTTTTTTATAGACAAGAAGGCAAGTTATTTTAGCATCCTTTTTTGCACTAAATCCTAATTTCTCAACCTCAGCATGATCAATGCTCTGGGTCAGATAATTATTTGATATGAGCGTCTGCCCTGTTAATTGAAGGATATTTAGTAGCATCCCTGGCCTCCACCCACTTAGATGTCAGTGGCACACACCCCCAGCTGCATCAACCAGAAATGTCTCCAGATAGTACCAGATGTCCTCTGGGGAGCAAAATCACCCTTATTTTGAACCACTCTACTAACATGATTATATGCTCATGTTCCAGTGAGGCAGAACATTTTAATGTTGCTTATTCTTAGTCCTGTAATATATTTCAGATTTTTGCTTAGAAGAACAAAGCCAGATTACAGCACGAGCCATTCTGCAAGACTCACTGAAGATGTCCTTGCAGATGATCGGGATGATTATGATTACTTGATGCAAACGTCCACGGTATGAGGTTGCAGCTTTTGTCACTTACTCCTCTTTGTCACTTATTATGTGTTGCATTTCAAAGAGTTCATTTTCATTCATCCTATTTAGTCAGCTTATTTTAAAATAATTATTTGCTTATATTTTTGGGGCCAAAATTTTGAAAAGCATAGGTATATTCTGATGTATATTATGTACTAAGGGAACTATTTTAGGCAAAATATCCTCATGGTGTGTTTAATCCTGATTTTGCTATCCCGTTTCTTGGAAAAATTTTGATTTCCACTTAATTTTTCAAAGTGCGTATGATTTCCTTCATCTTAGTGATACGTCTAAAGGAAGATGATTTAAAATACTTTGTTGGAGGTCACGTTTTGCCATCTACCATTTACCATTTCCAAAACAACTTTTCCTAAAATGCCAAATGGGAAAAAATATATAGTTCTACCCCTCGTAGAGTGTCCCCATGTTTGAGCTAGATTTTCACTTATTACTTCTGAACTATTTCAAAGTGATTTTAAGGTGTCAAAATATTATGTTATTGGTAGGAAAGGTGAAGCATATTCAAAGAGGTGGGTGACAGGCATAAAAACTCAGCATTGATTAGTATGCTTCTGTAAACTTAAGAATATGAAACTTAACCTGCCTACATGGATTATTTTTCTACATAAGCATACTATATATGTACACATACATTTGTATGTATGTTATGGATGTACATAAAACATACATACTTACGAGTATAAAAAGCCTCAAATCACTTAGAATGTTTGCTCTGATAAAATCTTTTCTCTTTTTCCCATTATTTGTGATTTAATTTCCCTTCTCTCTGTTTTCAGACCTACCTCACAGTGTCAGTTCTTTGTACCTATAACATTTGAATTAGGCCAAATGATTTTAAACAAAGAAATACAGTCTTAGGCAGCTCAAAGACATTGCATATCAAAGTTTTGTTTCTTCTTACTTTGCCAACACTTGGTTTTACTGTCTTGACAGTACTATTACTCAGTGAGAATCTTTCCTGGCCAAGAACCTACTAACGTCTGGGTAGGCTGGATTACATCAGATTTCCATCAATATGATACAGGCTTTGACTTGGACAGAGTTCGTACAGTAACCGTTACTCTAGGAGACGAAAAGGGAAAAGTGCATGAAAGGTCGGTTTTTCTCAATTTTCTTTTTACATGAATGATATCTGATGAAAATGTTGATAAACCTAGGTGTTTTTTTCCACCCCCACCTTGGATTTCATGTCCAGGATAATATTGTATTTATAGGAACAATATCATCAAACCATTAATGTCAGTTCCTTTTTGTTACTCCTACAAACCAGTAAGGAATCTGAATATATTAAAAGTGAAAAACATTATAGAAGTAAGAGGAGTGCATCCTTTTTGGGTAAAAATTGTATATTCCTTTAGGTGACACTGTGTGACTAACAGTTTGGGTTACCCGTCCTTAGCCTTTGTTTTAGGGATTAGGGATGGGTGAATGTGAGATCTCTGTGGTCTGAAATGTGTCTTGGGAACTGTTTATGTGGTGGGGAGAAAAAAATGAAGAGAATATGGGCTAGTAGTTGAGACCAGGTGGACGCATTTGAACTCAGACTGAGGAGTAGTGGGTTCTTTCCTCAGCTTTGCCATTGACTCGCTGTGTGGCTTTGGGTAAGTCACTTACACTTTCTGTGCCATCCTTTTTCATTTGTAAGACAAAACCAAACTCAAACCAAACCTTCAAAAAAGTGAAGAAGGCTATCTTCCTTGCAGAATAAGACAAGAGAAGATCTGACCATTTGCCTCTACCTTTTGTGCCCATGCATCCTCTCTGATCTGCTGTGACAGGTCTCATAGAAAAAGTCCTCCATAACCTTGCTTCTCTTCTCTACCTGCACCATCGTTTGTAGTGACTGGAAGCTCACTCCCCTGCCTTTAGGTTGTAACACTGGAGCCCTGGAGACAGTGGGCTGAGCCAAAATCTCCAGTCAGGAGTGCTTTATACATCAGTATGGGGGTCCCAAACCACCTGTCCCCGGGAATATTCTTGCAGGACACATTTGATTTTTCAGAGATGGCAATAGTATAAGGAAATAACCCAACAGAGGGGATGGGATACCTGAGAGATGATTTTAGCATAAGAAATAAGAGGGTAGGGAAGGGTTGTCGAATCTTATGTAAGTAGGGCGAAGAAACAGAGCCAACTTGATTATTCCGAAACTGACTTTATCTCAGCCTTCTTTTTCTTTTCCTCCTACTTGCCTGCCTTTGACTTTTTTTTTTTTGATTGTTTCATGAACACATTCACTCTGTTGTGGCAGAGAAAGGGAAGGAGGCAAAGCTCAAATCACGTTTATTACCATCTCTGGTAAAGGTTTTGGTGAGGGTGAAACAAGGGTTTGTTGTTAATATCATTTATTTTAATGCATATTCTAGCTAATTTTTTCTCTCATAACAGATCACCAGAAATTGTCCACAAAGGGGCATAATTTTAGCCAAATTTTAAATATACTGAATCACTGATGGCTCACATAGAATTTGCCTCAGGATTTTGATAGTGTTTGGAAATGAATGCTTCTCATCCCTGAACAAGTGGTTTAAAAAGAAAAAAAAAAAACAAAACCCTATGAGAATGAAAATTGCAAATTTGGATGATTATTAAACAGTTAAACTTTTTTGAACCTCAGAAAAAGGTCCAGTTTGGTTTGAGTTTTTGGAGGGAAGGTGCAGGTCAGTTTTTACTTGGTTCCAACTTGTTGACCTGTCTCCATTAGGTGCGAAATTCAGAGATGTGTAAGACCTGATTCAGAATGTCCACGAAGTCAATGGAGTTTTGCTCAGAATCACAGAATCGGGCCCATTGTGCACCTCTCCCATTACAGCATGAGCTTGTTGCTTGCGCAGCATAATTTAGGTTTAGTTTGCAAGATATAGCTTTCTGTCATGTCTGTGGTCGTACGAAGATGAAAATATGTTTGTTTTTTTTTTTTTTTGAAATTCAGCATCAAACGCAGCAACTGCTATATGGTGTGTGCGGGTGAGAGCATGAGCCCCGGGCAGGGACGCAACAACAATGGCCTGGAGATCGGGTGTGTGGTGGACGCTGCCAGTGGGCTGCTCACGTTCACCGCCAACGGCAAGGAGCTGGGCACGTACTACCAGGTCTGTGGGCAGAGATGGTGGCATGCTTCCAGAAAGAAAGCTTTTTCTCCCCATGAGAGGAAAAACACATTTTAGACCAAAAAGTACAACAGAAATTAGAAGAAAACAATGGGGTGCCTAGGTGGCTCAGTCGGTTAAGCCTCGACTTTTGATTTCAGCTCAGGTCATGATCTCAAGGTCATGGAGTTGAGCCCTGGGTCAGGCTCCCTGCTCAGCAGGGAGTCTGCTTAGGATTCTCTCTCTCCCTCTGTCCCTCCAGCTTGCATGCGATCCCTCTATCTCTCTGTCTCTCTCTCAAATAAATTAAAATCTTAAATAAAAAAAAGAAATTAGAATAAAATGAAAAGAGATCTAGATGAGTTTAATTCTGCCCTTTTTATCTCTGTTTGAATAATAACAGTGCCTTTCAGAGGAAACAGTACATTCCTCCAGAAATGTTCATATGATAATGCCATTAAATAATCCAAATTTATTGAAAGGGGATATCTGTCTGAGAGAATGCAAGTGTCCAGTCCCTTTCTGTAAAGTGTTCCTTAGTCGTTATAAAGAAAATATTTTTTCTTTGTGTTCCTTCATTGTCTAATCTTACCAAATTCATTTGTTTGTTTAAGGTGGAGCCAAGTACAAAATTATTTCCTGCAGTGTTTGCACAAGCTACAAGTCCCAATGTTTTCCAGTTTGAGTTGGGAAGAATAAAGGTAAGAAAGACTCATTGCTGATATTATATTTGGGGTCTTTCTATTAGGGAATACCAGTTATTTCTTTAAATGAATTCAGTATTTTTTTTTTAGTACTGATATCAGTTACATAAATGATCCTTTAAAAGAAAGGTAAGCCATGCTTGAAAGTTCTGTAATCTTCTTCAGGTCACTGGGGCAACGAAATTAATTAGAAAGGGTTTCTGCAACAATTTAAAGTATTTATTAATTCATTAAAATAGTTAAGAACAAAAAAAGGCTTCTCTGTGGTCATCATAAATATATTATTCAAGAAAACTAGGCTTATATGGAACAAAAATGCCAAATAACATACCATTCGATAATCATTGAACTCACAGGTAAGCTAGTAAATGGGCTTAAAGACACGAAACTGCCACATAATGGTAAGTGCTAGAATAGTGCAGGTGTAGAGTACTGTGGAACAAGTGGAAGAACAAAGAAGTTGGAGGTTGGACAGGGTGTACCAAATAAAGCTAAAGGAAGAGGGGACATGTAGATTGATTCTTAACCATTGAATAAGAGATCTCAGAATACATTTAGTAGGAGAGGCCATTCTAGACAGAGGGCGCAAGAAAGCAAAGGTATGTGAATCACAGTGCTAAAGGTTAAGGAATTCAATGCAACTTAACCAAGGGTGCCTTCCAGGATGTGGCTGGAGATTAACGTGGATAGAAGGGAGACCGAGTCCAAGCTGGAAAGGCCTTGAATGCCATGCTAAGAAGTTGGCACCTGTTATGTGGACATTGTTGATCCATTGGAAACTTGAAGCAGGGGCTTGAGTATAATGAAACCTGTTTTGGAAAAATACATTGGCAGTCATGTGGAGGTGGCAATGTGGGGAAGTATCTGCTCTCTCAAGAATGAGAACAGGCAGGAAAATTGAGGTACCCCAATTTGATACTGTCTTCATGGGACAAGACGATGAGAGCTGTGGAAGTCATAATGGAGGGAGAATGTTAAATGAGAAGATGTTGTAGAGGAGAAATGAATAAAATGTGACAGTTAATTGGATTGATAGGATTTGTTGCTGAATTGGATCCAAGTACTCAAGGAGAATGAAGATTCGAGGATTAAATTATTATTATTACTACTTTTTTTTAGTTTGGACAACTAAGGGATGCTAATACAATAAGCAGAAGAGCTTGTTGAAATGCAGGAAAAGGAACTGAATTGAATTTTGCAATTGTAAATTTGAGATGCAAGGCACACATCAGGATGCATACCATAGGCAGTTTTACAGGGCTGGCTCGGTGACTTTGGACATTTTTTTTCCTTCAACTGTGTGAGCTCAGTTTCTGCCTTTGTAAAATGAGATTCTCAGTAGCCACAGGAAGGCAAATATAATATGGACTAAAGGAATCTGTGACTCTTATTCGTTAGGAAGGCTTCCGTGACCTTGCCAGAAGAATTTCAGCAAAATGATGGATGAAACTATATTGTAGCAAATTCAGCACTGAAAATGAGAGAAAGACAGCAAATTTGGATGGTTTTTTATATATATATATAATTTATATATTTTATGTATATATATATTTTATATATATATATATAACTTAACCAAAAGATCAGTCGTTTCTTAGAACTCTGACTCATGTTGGTCTATTTGACATTTCCATCTGGGTGTTTTACAGACATTGCAAATTAAATATGTCTAAATATGTCCAAAATAGAAGTGCGGACCATCACACCTCCTCCTCCTAACCTGTCCAATCTACAGTCTTCTTCATGTCAGTAAATAGCAAACCCACTTGCTCAGGCCCACAACCTTGAGGTCATGCTTGACTTCTCTCCTTGACATTCCGCATCCCAGTTCCATCTGCCAGCTAATCCCTGGCCCGCAACCTGTTGCCATCGCCCCTTTTGATGATCACACCGATCTCCATCACCATCATTCCTCATCAGGTTCCTCCAGTAGCCTCTTGATGGGGTCTCCTGAATTCCCCCTTGCCCATCTGTTCATCGCACAACAATCTGAGTGACTGTCACTGCTCTCAAAAAGAATCAGATTGTGCCATTCCACTGCTTGAAACCCTCTTTCCCTGAACACAAAAACCCGAGGTCTCATGATGGTTCTCAAGTCTAAACAGTCTGCTCTCCTATTACCTCCCTGACTTCATCTCCTGCTGCTCTCCCCTCCTTCGTTCCACTCCAGCCACCCTGGCCTCCAACTCTTCCTCAAACTTGCCAGGCAGACTTCCTCCTCGGGTCCTTTGCGTTGACCGTCCCTTCTGCATGGAAGTTTCTTCCCCTGCAAGTCCATATGCTTCTTCTTTGGGTCCTTCTTTATCACCTTCTCAGTGACTCCCCTTCTAACTACTCTGTTTATTATTCCTGCCCTGCCTTCTGGTTCCTCCATCCTGGGTCTGTTGTTGAATCTGCTTTCTGACTATTTTTTTTTTTATCTCCAATAAAAAAAAGATGGGAGCTGGATGAGAGGAGGGGTTTTGTGTATTCTGTTCCTTCAGTGCCTAAAGCAATGCCAGGCCTTTTTTTTCCCCCCCATTAGCAGGGGAGAATAGGAAAGTAGCTTGAGGATGAAACCGTGTATAAGTATACAGTAGACAAGGCTTTATGGGAGAGGGAGACACTGAAGGTAATGGGAAAAGTGAGGTCATTGTTTTTATATGGCCCATAAGAGGTAGGTGGGGATAGTATCAAGGTCATAAGTGGACGAATAAGTTTTGGCGCAGTAGAGATCTCTCTTTCCTTGAGACCAGACGGAAGGAATTAGGAAGGCTGAAGATGATATGTATTGGAGGTGGAGGAAGGTGAATGACAAATAAATTGTGTTAATGATGAATTCTGTTTCCTTGTGTAATGGTCCCGTTTATTTGTTGAGCTGTCTCCAGAATACCACCGGCTACTAAAGCCTGATAAACCTGACAGTGAATGGGTGAGTGGTTGAAGGAGGAGGTGGGTGACAGGGGACAGACAAGGAGAGAGCCAAGTGAATGTAACTCTTTCCAGAGTTGGGTGCCAAAAGCAGCCTGAAGGCTTGCCGGATTTCACTGAGGGCCCAGCTCGGCAAAGAAATATGAAAATTCTGTGGTTATATTTGGTTGCCATTGCGTTCCCAGGTAGCCAGAGAGTGTATATGAAAGCAATATCCCCAACCAGTTTTAGATACGTTCTCTCATAATATTTTCTCCTCTTGTCCTTGTAGGAGCAACTCAATCCAAGTTCTGTTATTTCTTGTATTGACTTTGCTGGACGCAGAGGGTATCTTATTTCCAGTATCTCTCTCCTGTGCAGGACTGTGGTCATTACTTCATTAACCCCCAAAACTGTTATAAATTAATTCTTTCTCTGCTCCCGCATTCCCTAGAATGTGATGCCTCTATCGGCGGGATTATTCAAGAGCGAGCACAAAAATCCTGTGCCACAGTGTCCACCGCGTCTCCACGTGCAATTTCTATCCCACGTCCTGTGGAGCAGGATGCCCAACCAGTTCCTGAAGGTCGATGTCTCTCGAATAAGTGAGCGCCAAGGCTGGCTAGTGCAGTGTTTGGATCCTCTGCAGTTCATGTCTCTTCATATCCCGGAGGAGAACAGGTCAGCCCCGCGTGCCCTTTACTGTCTGATTGGGACCCTTCGAAATCGGGGGTGTTGCTGGGGATACAAAAGAAAGCTTAAAAATATCTAATTTCTTGGGGGCAATGGAGATATTATTTCACATATTCCAAGTTGAAATCTCTTTCTCATCTACTTTGTTACTGAAACAAAATTATTATACCACCCTTGAAGGGGCCATAGGATATTGTTCCTTTCCTCTCGTTTTATCTCCGCTAAGAGCAGGTAAACATTCAGACAAGTACAGCTGCAATCTGACTTAAGACTTAGCGGTTGGACAAGGTCTGCGCCAGGCTGGGGTGGGCGATGCGTGTGGTCCATGGGCTTTCTTACCCTGAGACCCAAGCTGATGGGGCAGCTCCCAGCCTGAGACATAGGGTTTCCGTGGCCAAGCATGGATGTTCAGGAGGGTTAACAGACACCTGAGGTCTCTGAGAACTTCTTTTTGCTTGTGGCAGATGTTACATTCATTCATGTTTTATTGACCCAAGCAAGTCATATAGCCAAGCCCAAAGTAAGTAGGGCGGAGATTACTCCACATACAGGGAAGAAGGAAGAGGGAGAATATGTATAAACAAGAGTATAATCTATATTATATGCTAAGCAGGTGTTTTATTTTATGTTTAGTATTGTCCTTATAACAGATAAAACAATGAGTTATTTCTTTTGCTATCCTCCAGTTGAAGCCATAGCTCATTAACGTATGAATATGGCTACAAGGAGTTGGTGTGGGAAGACAGATTAAACTGGTTGAGGTCTATGCTTTGGTTTACCTTGACCTAAATGTAGAGTTGGGAGATGTAGACTATACATCCTTCAGACTTCCCTTATTCATTCATTCCACAAATATGTCTTAGTTCCCACTGTGTCCCTGGCACTGGATAGTAAATGGTGTATAAAACAGACATGGCTCTTACCTTAAAAGATTTCATGGTCTAGTAGGGAAGAGAGGTGCTTTAAAGGAAGGAATGGGGTGCCATAAAATGAATAATGGGGGGTGGGTTGGAAGGTGGCAGCAACAATGTAGAGTCCTTAGTTGTTGTTTCTAGAAACTGACAGTTTGAGAGTGATTAGACAGTAGATGAAGTTGTGCTCTTCAATAAGAACCTAGAATGCAGATGTTCTGTGTTGCTACAGTGAACAAGTTTATCTATATTTGACCATCGGCCAGGCTAACAGTCTTCTTGAGAGACTGGGGGCCTACTTAAGATATGGGAATCATTGTCCACTATACTTTGAAGGAGAAAGCCTGCTCAATTATAACTTCCCCAGAACTGGATGCTAGCAGCTGAGACCCACAGTTGGGTGGTTTCCTGGAGGTCTAGGGTGGTACACAGGGTGGGTAATCATTCACTTTGGGTTTCTATCGCATAAAGCTTCTGATTCTGAAGTTTGGGAGGTGCGGTCTGGAACAATTCTGCACTGTCAAGCTTTCAATGGAATACCTGTGAGCCGGGCAGCATAGATATGGTAGGTGGGCATGGACAGGATGATAGAGTACCTAAGGACCTGACAGAGCTTAACAACAAATAATCACAAAGAAATCCTCAGCCCCTACTGTGTACCAGGTTAAGTGCAGGATAAATATTAATAAACAAGTCATATAATAACCCATGTTCTGATGAGTTTATATTACACTCTTACCAAGGACGCTTTCCTAGATGAATGAGTCATTCCCTTTATTGTGAATATATCAGGTTTCTACTTTTAATTCTGCAGTGTCACCCATGAGCCATCTTAATAATTTAAATAAATAGTCTAGAAAATTTAGCACATCTAAAGGAATTATGTGCTTTTAAAATTGACTCTATTTTGAAAGGAATGGCTTTACTTTAGGCATATTCTGGCCATACTTTTAAGGTTTTATATGTTGGAAGGTCATGATATGTGGTAGAAGCAAAATGACCTGAATTAAGAGCCCAGTGTCACCAGATTCCCAGCAGAAACTTTCCCAAGTGCAATGTCACAGATCATGTTTGTTTCATGAGCTGCACAAATCTGGTGGAAACCAGAGCTGCGTTGGTGGACATGTGGGGCTGTGAGGCATGTATGAGACAGTAACTCATGTCAGAGGAATTAGCCCTTCACTTGCTTACTTCTGACTGGTCAGTGTAATAGCAAATCATGGGTCAGAGACAAGGGCAACATAGCTTAAGGCAGAGTTTTCTGGCTTCTTGAGCCAGCTTAGCCAAGTTGGAAAGGGACATTCAGGATTTTCCAAGGAGTGCTCAACTTTTGAAAGGAAGGCAGTCCCCACATCCAGATGGATACTGTATCGAAAAGAGGTGCCCCAAACCTTGGGGTAATGGAAGATGAAAAAGCTCCAAGCACTACCAGTTGGAAATTTCCAACATAAAAGAGGAAAACTTGTAACATATGTAGTACTGATTAAGGGGGAAAAAAAAAAAAACCACTATGCTATCATGAAACCTGCCACAGAAAACTATAAAAACAAAAAAGTGTTTCCGTAACTTTTTGAAATTTGTGATGTACACAGATTTCTCCTCTGATTCAGAATTTTGAAAAATGTCCTCTGCATAACCTTGCTCCCACGCTCCTTCCTTCCTCAGATCTGTGGACATACTGGAGTTGACAGAGCAGGAGGAGCTGCTAAAATTCCACTATCACACTCTCCGGCTTTACTCCGCTGTCTGCGCTCTTGGGAACCACCGGGTGGCGCACGCCTTGTGCAGCCACGTGGATGAACCTCAGCTGCTTTACGCCATCGAGAACAAATACATGCCCGGTTTGCTGCGTGCAGGCTACTATGACCTGCTGATTGACATCCACCTTAGCTCCTACGCCACGGCCAGGCTCATGATGAACAGTGAATTCATTGTGCCCATGACGGAGGAGACCAAGAGCATCACCCTTTTCCCCGACGAGAAGAAAAAACATGGCCTCCCAGGGATTGGCCTCAGCACCTCCCTCAGGCCACGGATACAGTTTTCCTCTCCCAGTTTTGTAAGCATTAATAATGAATGTTACCAGTACAGTCCAGAGTTCCCGCTGGACATCCTCAAGGCCAAAACCATTCAGATGTTGACAGAAGCTGTTAAAGAGGGCAGCCTTCATGCCCGGGACCCCGTTGGGGGGACCACTGAGTTCCTCTTTGTACCTCTCATCAAGCTTTTCTATACTCTGCTCATCATGGGGATCTTCCACAATGAGGACTTGAAACACATCTTGAGGTTGATAGAGCCCAGTGTGTTCAAGGAAGCCACCACTCCGGACGAGGAGACGGACACGCTGGAGAAAGAGCCCAGCCCAGAAGATGCCATGCCAGAAGGAGCTGGTGAAGAAGAAGCCAAAGGGGATAAGAGGCCAAAGGAAGGCCTGCTCCAAATGAAACTGCCTGAGCCAGTTAAATTGCAGGTAATCAGAAAAAATGATTTTAGTGAATTTCAGAGTTACTAACTATGAAGGTATTGATACTTGTCTTTGCCTCCTTTACTCTTGGGGGTGATGTGTGTACTTTTGTGTTCCTATGTAATGATAGTTTTTCATAAAATTAACTAACTTCCTGTTGTGCTTTGGGATGTGCCAGTATAATTGTGTTTCATTTAGAATGGAATTCGTGAATTTTCCAATGGAGTCAATTGACAATAGTTCATAAGAGATACCGTTAGTAATTTGCGTCTGTGTGTGTAGGTGTAGGTGTCTACCTGCCAGCTCTTTTTCTCCTCCCTCTTCATTAGCAATTTCTTTGTTGGAATACCTGGAATAGAAGGCATCTCATACCCCTTTCTTACCCTGCCCCCACTTTCTACCAACATACTCTATCAGTTAAAAATCCTTTTGGCTTCAGGTAGAAGAATACGCAACTAACCATTTAATGGATAAGCAGTGAAACCACTTAATTAATTTACATGTGAAGTCTGAAAAGGTACACCGTTCTAGGACATCTAGAATGTTCTCAGGAACCCAGCTCTGAATATTTTCCTGTGCTCCTCAGTGTGTGGTTTTTTTTTTTGTTTTTTTTTTTTTAAAGATTTTATTTATTTATTTGAGACAGAGAGAGCACATGAGAGGGGGGGAGGGTCAGAGGGAGAAGCAGGCTCCCTGCCGAGCAGGGAGCCCGATGCGGGACTCGATCCCAGGACTCCAGGATCATGACCTGAGCCGAAGGCAGTCGCTTAACCAACTGAGCCACCCAGGCGCCCAGTGTGTGGTTTTCATCTTAAAGTGAAATGATCCTGTCACTCATTACCCAGTTATACCAATTTTGAAAAAAAGGTGTTCTAGTCTTTTATTATTATTTTTTAAAGATTTTATTTCTTTATTTGACAGAGAGAGACACAGCGAGAGAGGGAACACAAACAGGGGGAGTGGGAGAGGGAGAAGCAGGCTTCTCGCTGAGCAGGGAGCCCGATGCGGGGCTCAATCCCAGGACCCTGGGACCATGACCTGAGCCGAAGGCAGATGCTTAACGACTGAGCCACCCAGGCTCCCCCTAGTCTTTTATTATTGTTGGGGAATCGTTCCCATAGGGCCCTCTGGCTAACTTCTCATTATATATCTTAGTCGCCTTTGTACCTGTAGCTGCAGAGGAGGCCAGGATGGTAAGTGTCCACCAGAAGAACATGTATTTACCCTTTTGGCTTAGAAAAATTATGTTTTATCCCCTGGGACCAAGCACAGTGCTGTGTACACAAAATCAGAATTCTGTTCATGGAAGAGTTGGCCACTAAGCATGTCTGCCACGGATTTTGATTTGATATGCATTAGCCATTTAAAGATCGAGAAATTAAATCTGTTATCTTTTTTCATCATGTTTTTAGATGTGCCTGCTGCTTCAGTACCTCTGTGACTGCCAGGTCCGGCACCGGATAGAAGCCATTGTGGCCTTTTCAGATGACTTTGTAGCAAAGCTCCAAGACAATCAACGCTTCCGATACAACGAAGTGATGCAAGCCTTAAACATGTCAGCTGCACTCACTGCCAGGAAAACGAAGGAATTTAGATCGCCCCCTCAAGAGCAGGTACAAGAATGAAATGGAAATGGAAATGAAATGGAAATTCTTCCTTTTCACTTTGGGTTTTACTTCCTTTAGGATCCATACATTTCGAAATTATAAGTTCCCAGGGTGGTTGTTTTCCTGTTCTCCTTGAATAAGCCAGGTTGACTTAGTCAGTAATTCTTTGTTTCGCCAAAAAAAGTCTACTCAGTTAGCTTAAACAAACAAGAGACTTACTGAAAGGGATCATGTGTATTGTAGACTCTTGGATGAGACCTGTGTGCCAGATTCTGAAGTTCTGCAAATAGAAACAATATCCAGTCACAGGTGGATCTTCTTTGGCTGGCAAGGCACTACCCCAGTGAAAAGGAGCCCTTCCCTCCTAAGACTCAGTGTCAGATACTTTCTGTTTGGTCCCTCCTGAAAGACCAAATGTCACTGCCCCAAGGCTTGCTGGAAGATGGATCATCTGTTTATGGTTCTTCTGATTGCTCACTCTAAACCCAGCTCTCTCCCTGGGGTACAGTAGAACCAGGGGCACATGCTGAGCCAGACAATGAGCTAGTCTGGAATCTACTTCAAGATGGGATGCATAGTGTGGGAAATGACCAAGATGGTGGTGAAAAGGTGTAACTGCCAGATCTCATCTTCAGTCTCCTACCCTTAGCATTTCCCTATCAAGATATCACCAAGTGAAAATGTTTAGGAACTAATAGCAGAATTTGTTTTCTCACCAGAATGTAATTTCTTTGAGGGAGGGGACATGGAATTTTGTTCATTGCCATGAACAACATGTATTGAGCAGAAAATGAGTCCAAGCTCTCCCAAATTAACTCCATTTGTTAAGCTGCTATTGGGAGGCTCCTACTTCTGGAAAAATGGAGTACAGTTGCCTTTTTCTATTCTTCCTTCTAAGTACGACTAGAAGGAATTACATAAAAATTACATAAGAGACTAGATAGGAAGACTCCAAAAAATAGAAGCAAGGAGACTGGCTATGGAACTTGGGACCTGAGGAACACCGTGGTGGTGAGTCCCTTGGGTTTTCTTTTTGCCTCATCTATCCCAGACTTGGGGGTAAAGGAGCCAGCAACCCAGAAATGTCAATGGACGTCGACAAGAAAAGCCTCAACCAGAGGCTTCAATGTCTAGCCAGAAGATCAAGAAAACCGTCTCTCTAGCAAAACCGAAAACTTTTAGGTACTAAACATACTACTCCAGCCGAACACTAAACAGAACTGTGCCCCACCCCACCCCAACCAACAGACACTGAGGGGGGAGCCTAGACTTCCACCTTCATCAGGCTCTAATGAGGTGCTCCAGGTGGAACTGTGGGGAGCTGGTGAGTGGTAATGTGGCCTGCTTCTTCCAGAGTGTCAGTAGAGACCAGAGAGGGAGAAGTATATGGCACTCTTGCCCTTACCAGCCAGGGTTGTATGAGTACAGGTCTAGTGGGGAACTGGATTTCCCAATCTCACCAGTGAGAACAAGGACTTCTTCCTCTCTCAAGTGTCCATGGAGGCTGAGTAAGGAAATGGGCTTCCATTCCCACCTGGCAGTAGCAAGTAACAAGGCAGCTCAAACTCTTCTCCTGATAGCTAGTGTCAGAAGACTCCAGACATTTAAATATGGTCCAGAAGTCTCATAAGACCAAAATGTCAAGGTTTCCATTTAAAAAATCACTTATCACACCAAAAGCCAGAAAAAACTTGAAGGAAGACAAGACAATCAATACATACCAACTCTGAGGTGACGAAGATGTTCAATTTGTCTGACAAGGCTTTTAAAGCAGCCATCATAAAACTGCTTCAAAATGGGGGGGAAAAAGTCTTCACAAAGAAATAAAGATAGAAGAACCAATGGAAATTTTAGAACTGAAAAATAACCAGAATAAAGAAACCTTCAGTGAATGGACTTAGCAGCAGAAGGAAGGAGAAAGAGAAAAGAATCACTGAACTGAAGAGAGAACAACAAGAATTACCCAGTTCAGGGATGTCTGGGTGGCTCAGTCTGTTAAGTGTCCAACTTTTGATTTTGGCTCAGGTCATGATTTCAGGGTCGTGAGATTAAGCCCCATGTCAGGCTCTGTGATCAGCTGGGAGTCTGCTTGAGATTCTGTCTTTCCCTCTCCCTCTCCCTCTGCCTCCTCCCTGCTCCTGCGCGCGCGCTCTCTCTCTCTCCAGTAAATAAATAAATAAATAAATAAATAACCGATCTTTAAAAATAAAAAAAGAATTACCCATTCTGAAAAACAGAAAAAGAAAAAGCCCCAGGAACCTGCAAATATAACAAAAGATCTAACATTTGTGACATTAGAGTCCCAGAGATAGGAGAAAGAAGGGGAACTAAAAAATAAACAAACAAACAAACAAAAACCTTAGAACAATAATGGTTAAAACATTTCAAGTTTGGCTGGGGTGCCTGGGTGGCTCAGTCGTTAAGCGTCTGCCTTCGGCTCAGGTCATGATCTCAGGGTCCTGGGATCGAGCCCCACATCGGGCTCCCTGCT
>NC_138374.1:67408382-67432572 GCF_054177405.1 Leptonychotes weddellii
TATGGACTCTGAGAGACAAACAGGGTTTTATAGGGGAGGGGGGAGGGGGGATTGATTAGCCCAGTGATGGGTATTAAGGAGGGCACACACTGCATGGAACACTGGGTGGTATACGAAAACAATGGATTGTGGATCAGCACATCAAAAACCGATGTTGTATTGTATGGTGACTAACATAACATAATAAAATTAAAAAAAAAAAAAAGAGTCTCTATGGCTTGTTTCACTCTCCTTTTTTTCTTTTCTCCCTTCCCATATGTTCATCTGTCTTTCTTAAATTCCACATATGAGTGATACCATATGGTACTGACTTATTTCACTTAGCATAATATACCCTAGCTCCATCCATGTCATTGCAAAAGACAAGACTTCATTCTTTTTGATGGCTGAGTGATATTCCATTGTACATATATACCACATCTTCTTTATCCACTCATCAGTTGGTGGACATTTGAGCTCTCTCCATATTTTGGCTAATGTTGATAATGCTGCTATAAACATCTGGGTGTATGTATCCCTTGAAATCTGTGAAAAAAGATATATTACAAAAAATTAAAATAAGTGTATATCAGAACAAAGAGATTATCAGAAGCAGACAGGAACATTATACAGTCATAAAAGAGCAACTCACCAAGAAGACAGATGTACATGTACTAAATAATAGAGCTGAAAAATATGTGAAGTCTGCACACTTAGGACTGAAAGAAGAAATAAATACACAATTATAGTTGGAGACTTCAACACCCCTCTGTCAAGAATTGATAGAATAGCTAGACAAAAGTCAGCAAGATTATAGGAAAACACAACCCTATCACTACCTAACAGGATCTTTGGATATTTGTAGAACACTCCACCCAAGAACATAATACATTTTTTTTTTTCTGAAGTTCCCATGAAACATTCTCAATGATGGACTATATCCTGGGCCATAAAACAACCTAAACAGATTTAAAAGCATTGGATTTTTTTCATACAGAATCTTTTTTCTGACCACAATGGAGTTCAACTTAGAAATCAATAAAAGAAAGATAACAGGACAATTTCCCAATACTAGGGAACTAAAGAACACAATTTTAAATAACTCATGGTGGAAGTCTCAGGGGAAATTTAAAAATACATTGAACTGAAAGAAAATGAAAATATCACAGGTTAAAATTTGTGGGAACAGCTAAAGCCGTGCTGAGAGGATAATTTATGACAATAAATATTTACATTTAAAGAGAGAAAAACAAATCAGTAATCTAAGCTTCCATCACAAGCATAGAAAAAGAAGAGTAGAATAAACCCAAAGCAAGTAGAAGGAAGGCAATAATATAGGTAAAAGCAGAAATCAATGAAACTGAAAACAGGACAATTGGGGAAAAAAGGAATCTAAAAACTGGTCATTTAAAAATATCAATAAAATCTACAAACTGCTGAAAAGGCTAACAGAAAGAGAGAAGCCACAAATTACCAATATCAGGAATGAAATGAGGTATCACTACAGACCCTGCAGACATCAAAAGGATCAGATGGGAATGTATGCATGCATATATTGTATGATTTCATTTATGTAACAGTCTTGAAATGACAATACAGAAATGGACAACAGATTAGAGATTCACAGGAGTAAGGGATGAGGAGCAGGCAGGAGGGTAGTGGATGTGATTATAAAGGGGTAGCAGAATGATCCTTCAGGTGATGAAATTGTTCTGTTTTGACTATCAGTGTTGGGGTTCTGACTGTGATATTGTACTGCTGTTTTGTAAGATGTTACCATTCCCAGGCGGAATTGGGTAAAGGGTATATGGTATCTCTTTGATTATATCTTACAGCATATGCGTGTAGTTATCACAAAATAAAAGTTAAACAAGAATCTCACGTAAAAAACTCTAAAAAGCAAACTTAAAATTGTTTCCTCTGAGGAAATTATGAAACAGCAACATTCTTTTCTTCATTCATAAATGTAGTATTTTTGTGTCTAAAGCTAAAACAAATGGAGGATAGTTTCTCGAAGTTTATTTAATTGAACCATTAATGTTACTAAAACCATAGATATCCATTATATTTTCTATTTGGATTTTTCTTCATCTTTGCTGTATATCCTTCTCAAAAGGTATTCTTTAAAATGCTCCATGAAGGGCGCCTGGGTGGCTCAGTCGTTAAGCATCTGCCTTCAGCTCAGGTCATGATCCCAGGGTCCTGGGATCGAGTCCCACATTGGGCTCCCTGCTCCGCAGGAAGCCTGCTTCTCCTTCTCCCCCTCCCCCTGCTTGTGTTCCTGTTCTCGCTCTCTCTCTCTCTCTGTCAAATAAATAAATAAAATCTTAAAAAAATAAATAAAATAAAATACTCCATGAAGTTTAGAAATTAGCAAGAAAAAAATGGAAATCTAGGAGAAGCATAATAAAGTATTTTTAAAATAATATTTAGATTTTAGTTGATGTAAGAACACTAAGCATGCAAGGGTCTAAGATACTCTGGAATTGAGAAAAAGGAAGCAAATTATGTGACTGTTTTGCAGCAAGCTAAGCTTTGAATAGTTTTATTTATTTTTTGGCATTCATTGTATTGAGTGATAATGATTTTTCATATGTTGGGCATCAATTTATGAATACTCAAAGGTTTGAACTCAATACTCAAAAATATGATTTTTTTGCTGTCATTCCTGAATTCACTGTTCTTTTTCTCTTGTACTCCTTGTTTTTCCAAACTTTCAGATCAATATGCTTCTCAATTTTAAGGATGACAAAAGTGAATGTCCATGTCCTGAAGAAATCCGTGACCAACTCTTAGATTTTCATGAAGATTTGATGACACATTGTGGTAAAGTCTTCTTGACTTAACTCTTATTAAATGTGTTATATATTTATTTATTTACTTGTTTATTTATTGAGAAATAATTGTATTAAGAAATAATTGACATATACCACTGTATAAGTTTAGGATGTACTTTGTGATTGTTTTATTTAGCTACATTTTGAAATGATTACCATAATAGGTTTGGCTAACATCCATCTTCTTATATAGATGCAATAAAAAGAAAAGAAAGAACAAATAAAGGCAAATTTGTTTTTCCTTATGACAAATACTCTTAGGATTTACCCTCTGAAAAAGAACTTTCCTGTATGTTGTATAGCAGTGTTAGCTACACTCATCATGCTGTGTGTTGCATCCCTAGTACTTATTTAAAGTTTGTAACTTTTGACCACTTTCCTTGAATTCCTCTCTCCCTACTCCCCACTTCTAATAACAAGTATGATCTCTTTTTCTCTGAGTTTGTTGTTTTTAGTTTCCACATATAAGTGAGATCACACGGTATTTCTCTTTTCTCTGTCCGACTTCTCTTAGCATAATGCCTTCAAGTTCTGCCCATGTTGTCACAGATGGTTGGATTTCCTTGTTTTTTGGCTAAATAATATTCCATTGTATGTATATACCACAACTTCTTTATCCATTCATTTGTCGATGGACACTTAAGTTGTTTCCATATCTTGGCTATCATAAATAATGCTGCTGTGAACATGGTGGTGCAGATACTTTTTTCAAGTAAGTGTTTTCATTTCCTTTGGATATATTCCCAGAAGTGAATTACTGGATCATATGGTAATTCTATTTTTAAATTTTTTTTTAGATTTTATTTATTTATTTGACAGTGACAGCGAGAGAGGGAATACAAGCAGGGGAGTGGGAGAGGGAGAAGCAGGTTCCCCGCTGAGCAGGGAGCCTGATGCGGTGCTCAGTCCCAGGATCCTGGGATCATGACCTGAGCCGAAGTCAGACACTTAACAACTGAGCCACCCCAGCACCTCTATTTTTAAAATTTTTTGAGGATCCTCTATAATGTTTTGTTTGTTTTTTGCTTTTGAGTTATAGGAGCCCTTTATATGTTTTGGATATTAATTCCTTATCAGATATATAGCTTACATACATTTTTTTCCCATTCTGTAGCTTGTCTTTTCACTTTGTTAGTGGTTTCTTTTGGTTTTTATGGAAACTGTTTAGTTTGATGTAGTCCCATACGTTTATTTTTGCTATTGTTACTTGTAGTTTAGGTGTCATATCCAAAAAATTATTACCAAAATCCATATCAAGGAGCTTTATTTTTACATTTTTTCTAGGAGTTTCATGATATCAGGTCATACATTTAAGTCTTTCCTCTATTTCTAGTTAATTTTTATGAGTGGTTAAGATATGTTCCAGTTTCATTCTTTTAAATGTGAATATCCAATTATCCCAGCCCTGTTTATTGAAGACTACCTTTTCTCTGTTGGGTATTCTTGGCTCCCTTGTCAACTCTTAGTAGGCCATACATGCTTGGGTTTATTTCTGGGCTCTCAATTCTTTTCCATTTATCTCTTTGTCCATTTTTATGTCAGTACCATGCTGTTTGATGGCTATAGCTTTAATAGCTTAGCTTGAAACCAGGAAGTGTGATACTTCTTGCTTTATTCTTCTTTCTCAGGATTTCTTTGGCTATTAGGGAGATTTTGTGATTTCATATAAATTTGGGGAAGGTTTTTTTCCTACTTCTATAAAAAATGCCATTGGAATCTTGATAGGGATTGCATTGAATCTATAGATAGCTTTTGATAATATTACCATTTTAAGATGCCTTTCCATGTATTTGTATCCTCTTCTTTCTTTTCACCAATCTTTTGTAATTTTTAAGATAGAGATCTCTCACCTCCTTCATTAAACTTATTCCTAAGAATTTTATTTTTCTTGATGCTATTGTAAATGAGATTGATTTCTTAATTTCTTTTTCAGAAATTTCATTTTAGTTTATTAAAACACTTTATATTGTATGTTAATTTCATGTCTTGCAAGTTTATTGGATTCATTGATTAGGTTTAACAGTTTTTTTGGTTGAGTCTTTAGGATTTTCTATGTATAAAATCATGTTGCCTGCAGATAGAGACCATTTTACTTCTAGTGCCTAGTGAGATGATCATATGGTGATCATATGATTCTTTTCATTCATTCTGTTATTGTGGTGTGTCACATTGATTGTCTTGCATATGTTGGACCATCCTAGCATCCCAGTGATAAATCTCGCTTGATCATGATAAATGATCCTTTTAATATGCTGTTGAATTCAGTTTGCTGGTATTTTATTGAGAAATTTTGCATCTGTGTTCATCAGGTATAGTGGCCTGTGATTTTCTTTTCTGGTAGTGTCCTTTTGCATTTTTGGTATCGGGATAATGCTGTCCTAGTAAAGTGATTTTGAGAGTGTTTCCTCCTCTTTCGTTTTTTTTGGAAGAGTTTGAGAAGAATTGGTGTAATTCTTTAAATGTTTAGTAAAATTCACCAGTAAAGCTTTGCTTCATTGTGAGGTTTTGATTACTGATGTACTCTCCTTACGATTAATGGGCCTATTCAGATTTTCCATTTCTTCCTTGGTAAGTTGTATGTTTCTAAGAACGTTTCCATTTCTTCTAGCTTGTCCACTTTGTTCACTGATAATGTTCATAGTTCTGTTTTACAGGTCTTTGAATTTCTGGGGTATCTTTTTAATTTTTTCACTTATAATGTCTCCTTTTTCATTTATAATGTTGATTTGAGTACTGTCTTTATTCCCTTTGGCTAGGCTAGCTAAGGGTTTGTCAATTTTATTTTTTATTTTTTTCAGGGACTTAACTTAGTTTGGTTAATCTTTTCTATGGTTTTTTGATTTCTATTTCAATAACTTCTGCTCTAATCTTTCTTCTAGTACCTTCAGGCTCTGTTAGTTCTTCTTTTTCTAGTTCCTTAAGGTGTAGAGTTAGGTCATTTATTTGAGATCTTTCTTCTTCATGTAGGCATTTATTGCTATGAACTTCCCTCTTAGAAGTGCTTTAGCTGCACCCATTAATTCTGGTATGTTGTATTTCCAGTTTTGTTTGTCTCAATAAATTCTTTCTTTTATTTCCCCTTAAATTTCTTCTTGGATTCATTGGTTGTTAAAGAGAGTGTTGTTTAATTTCTCTGTGTTCATGAATTTTCCAGTTTTCCCCCTTGTCATTGATTTCTAGTTTCACGCCATTGTGGTCAGAGATTACTGGTATAATTTCAACCCTCTTGAATTTGCTAAGAGTTGTTTTATGGCTTAACACATATTCTATCCTAGAAAATGTTCCATGTGCACTTGAGAAGAATGTCTATTCTGCTGTCGCTTGATAGAATATTTTTGTATATGTCTGTTAGGTCCATTTGGTCTACAATGTTGTTAAAATCCACTCTTTCCTTATTGATTCTCTCCTGTATGATCTATCCATTGTTAAGAGTGGGATACAAAAGTCCCCCAATTATTACTGTATTACTCCTTATTTCCCCTTTTAGTTTTTTTAGTTTTTGCTTTATATGTTTAGGTACTCTAGTATTGGGTGTAAAAATATTTATAATTATTATATCCTCTTGATATATTGACCCCTGTATCATTATATACTGACCTTCTTTGTCTCTTTTTGGCATATTTAAAGTCTATTTTGTCTGATGTAAGTATAGCTTCCCCTGTTTTCTTGTTGTTTTGTTTTGTTTGATTACCACTTGCTTGACATGTCATTTTTCATCTCTTTGCTTAGTCTTTGTGTGTCTTTAAGGCTAATGTGAATCTCTTAGGGGCAGCATATGGTTAGATCTTGTTTTTTTATTCAACCATTCTGTGTCTTTTGGTTGGAGAATTCTATCCATTTATACTTAAAGTAATTGATAGGTAAGGACTTACTATTGCTATTTTGTTAATTTTTTTGTTTTATTTTGTAGATCTGTTTTTCCTTGTTTCATATCCTTCTGTATTTCATGTATGTATGTGTTGATATATTTGTTATGAGTATGCTTTGACTTCTTTATTGTGTTCTTTTGTATAATTACTACAAGATTTTCCCTGTGGTTACCGTAAGGTTTACATACAATATCTTCAAGTTATAACAACCTATTTTAATTCATTAAAAAAAAAAATTTAAACTAGAATTGTGAGTTATGCACCACTATTACCATATTGCAGAATCTAACTTTGATTATATGTTTATCATTACCAGTGAGATTTATACTACTTTTTTGTGTTTTTACAATGTTAATTATTGTTCTTTGACTTCCATTCAAAGAACTTCCTCCAGCATTCCTTGTAAGACAGATCTGGTAGTAATGACCTTTGAGGAAGCTTTTGTTTGTTGGGGAAAGTCTCTATCCCCCCTCCCTTTTCTGAAGGACAGCTTGACTGGGTATAGAATTCTTGGTGAGTAGTTACTTTCTTTCAATATTTTGAATATGTGATCCCATTCTCTCCTGTCTTGAAAAGTTTCTGATGAGAAATCTGCCAATAATCTTATGGGTGTTCCCTTTTATGTAACTTCTCTCTTTTCTCTTGCTCCTTTTCAAAATTCCTTCTTTGCCTTTGCCTTTTGACAATTTAATCATAATGTGTCTCAGTGTAGCCCTATTCGAGTTCAATACATTTTGGGTCTTTGGGGCCTCATCGATCTGCATGTCCATTTCTCTCCCCAGGTTTGGGAAGTTTTCAGCCATTATTACTTTAAATATACTTTCTGTCACTTTTTCTTTCTTGTCACCTTCTGGAATTCCCATATCCTGAATACTGTGGGAATCTTTCCATTGTGTCCCATAAATCTTACAGACTTTCTTCAGAGTGAATGATTTTCAGTGACCTATTCTTCAAGTTGTTGATTCTTCTGCATGGTTAAGTCTATTTTTGAAACTCTCAGTTGCATTGTTCAACTATTGTATTTTTCAACTCTAGGATTCCTCTTTGTTCGTTTTAATGGTTACTAATTCCTTGTCAAACTTCTTTTTTTGTTTTGAACTGTTTTCATAATATTGTTTAGTTGTCAAATGTATATTTTTCATACACATATAATGGTACAAAAGTTAATATATATGTAAATAGGTTCATAAATATACATGATGCCTGGTAGGAGTTCATGTAAGAATATTTATTATTGCAAAAATGGTTAACTGACCCTATGTGGAAAGTCATGACAGGTAGAGATATCAGAAAGGCTTTAAGACCAAGTAGGAGATAACCAAAATTTTATTTCTTTTCTCTCTTCTCCTCAGTGGCAGAGAATAGGAAGGGGGAATGGAGACATGTAACCAGATGCTTTGGCAGAAAGATGAATGTTAGATTGATTTAGTCTAAAGACAATTGATCACAAATAGCTGTATTTAAACCAGTTGTGGGGCACTTTTTAGTATTGCCCTAGGAAATGCAGCATGTATCTTTTGAAATTAATTAATGCCTAAGGAAATCCTTCATTAAGTTTATGTCAGTAGCCCAAATCTATTAAGGGAGCTTTCCCCTCCTTTTACTCTAAGAACTTTTAAAATGGAATTTATTTGATGTTCTGAATCTGGTTCTTTTCCCTTTAAGCCGTGATGTGGACAAAGTGTTCCAGTGAAAGAAAATGAATTAGCCATTTCTTAAGTGATGTGTAGCACCAGTTGCATTATTTTTATTTTATTTTAATGAAGAGAATATAAGCATCACCTTGCATATTAATTCAGCTTATGAATAAAGAGCTACTAAACGAGTGCCAGAAAGTTGTATTATCTATTATAAATAAACGGGCACTCTGAAATGGTAGTATTACTGCTTCAGACATAAAGCATTCCCTGAATTAGGATGCGTAATTATGCCTGCTCTCTCTTCTCTCAATTTATTAAAATGCCACTGTGATTATTAGAGGCAAATGAGGAGGCTGAAAGCCTAGGAGGTTTTTTGCAGGGTAAAACTGTAGGTCTAGGCAGATAGCCCCTAAAGTCAGACATGCCTCAGGGTCAGCCTAAGGGTCAGACCAAATACCAGAATTGATCTTGACTCCTAAGAGCATCTTTTTGCTGTCTGCACAGTTTTGTATTTTGTCTTGGCTACTAATAGCCCTGGGCCCATCGGAACAGGAGAAAAAGAGAAAGGAAGACAAAAGGCCAGTGAATGGATTTTACCCACGTGCTAGTGAGCAGGAGTGCTTAATTCAATGCTGTCAAATGTTTTGGACATGGCAGGGTTGCTTTAAGCTATGAATGGGAAAAGTTGCAAAACCAGAGCATTATTTCTCCTAAATATATTTTTTTCAAATGCATTTTTCTTTTCTTCTTTCTCTTTGCTTTTCTGTTGCTAGGAATTGAGCTGGATGAAGATGGGTCTTTGGATGGAAACAGTGACTTAACAATTAGGGGCCGCCTGCTATCCCTTGTAGAAAAGGTGACATACCTGAAGAAGAAACAAGCTGAAAAACCAGTTGAGAGTGACTCCAAGAAATCCTGTAAGCAGTATGGAAGGGCACTGGCAAAGCGACTCTGCTGACATTTATTCGTCCTTTGAAGTAACATCAAACTAGATGAGCCAGTGAGAAAACTGAGTTGGAAGCTTCCAAGAATCAGATTCTTAAGTAGATGCCTGTGGCTGTCAGAAGTAGACAGCAGCATCAAACTTTGTTTGTAGGAAAAGATTGAGAGGTAGCAGTATTTATAAGGGTGGATGGGCTCCCTAGAGGGCTACAAATTTAGGTGTTTGATCAGACACTATCAAGAGAAAGTACAAAGGGAGTAATTTAGCTTTCCTATCTATTATGCTATTGACTTGCAAATATTCTTGTACCAGGTTAAACTTTTCTTAAAGTTTAAGTAGTATCTGTAACTACATTTTGGTTCTGAGATATTTTCTAAACCGTTGTGCATTTCTGGTTCATTTTTATCCTACTTAACTGAAGAGTAGCAGCTGATACTCTGCAAATAAGGACACTGGGCCAATGAGTCTCAGACACAACACTCATCCAGAAGGGGTTCAAGTAGTAGGTTGGTGAGATCCATCTTACTTATTACCTCACATCTCAGTCCCCATTCATTCTATGATGCAGCACTGGTTTAGGAACAGTTTTTACGAAAGAAGAAAAATGAACTCATGAAAAATTTTAGGTGGTTTTTTTTTTTTTTGGTGCTAACTTACAATGGGAACCTTTCATCCATACAATGAACTCTAAATTTATTCTTTAGTATCACAACCAAATTTATTTGAATCAAGTCTTCTTCAAAATGAGAGTTCAAGGTTTCTTATGAACCACTTTTTGTTATTATCAGGTTTATGATTTTGACCTATTAAAAATGTCAACATGGTTTTGAGGTGTGTGGAAGTATACTGGCATTTTATCTGCATTTTGGATTCGGTTAAAATTGGTAGTTTTTGTTTGTCCTTAAATAATGTATAGATTAAAGCAGGTAAAACAGCTTCTTTTGAAAATCTGCCAGGGTTAGGAATTAGTACTTCATTATTTGTGTCTTGATCACTTCAACCCTACTTAGCTTTCATAATTTTGCTGTTTATTTCAGGAGGTTTGGAAATTCTGTTGCTTTTATGTGTACTACACTGCATGTCACATTGCAAGTAGTCTTCTATGTATAGAATAGTTTTTCGCTTTAATACAGCTTCACAATCAAAACATTTTAAGTGACAATTAAGGATCCAAATTATAGTAAAAATATAATTATATGACATCACTTTTGCAAATGGCTCAAATGAGGAGAGAGAAAAATAGATAATTCCTTGGATGCCCATGACTGACTTTATAAGGATATATGATGTCAGATCTGGGAGGAAAATAATGGAACTAAGAAAATGAAAGTAAAAGTATTAGGACAACTCCTATTGATTGCCCTATGCATTGCCAACAGTAGTTTTCAAAAAGTAGGTGTAATTCTGAACAGCTTAAATTTCTTAATAAGAGGAGTTTTTAAGGAAAAGCTTGTGTATTTTTATCCTTGCATATTCATAACTCATTTTTACTGACACATATATAAAATGTTTAAGTGAAGTTTATTTTCCTCAAAGAATATCCCTAGCCTTTTCAATTCTGGTACAAATATAGATGTTAGTTTGGGACTATGAGAGGTACAGTTGAAATGCCCAACTAATTTGTCTTCTCTTACTATTTTCCTTTAAAAAAACATCCATAATGACTTTGCAGCCACTCTTCAGCAGTTGATTTCTGAGACCATGGTCCGATGGGCACAAGAGTCTGTCATTGAAGACCCCGAATTGGTGAGGGCCATGTTTGTGTTGCTCCATCGACAGTATGATGGCATTGGGGGTCTGGTCCGGGCTCTGCCAAAGACCTACACTATAAATGGTGTCTCCGTGGAGGATACCATCAACTTGCTGGCATCTCTTGGTCAGATTCGTTCTCTGCTGAGTGTAAGAATGGGCAAAGAAGAAGAGAAGCTTATGATTCGTGGATTAGGGTAATTTATTTAACTATTACAACCTTTGTCTTATAAATGTCTTCTTTTTACTTGTTTATCCCAGTAGTTGCACAGTAGGTATATTAACACAAATCCACTATTTCGATTACAGGCATGCCTCATTTTATTGTGCCTTGCTTTATTGCACTTCGCAGATAGTGTGTTTTTACAAATTGAAGGTTTGTGACTACCTTGCATTGAGCAAGTCTATTGGCACCATTTTTTTAATGGCGTTTGCTCACTTTGTGTCTCTCTGTGTCACATGACGGCAATTCTCACAGTATTTCCAATTTGTTATTATATCATAATTGTTATGGTGACCTGTGATCAATGATTACAACTCACTGAAAGTTCAGGAGATGGTTAGCATTTTTAGTAGTAAAGTATTTTTTAATTTAGGTATATACATTGATTTTTAAAACATAATACTATTACACTCTTAATAGACTATAGTGTATTGTAAACATAACTTTTATATGTATTGGAAAACCAAAAAAATTTATTGATTTGCATTATTGCAATATTTGCTTTATTGCTGTGAGCTGGATCCAAATCTGCCATATTTGTGAGGTATTTCTGTATATGATTATTAAATGAGATTGTTGCTTTTCTAGACATGTTTTTAAGCTAAATAGAAAGTTGCTCAACAGCAAAATGTGACTAATTTTACAACTAGATGCTAAGGTGGCTATGATATGCAGCACATATTTTAGAGGTTTTTAGGATTAATTTTTCAGTAATGTACAGTCATATGTAAAAATACAGATTAATAAAAACACATTAAAATCCATGCGGAGACCAACACTCACCAGCAGGAAATAATAAGGTATTTTGTCTATATCCACTGGGCCTTGAAAAAAGAATGGGGAAAACAACGCAATTCTTCTGACAATTCAACACCATAGGTGTGCTTCCTATGTGAATTTGGGGATTAACATTTATATCTCATATGTGGTCTAAGGATTCCCAAACTGAGAATGTAACAGCTGGCCCCGGAGGTATACTTTCTCAACTTAAGTCACCGTGAAACCTTGCAGGAAAAAACTAAATACTACCAATGGTTAGCTTACAATCAAAATTACCAAGCACATAAGGAAAAATCCTCCATAAGCAAGGGTCTACAGATACAATAATAGTGGGGTCAGAACACCTGTTTCAAGAACTTCAGATAATACAATGCCAGAAAGAGAACATAAGTTACTATATTTAAAATGGTTAGGAATACAAAGGAATAAATCAATTCTCCAAAAATAAGATGTGGAGAGAAGTCCACAAAGATCTGAAAAAGCTCCAAATAGAGTTTCTAGAAATGAAAAATATAATAAATGACATTTAAAAACAGTAAATTAATTAAATTGGATAAGCTGAAGAGAAAATTAGTGAGTTGGATCATAGATCTGAGAAAATTACTTAGTACTGTAGCCCTGAGAGGTAAAGATAAGGAAATTCGAAAGAGCAGTTACGAGACCTAAGGGAGAGTATAAGAAGGTCCAGTTTACGGTAAACAGGATTTCTGGAAAAGACAGAATAGATGATTTATGGAATGGGAATATTTCAAGAGCTGTTGGCTTGAGATTTTCAGAATCAGTGAAGAGCATGAATTCACAGATTATCCCAAAGCACAGGTAGCTCCACATCTTCACCTGCATAGGCTATGAAACTGCCATAAAACCAGTGATGAATAGACTATTTTCTTTCTTTTTTTTTTTTTTAAAGATTTTATTTATTTATTTGACACAGACAGAGAGAGTGGAATCACAAGTAGGCAGAGGGAGAGAGAGAAGCAGGCTCCCTGCTAGGCAGGGAGCCTGATGCGGGGCTCGATCCCAGGACCCTGAGATCATGACCTGAGCTGAAGGCAGACGCTTAACTGACTGAGCCACCTAGGCGCCCCGAATAGACTATTTTCAAAGCAAGTTGAAAGAAAAGCCAGAATACTTACAAAAAAACCCCCGACAGTATATGGAATTCTCAACGGCAAAACTAGAGATCATTACTCAATGGAATACCACACTCACAAATTCTGATGGAAAATAACCATCAATTTAGAATGTGTTACTCAACTGATAATGCCACACCATGACCTTGTGCTTCATGGAGATTTGGAGATGAGGATTTATATCCCATATTTTAAGAGTGATGGCAAAACAAAGATATTTCAGAATATTTACTTACAGTCCATTGAAAGACCTTCTAAAGGCTTCACATTAGATAAAAGATAGTGGAATTCAGAGAGAAAGAATGGGAAGCAGAAGTTTTAGTGAGTGCATTATTGGCACATATATGCATAAATCTGGGAATCATTCATGAGCTTGCGTAGTTTGGGATTATAGAAATAGAAGAACAGTAGAAGCTTAAATTAAGCCTTATGATGTCTGCAAGAAAAAAATACTGAAACATAAGGATGGAGAAATCGAATGTAGAATGTTGAAAAGTAAGATAGAATACAAATATTCTACCAAAAAAGCTTATCTAGTTACATAAGTATTAGATAAAGAAGAGAGAATGAAAGAAAGAGAATGAAAGTAACTATTGACATGGATAAAAAAGGATGTAAAGAAACAGTAAAAAGTTTTAAGAAACCTAGAGTTGGTTCTTCAAAAAACTAATGGAATAGAATAACCACTGTTTTCTTTGATCTAAAAAATAATCCTGTGGGTAAAAAATAATAGTATAGAAAGACTCAGTTTGTGTAGTATTATTTATGTACATTCAGAACACAATACTATGTTTTGCCCTTAGACCTATCAAGTGTTTGCCGTCTTTAAAATAAGCCTGAAGGTTACATTCCAAAATTGTTATTGCACACTAAAAATAAATATACTAACGGAACAAAAGAACAGAAAAGCTTAAAAAAACAAAAGCAAATTTGGTGGTCTTTATAATTGTATGAGCGTGAATCTTTTTTTTTTTTTTTTTTTTGCATATTAATACTTCAGTCTAACCGAAAAGGGCTTCACATGAGTGATCTTCATTAACCACATGAGAAAGGAAGCCTTCCAGGAAATACAGGGCACTTTCTTCTTAAATGAACATGTAACAGTAGTATGTGCTGTTAACACATAAATCACTCAGTAGTGATAAAACTCAAAATGATTATAAAACAAAAAGTTATGTTTTTGTGGTATTAGAAATATTTCTCAAAAGACACATTCAATAAATGACAACCTGCCTACCAAGTGGTAGAATTATAAATCCACTTAATTTACCTATAATGAAAGGCAAGCAAGACTTTTTCAGTACAATATTGTCCAAAGTTGGGTCATACAAAAGGATTTGAAATAACGAAAGAACAAATCCTGTGATTACAACTGCGGTTTGAAAATTGAAGGTTCTCCTACTAAATATGTTGCTGTCTTATGTGAGGGAAAAGGAGGCCTTTCTTTACTCCATTTGTTCTTGCACAAAATAGATCAGACCTATTTTAGTCCTCGGCCCCCATGTCATTTTTTTGAGTTGTGCTTTCTATAAACTCTTGTCATTAAGGCAAAACTAAACTCAATTAAAAGGGAAAAACTAAAACTAAAAAAAAGAAGAGAATCATTATACAGAATTCTACTGTTTCACTGTCTTGATATACGTGGAGTAACTAAAAGTTAGCATATGACCAAATGAAGAGGTGAGTCAACTAAGGAGATGAGATCTACAGGGAAAGCTTGTTTTCTTGTAGGCTGTGCATTCTAAAATTTTCTTGTTAGAGCTGTGACAGGAGGTGTTTTGTAGAAAAAAAAAAAACTCCTGTATTGATTTGATTTATGTTCAAATAAAAATCAGCAGAGTTCTTTATTTTTAATGACTACTGAGCATTAATATCCTTAGGAATACCTTTACATACATAGCATAATAACATGTAATGAAATAATGATAATATGAAACATTTTGGGTATCATCTGCTGCTGGTTTTTCAAATCAAATGTCAACTTTAATTTGTTGTATTACTTGTACCTGGACTTGATGTGTATTCAGTTTCTCTTTGAGAATATAAATCCTTTATAAGCAGTTCTCTGGAAAGATAACACAAATGTAGTAAGAAATAACACTACTGTTACTAAACATACAAATACTGAAGGTAGTACTAAAAGTATCCTACATGAAAAGTAGATACTTGTATATCAATAATTTATATAGGAATTTTCATAGAACATGGTATAACAGTGATTCATATTTCTGCACTAAAAAAGAATGAACAGATGTTTGGATATACATAAAATTAGGAATGATAATTGTCCAAAAATATATTTCATATAGATGAATGTTTACATATTTAGTACATTTCTTGTATCTGAAAAGAGTAGATAACTTGTATACTATTTTTGAGAGGCTGTCAGTATTTTTTGAGGGAAACTCAATTAGTTGTGCTTATTAACTTTTGCTTTTATTAACTTTCATCATGATTGCGCTTACTTTTCTGTTCATGCCAGTAATTATTTCCAAAATAGTTATCAGGATCTCAGATAAATTTTTACTTAAAATTTTCTCTGCCCTCTGTGCTTCTCACCCCCAAACCTATATTGTCCTTTCTAGGGATATCATGAATAATAAAGTGTTTTACCAGCACCCTAATCTCATGAGGGCACTTGGGATGCATGAGACAGTGATGGAGGTCATGGTGAATGTCCTTGGAGGTGGAGAGTCCAAGGTAAAGGATAACCCTTGATTATTAAAATGCCAATGAATGTAACTCCTAGAGTACATACACTGCATATTCTTAATGAGGGTTTCTTAAATCCTCTTAGGAGGACTGTTTTTTAAAGAACACCTTTTGCAAAAACAAAACAAAACACAGCAAACCTTATAGATTGAGAATTAGATATGCTACTAGTTATTTTTTCCTTTGATATTGATAACAATTTCTCTCTTATGCTGTGTAATTTGCGGCCTCCTAAACTTTTCCTATTTAGTGGTTAGTTAGAAACTTTAAATGTTAATACTTTACTGTTTTTTAAATTTTTAATTATAAAGTAATGCCCATCACATTGAAAGTCCAAAACACAAACATGTTTTTCAGACCCAGACATTCCCCTTGATTTAGATGGCAGTTGGTTCTGCTAAATTGCTGATCCAGGCCAAAATTTGAAGATGATGTCCTGGAGTATTTGTTTTAAGACTATAAAGTGAATTTTTTAAGTGATTCAAAGTTAAGATGAAGTGAAACCTTTCAAACTTTCAAACCTTCAAGACCAAGTGAATAGAGTAATATAACAATTTCATATGAATCAGTATAATTTTATGATCTATGATTTATAAAATATATTGCACTATTTTTTGAAATTTTAAGATGTATTTTTCAAAATAGGGAACAGTTCATATTTCTCATGTTCAGTTCACCAGTTAGACAGACTCAAAGATATTTATAAAATATTCTGTTAAGGAGAGACTCCAGGGATTATCTGGGGTATACTAGAACAAGATTAGGTGCTTAAGGGAGATGTATTTGATGGGGTCTAGCATGCAGGCCTTCTGGTCAGGGTGTTCATCATAGCAGATGAATCATGTGCAAATTAGGGAAGGTGTGACTCCTAGAATATTAAAAACAACAACACTTATGATAGGAATGCCCTAATATGGTTTCAAGGAGGAAATAGGGTATTTTTCACAAAAGGTCTCATTGAACTTTTCCTCTCTTACCTAAATTAAGTATTATTATCCTTTTTATTCCACTTTTACAGAACTGATTCAATGAGACTAAATAGTCTCCTAAGGAAGCACAGCTCATAGTGTTAGTCAGGAATCACAACCGAGTCTGCCTGATTGCTAAATCAGGTTTATGCCACCTATAGATTTAGGGCTGTGGATTAGTTCCAGATCACCCCCTTGATGGTAATGAGGTTTCTAAATTAGTGTTGGCTTTGATTTTCAGTGGCTCGAGGAGTAGGTGAGTTGAAGTCTAGACAGTTTGAAGTCTTTAGATAAATCTGAAACTTGGCAGACATGGGCCCACATGGATTGACAATGTGATTGGACCTCAACTTCTGAACTCAATTTTCTGAAGACCATTTGCTCTCACAGCTAACTAAATGCTCTTTATGTAGGAAATCACTTTTCCCAAGATGGTGGCCAACTGTTGCCGTTTCCTTTGTTACTTCTGTCGTATAAGTAGGCAGAATCAAAAAGCTATGTTTGATCATCTCAGCTATTTATTGGAGAACAGCAGTGTTGGTCTTGGTAAGTAAATTATGGCTTTTATTTAATCTTTAAGATAAAAAGAATATGCATACTATGTTAAATTTTAAACTTTAATGCAAAGTAATTTTAGATTAATGCAGTATGTGTTGTATTTAGAAATGAAATTTTAAGGGACAGTGTGTTTTTATATGGAATTCGTAGTTGTAGCACAATCCAGGTTTTGTCTCATCTTCATTTGAATTAACAGCCTCACCAGCTATGAGAGGTTCAACACCACTGGATGTGGCAGCCGCCTCGGTGATGGATAATAATGAACTGGCCTTAGCTCTGCGTGAGCCAGATTTGGAAAAGGTAAGCAACATCCTCGCCCCTTGTGTTTGTGTGAGTTATGCTAGTTGTTTCTCAAGATTACTGAAGTATAACCATAACAGAGTTATAATCATATTGACACAATTATAATATATAGTATATTATAAACATGTTACATCTATTACATAGAACATATGATTGTAAATTACCAAGAACAAGAAAGTTGAGATCAAGTGTTTCCTCTGATCACATACATTTTTCTCTGGAAAGGGAAGTTTCTATCCTGTGGGCTTCTGTCCTTTCATGGTATTTGTTGTTACTTTTGCTTTAGTCATACAGTTTCAATTATTTCAGAGGTTGTTTTAACATTTAAAAATACATTTTGTATCGTGTAGACATATATTCCAATGCAAGGCATCACTGACATACTAAGACCCTGTGCTCTAACTGAGCACTTGAGGCTGCATACATGTTTGCTGGAACATAGATAAATTTCCCCTGTGTTGTCATTGTGATTGCTTTCTAAGTGGTCTTCCTGATCCTTCCTGGCTCCCCTACTTAGCAGCCAGTATGAGCCTCTTAAAAAGAGCGGATTAATCCTGTGTCCACAACTCTTCCAGAGACTTCCCATCTCACTTCAAGTAAAAGCTAAAGGCATCATAATGGCTTCTAACCCATCTGATTTCACGTATCCCTCTTATTGCCTGCCGTTCTCCTGATCTTTTCTATTTGCTCCAACCACACTGGTCCCCTTGCTCTTGTGGGAACTTGCCAGGTATGCTCCTGCCTCAGGGACTTTTGCTTGCTCTTCCCTCCATCTGCAGTATTCTTCTGCCAGATGTCTTTATGGCTCATTTCCTGATGTCCTTCCAGTCATTGATCCAAGTCACCTTTTTGTTAGCTCTTCATGTCCCTGCCATTTAAAATTGAAACCTCTTCTCTATTTCCTGTCTTGTCTTCTTTGCTGCTTTATTTTCCAACAGTAGAAAAAATATATTTGTATATTATATACAGAAATACACATTTCCATGTTATTTATATAAAATATACATTTGAGTATTTTTAAAAATCTGCTCCCTATCATAACATAAGGCCAGTGAGTTCAGGGCATGTTTTTTTTCTATTGTTCACTACTTTGTTCCAGTCTTTGAGAACAACACTGGCATTGGATAAATCATCATTGCACAGTTGTTGAATGCATGAAAAAGTGAACTCTTTCCCAAACACTTCTGACTTGCCAGGATAGGATCACAAAGCTTTGCATCTTCGACTAACCCTTAGGGGCATTTTCTCTCATATATATTTTAAAATCTTTTAATCTACACACTGAAATATGGCTGATATTTAAAAAGTTGATGATACCAAACATTTTGGAGGGTGTGGAGCAATGGAAACTTTCATCTATTGCTGTTGAGATGAAAAATGGTAGAGTCATTTTGCAAAGCGGGTTGGCAGTTTCTTAACAAATTTAACTTGAATCCCCCCCTGCCCACTCTCCCCCCGAGAGAGAGTGTGGTGGGGGAGGGGCAGAGGGAGAGGAGAGAGAGAATCTTAAGCAGACTCCATGCTCAGTGCAGAGCCTGATGCAGGCAGGGCTTGATCTCACAACCCTGGGATCATGACCTGAGCCAAGATTAAGAGTCGGACACTTAACCATAAGCTGAGCCACCCAGGCGCCCCTAACTTAATAAGTTTCTTAACATATATCTGTCATAAACATATACCTAGCTTTCCTACTTGTAGAAACTTACTCAGTTGAAATAGGAATGTGTGTACGTGAATGTTGGTAACAACGTTATTCATCTTAGCCAAAAACTGGGGACAGTTCAAATGTCTGTCAACTGATGAATGGATAAGGAAATGTGGACTATTTCCATGTGCTGTGGAATGCTGTTATTATGCAGTAAGAAGGAAGGAAGTACTGATATGTGCTACAATGTAAATGAATCTCAAAATCAGTATTCTGAGTGAAAGAAGCCAGGCATAAAAGGAAACATACTGGATGATTGCATATATAAATGTTTTAGAATACACAAGCTAGTGTTACAAAGAAGATTGTTAAGGCCTTCGCATGCAGGGAGGGATGGATGGGGCCTGAGGAGTGATGGAAATGTTCTGCATCTTGACTGGGGTATGCTTTTACAGAAGTATAAATCTCTCAAAGCTCACTGAATTTATATTTTAATTTTTTATTTCCTTTTTAGAGAGAGAGAGTGTTCATGTGCATGCACAAGCAGGGTGGGGAGGAGGGGCAGAGGGAGAGGGAGAGAGAGAAAATCTTAAGCAGGCTCCACACTCAGCGCAGAACCCTTTGTGGGGCTCAGTCTCGTGACCCTGGGATCATGACCTGAGCCGAAATCAAGAGTCCGATGGTTAACCTAAGACTGAGCCACCCAGGTGCCTTGAATTTATACTTTAAATAGATGCGTTTATTGTACATAAATTATACTTAAAGTTGACACAAAATATTTTTAGCTGTGTTACTTATTTCTTTTTAAAGCTGCTTTAGCTTGAGCTAGGTGTAACTTGCTTGACAAGTTGCTTGTCTGACAATCTACCATTGATAATAACTTAGGGATTTCTTTTAAAACTGGATCAGTTATGAAATACTGTAAAGGATGAGCATTCATATAAAACAATAATTTAAAAGGCAAAGATAAACAAAAAACTTTATGTGTTAAATTCAATGATACTGAAAGATACTTAATACTATCACAAATTTTATAGACCATGAAATCATGGCACAGAATGATCCAGTAAGTAATGCAGGATGGATTTGAATCAAAGGATATTTGAATCTAAGCTTAGTTTTTTCTATTTCTCTATGTGTTTTCTCAAATATATACCCCCCTGCATTAATTTGATAATATCATTTTGGAAGTAAATCCCAAATGGAATATCACTGTATCTCAGATGGGTCTTTCAATACCTCAGATGGAATCTGGGTTTACACTGGGTCAGAGGTGTTCCGACATTTTTGAAGTTTATCAAATACCAGTGACGTTTATATTGTGTGTTTTGTTTTTGTTTTTATGTAAGCTCTACACCGAATATGGGGTTTGATCTCATGACCTTGAGATCAAGAGCCGTATGATTTCCTGATGGAGCCAGACAGGCACCCCAAATATCATGACATTTATAGATAAAAGTTTCAAATTAAATAATATGAAACTTAGGAATATTTTTCTTTCACAGAGTTGATTCATAAGTATTTTTATTACGATAGCACTTTGTTATGATTTGTAAATATTTCTTAACTCTAAGGTTTTACTGCAGGGAGTTCATGTGGATTCTCATGGGATTAAAAAGAACTTGCAGAACCACATGCATTTTAAACGAACCTTTGAGGATATCACTTATCATGTGTAGTGTTAGCATCTAATGACTCCTTACCCACAAGATAACGCTTTTGCTTATCATCTTTTTTGTAGGTAGTTCGATATTTGGCTGGTTGTGGACTGCAGAGCTGCCAGATGTTGGTGTCTAAGGGTTATCCGGACATTGGATGGAATCCAGTTGAAGGAGAGAGATACCTTGACTTTCTCAGATTTGCTGTCTTCTGTAATGGTAGGACTGATTGCTTGGGGTCTTTTCTGGTCATGATTAAAACTGCATAAAAATAGATATATCAAAAATGGTATATCCCAGCATTTTCATGAAGGAAGTAAATATTAGTAAAGAAATTGAATATTTTATAATCAGTACTTTCTTTCCACAGTAATAATTTAATTTCTAGTATTTCAATAGTGAATGCTTTGCCTTTATTATTAAATTAAAAATTTTAGGCAGTTACAAATTCTTACAGACTTTTATAATTGGGTTCTAATAATAGGTGGGCTTATGGCTTCATTTCCTTTAAAGAATTAACAAAAATGAATACTTTATGCCTCTATAATGCTTTACTTTGAAAATTTTAAGTATAAAAGAAGAAACTTACTATGTCTTGTGTACATAAAGCTAGTGATTTGAATTGAATTTTAGCTTTATTAGTAACTATGTTCTTTGGTTTTAGTTATTTTTCTTTAAATATAAATGAATTAGTATAACATTTATTTGCTCAGAACATCCACATAACCAGTGTTTATTTACTCTTGTTCCTTGTTTGATTTTAGGGGAGAGCGTGGAAGAGAACGCTAACGTCGTGGTGAGGTTGCTCATCCGGAGGCCCGAGTGTTTCGGTCCTGCTTTGAGAGGTGAAGGTGGGAATGGTCTGCTCGCAGCCATGGAAGAAGCCATAAAAATAGCCGAGGATCCTTCTCGAGATGGTCCCTCACCAACTAGTGGGTCCAGTAAAACACTGTAAGTCTAATATACACACTTTTATTTAAGAGTAAATCATATTCCTTGACTTGAAATTTTATAAAACATGATTTGCATTCTGTCAATTGCAATATAATTTTCTGGTGCTCATGATTTCTGCCCTTGAAAATAAAATGAATTAGACCTGGAAGAATGGATGGAATTTGCTGTGGGAGTAGGTTGAATGGAAAAGAGAAAACTAAGGAAGATTGGGTGAATTTAGCAGGGAGAAGTTTAGGTTGTAGGAGGAGATGTATTTTGTGAATTTTTCCAGGAGGCTATGGCAAAGTGAGTTATTAGAAATGATGGCAGGTGAGCCTCTGAAATTGTAGTAGGGTTTAGTGGGAAGCTAGCTGGAATGAATTTTCAAGATAATAGTAAGAAAGTAAGACCTTAGCAAGAGAATGGGGGGCTTAACTAAACTAGTATGGTGTTAAAGTCCATAAAAGGGGATATTGTCATTCTGAGAAGTAAAATGCTTGGTTAAGGTATCATGGCAGATAGGGCAGGCAGTAACTACCTTACATTTGTCCATGGTATACATTACTAATACTTGATTCCAGCAGTAGACATAAGTCAATCCCGGCGTGTCACTTCTCTGTTTTTATCTGTGGAGGTAATGTCCTATTAATACCACTGGTAAAGACAGAATATAGGGCTTAGTGGAGGCAAATTTCCAAGCAGAGCAGTTCTGCAAACCGTCATTCTTCCATACATATACTGTGCTTACATGTTCTGTCCACGCCAAGACCAAGATGGTTTCAGATTGGGAGGTCCTCCAAGGCCTTCTTACATGTTTGTCAATTAGCCATAGAGGGACTAGGGGGCCCTCAGTTTCTCTAAGTAGTGGAAAATACATCAAGGGGTCTCTGGCCTGGTACCACAGCAGTGGGTGTGCACACGAGGGCCCTGGGAGCAGTGTTGCATGCCGGGATGATGTTTTCAACAAGGCCTCGCTGTCACCCTGCAGACTGCTGAGCCCAGCTGAACTACCAAGGGAGGAAAAATGATGGGATCTTCCAAGGCCATCTAGATTTGTCTCTTATCAGCAAGATAATGGAACCTTTATGTTTTCTCACAGAGGTGGGGAGGGAGACATGTTGGATTATTTGGGAGCGGGTGGGTGAGGTAGAGTAGATGGTAAAGAGATAGGTAAGTAAAAGATATCACATTTCTGAAGTACTTTCTCTGGGCAAAGCACTGTCCTGGGTGCCTTACCTGTGTTATCTTACAGGACAGATCTTTGTTACCCTTTCTCTAAGTGTATGCTATTTACAAAAGTAGTCTAAACTTATCAAGTCTTTTCATTAGTTATTTTCTTTGTTAAAACAAAGCTTGCCTGCCCCTAGAAATAAGCAGAATCCATCAAATTAGCAATTCCTCTTTTTTCCCTTTTGAAGGACTCTTATTATCAAATTTCCCACAAATGCGTTCTTGGTGTCTGGTCTTTAAAGTCATTTTCCTTTAAAAATGTCAAGGTGCAAATTAATCACACCCATGAAAAGTAGCAGAAGAGGCAGAATGAACTATCTTAGGGGTCCCTTTCCTCCAAGAAGTATGTAACAAATCTGAAATGTCACTTTATTATCCTGTTTGCTTTGCTCTCTGTTTCTTTTGAAAAAAATCTATGAAAGTGATACAGAAGAGGAGGAGGATGACACTATCCACATGGGGAACGCCATCATGACCTTTTATGCAGCTTTGATCGACCTCTTAGGACGCTGTGCTCCTGAAATGCACGTAAGTGCTTTGCCGACCGAGAGCGGCAGTCCTGGCTTATCCATCTATGTGAAGAAATCCATAGCTGGCGAAGATGATAACAGCATCCAAAACCAATAATCTCCACGCACCATTAAAAGTAATAGCTGTGGCCTAATTGCTGAGCAAGTGTTTATGTAGTTGGAAATGTCTTGGTTGTAAAAATTAGTAATGAGATTTCAGGACAAGTCATTAATAGAATAGCCACGTTGCTCGGGTATCTCTAAAACTCAGCACTTTAAGAACACATTTTTCCTATAAATTTCCTCTCCTCATTTAGTGCATGCAGGGAGCAACCCCTTCTGTCAAGAGTCATTTTCTTGGAGTACACCATTTCGTGTCATTGGTTGAGGGGCAGTGGGGGTGGGGGCAGTTACGATTCTGAAGCAGCTCTTCAGAATCGATGGGTTGGCATTTTCCACGTTTCGATCAAGAAGAAATTAAGTTTCATGGAACGGTACTTCCTTTTACTCTGTAATGCATT
>NC_138374.1:67433072-67473916 GCF_054177405.1 Leptonychotes weddellii
CCCTGTTGGGGCAGAGTTGCCCTGCGCCCTTGTGGCTGGGATGGGCTCAGTGGGAATCAGTTTTTGGGGCTTTTGTTCTCTGGCGGCTTTCCCTGGTGGCTTTCCACGTCTCTTCCACGAGTCAGAGCAGAAGAGACCGTTTCCAACCCTCTGCCTCAGAGCAGAGAGATCGCAGTCTGTTCTTCACTGAGCTCTGCAGGCCACACTGTCTCCATTTCTGTCCATGCTGCTATAAACTGCAGCGTCCTGGGTTGTGCGCCCCTCCACAGCGCTCCCAGTCCTGCCTCCAGGTCAGAGCACGTCTCTGCCCTTTGTGCTTCTAAAACTGCCACCCGCTCCCAGTTGGTGCACCTGCGACCCAGCCGCTCTGGTTTCCATCCTGGGGGCTGCAGTTTGCAGGCACCACCCTGCCGCTCCGGGTTTCCGTCCGGGGCGCTGCAGTTCGCAGGCATGACCCCGCCACTCTGGGTTTCCACCCTGGGGGCTGCCCTAAAGTCCTTTCCCTGCCACTACCGCTCTGTGAGTCTGTGCCCCCTCTGGAGCACGCCAGGCTGTTGCTCACCGGCAGTGTAGGATCCCCAGGGCCAGGCACCCTCCTGCTGCCGTTTCTCCTCCGATATCTGCCCGCGGAATCACGACTCCCCTCTTTGTACCTCAAAACCAACCACCTGCGATATTCTGTTTGTAGAGATCCAGATCTTCTTACATCTCAAGCTGGTTTCGTGGGTGCTCAGAGTGGTCTGGTAGATATCCAGCTCAATTCCGGGGACCAGTTGAAATAGGCTCCCCTACTCCTCCACCATCTTTCACCTCACAAAGATTTTCTAATGTTCCTTTATTTTGCTTCCCTAGTTGATTCATGCTGGTAAGGGGGAAGCCATCAGAATCCGGTCCATTTTGAGATCCCTAATTCCGCTGGGAGATTTGGTGGGAGTAATCAGCATTGCTTTTCAGATGCCAACGATAGCCAAAGGTAAGCCAACTTCCATTCTTTGTAATTCAGTGGGGCATTGGAGGACAGTAGTTTTATTTTTTATTTTTTTATTTTTTAAATTTTATTTTATTATGTTATGTTAGTAATTACTTTTGATGTAGTTATCCATGATTCACTGTTTTTGTATAACACCCAGGACAGGAGCTTTAAATAATAATATCAGCATCTGCATTCCTCCCCTCCACACCCCCGTACCCTACCGTGTCCTACAGCATCATTACAGGACTTAAGTTTCTTTAAGAAGAGAACTATGAAGTACATTATTTTGACTGAGTTAAGAAATGCTCTATTCCCATATTCGTCTGCGCATGTTTATAAACATTTATATCTAAATGCAAAAAGATACCGCTTTTTTATAAAGTATTTTCTGTTCTCCTTGTTTTTAAATAGCTGTTTTCAATGAAATTTTAATCATTTTTTACATGACATTTCTGACCGTTTCCCCGAGAAGAGGAAATACATACTTCACCTGTCTTACCTGATTTCTTTCCTACTATTTTTGGTCCTCATTCTTCTCTTTCTTGACTGCAATCCTTTTATTTGCCCTTTTGGATATTTTTCATTACCATTTTCTTATGATGCTTCCCCCCCCCAAAATTACAGCTTTTGACTTAGAGATTAAAAGATTCCCCGTGTGTTGAAAGAAGCGCTCTTCTCAAGACTAAGGAGAAAATTTTAAAAATAAAAATTTTTTACCATTTTCACCAAATGTCTATTGTCCTTTTTCATTATGTCATTTTGGTTTAGCAGCTGCTTGCAATTAGTTTTTTGTTTGTTTGCTTTTAAAGATTTTATTTTACTTATTTATTTTAGAGAGGAGGGGAGAGTGTGAGTGGGGAGAGGAGCAGAGGGAGAGGGAGAGAGAGAATCTCAAGCAGACTCTTCACTGACCCTGAAATCTGACCTGGAGCTTGATCTCACGACCCTGAGATCATGACCTGAGCTGAAACCAAGAGTCTGATGGATGCTTAACCGACTGAGCCACCCAGGCACCCCGATTAATTTTTAATATTAACTCAAAAGCATGGAGAATAAAGTTATAACCTGCTCTCCATGTAAATGCCAGGAACGGTGGCCCGTCACCCTGCAGCCCAGATTGGGTTGGGGATGACAGAGGGCTTAGACAGCAGTGAGTGACGTGCAGATGCTCTGCTGTGGGGGTGCCTGGAGGGCCTCGAATGACACTCACACTGCTCCCTTGCAGCACCCCAAGCTACAGCAGAAATGGCAGATAGCATAGGCCTGAGGCCCATTCCCCTGGTGGTGGTTCACACTCTGCCTCCCACAGAAACAAAGATTTGAGCGTAATTGAAGACACCCAAGGGATAGTTAGATTCCAAATTAATACTTTAGTGTTAATTTTCCAGCTTCAGCTGTGTTCACTTCTCAGTAGTTTATTGGATATTGTTGCACATATCATTTTTCCCTAAACTTCTAATTTTAGAAGAACATGCGATTAGGTAGAACATGCATGTTATGATCATTTTCTTGCATCAGTTATGCCCCAGAGAGGATTAGCTGTTATTACCTGAAGTCTGGAATGAAGGGACCGCTGCGTAACTGAAGCCGGCTTCCCCTCCTTGCCAGCCTTCTGATTATGAGAAAGCAACGTTTCATATGCGCCCAGCTCACAAACCCAAACCTTCCTTCCAGGTGACATAAGCAACCACAAGAGTTGAACATTCATTCTGATGGGAGGGAAAGCTGCAACTGAAAAATTGTCCCATGACTTGTTGGCTTCTCCACTTGAGGCAATTTCTTCTTTTTTTGTGTACATACAAGATCTTCTTGTTTAGTGTTCATTTACTTAAATAAGATGTCTTTTCTTTTCCCTACATTCTGAGCCACAAAATTGACACAGTCAGGAAAAAGATAAGAAGAATACCAGTGATACACAGATTAGGGAATAGAGAAGCTTTACATTTTGAGGTAAAATTAGTAATAATGAAGAACCAAGAGCATGGGCGATAAGAGAAGCAGATAACCCATTCAGAATTTCTCCAAAGTCTCTGTATGTCTCCTAATTTTGCTCCACTTACCTGCCTTTACCAGCCTTTAATATTTTTCAAGTTGGTCTCTTTCTTCTTCCACTTAGTTGTGCTATAATCATATTATTTTGTGATGTTTTTCTTTGTAAATATGCACTACATTGTCTAGTTTAGGATTTAAAGGATTTTGTGTCGGTGGGTGAACTATCAAAGTCATGATGAAGGTGAACTTTTAAAACCCAATCCATTGGTTATTGTTAAATTTCTACATATTTCTTTTACCACTTTCCTTTTATGGAAAGTACAGACAGAAAATTGCATGTTTTTATTTTGCCACGACATGCATTTAAATCAACTTTAAAACTTGAATCGGTAGTTTTTTGTTGTTGTTTTTTAATATGTTCTAGGGACACATCAGCTGGTTCTTTAAACATCACCAATTATCACTGATAATTGTTGTATGTTCTATATTTAGTATGTGAAGTTTACCTCTTCCTCCCTTAGTGGTAGCTGAGACCTTTCTCAAAATCTTTTATCCTACCTATTTTAGAACTACAGTGTGCCCCAGAATAATAATGCAAGCAGGAGTGGTTCAGAAACCTGAGGGCAAGCACACAGTTTCAAAAGCCGATGTTCTGTTCCTGCAGCGCTTGGCCCTGGCAGGTTTGGACAGACTGTCCGAGGCCCTAATTGTAGGCAGATGAATATTTTTGCAGGTACCACAGGGAAAGGCCAGTGCACCTGGTCCTCCTCCTTCCAGTTCAAGAGCCAGAAGTCTGACAGGAGGCAGTTCTTCAACTTTATAGTCTCCAGTGTGTTGAGGAGACAGTGAAGATAAAACAGTAGCTGTAGCAAATCGATGAGTCTTGAGTCCCAGGTATATGGAACTGTAACATGCCTGAAAAGAGATGTGTGTGTGAATGAGTGTTTAAAACAGAAATCTTATTTTAGGATCACTGGGTGGCTTACCGCTTCCTTCGGCACAACTGCATATTAAAATCATAGAATCTTTTAAACTTAAATTCTCTAATAATGTGATTTTTAGGAGAATTAAACTGGAATTTCGTACAGATTTTTGATGAAAAATATAGCACACTGATTTAACGTTAAGGACTAAATCAGCTTTGGTTGGGTTTTAAATCCGATTTTCCTTGGCTTAAATCTAACTTTGCCAATTACTAGGTATACAACCCTGGGAATGTTACTTAACTTCCCTGAAGGTCGGTTGTCATCTGTTAAACGTAGCTAAGAATACCAACCTTACAGTGAGCTTTTGAAAACTGTACGAGATCGTGTCTGTAACATTCCTAGTAGAGTGCCTGATAACAACACAAACAAGAGCTATTATTCCCATTATTTTAATTATAGGAAGAAAAGTAGTAGGTATATTGAGTATTATAATTTAATAAGGAATGGAAGCTATTTCATATTAGCCTTTAATATAATTACCCTTAAAATATTGTTTCTTGTTTATTTTCACGATTCAGATAAGAAACCCATTCCTTAATTATGAAGGAAAACAAAAAAGTTGTGACTTTATTTTTTCAGGATGATTGTGGTCATGTACCCTGGGTACATGTGGGTCCTGCATCAATATTAAAGATTCTGTGATATTATCTGTAGAATTTTACAGTGTGTCATTAGTAGCAATGTTATTTGGCATAATTATCACATGGTCAAACAGGAACGAAATCTGCCAATATTTTCAATTGGTACATAATCTCCAAATTCCTCACATCAGTGGTTCCCAGCCTGTGAGTCTATGGAATTCTAGTAAGAGATTCACTCATCTATGTAGGCATCAAATATTGACTATTAATAGAGAAAAATAATATGACTCTCAAATATGTTTTAAATATTGTTAAATGCTATTATGTTTAAGGAAACATATTTCCTTTGAAAGTCAAACCAATTCATAGAGTTGTTTCATCATTTTGCAATTGTCTAAGCCATAAATATGTAAATGAACCGTGATTATCACATAGGGATATGTGAGTTTTATTAGTGTTTAAAAGAGGCTCTTATTTTTGAAAACAGGGAAAATGTCACGGTTTAACTTTTTATGGCATTTATTGCTAGTTTTACAATATAGATTTTGGGTGCCTTTTTGTTTCCTTCTCATTATCTAGCCGAATACTATGTCTTCGATCATACACGCGATTAATAGATTCCCAGATCACATTTTGAATGACCTTGAATTTAAATTGCACTGGCATAATTCCTCAGCCAATACCCAGCACTTGCTTGTGGGTAGTAGAAGGACAAAAATCCATTCAACTGGTAACTTAAAACTTGAGGAGGCTGGAGAGAAGCAATCTATCCATTTGCAATCTATCCATTAACAACGACATGTCACCTTCTCTCTTTTAGATGGGAATGTGGTGGAGCCTGACATGTCTGCGGGGTTTTGCCCAGATCACAAGGCAGCCATGGTTTTGTTCCTTGACAGGGTCTATGGGATTGAGGTTCAAGATTTCCTCCTCCACCTTCTCGAGGTTGGCTTTCTGCCAGATCTCCGGGCTGCAGCTTCTTTAGACACGGTAATGGTTTGAACAGTTGACATCCTCAACTTTTGACTCTTCATTCGCTGGCTTGTGATATTCTCCATAGATATATTCATTCACTTATTCACTGTCACTAAATGTTTATTGAGTACCTATTATATTTTTAGGGAGGCAGTAGGTAAACAGAAAATAAAACAGACTATGTCCTAAGGAAATCACTGAATAGTGGAGAAAACTTACCACCTCAGGAGTATGATAAGAATTCTGATCGGGTACTATGGAAGACAATAAGTGTATATAACCCTAGTTTGGGAAGTCACAGTGGCTCCTTCTAACCTCCAGATTGGCCTAAAGAATTATGCTTCTCAGTGAAAGCAATTACAGTATTAAGAATGTTTAATGGACATTGTTGAGTTGGGCCAATTACACTGTCATCCTGGTGTCTTTTTTTTTAAAGCACACATAAGGCTGAAATCTCTCCTGTACATCCAGTGGCCCGCATCAAGAATCTGTCATTACTGGTGTAAATATTCTACTGTTCGGAGTATTGTAGGATAAGATGAAGCTCTAAATGTTATTTCAGTAGTTATAATAATACCTCCTTTTATTCTCAATTAAATGGATCTTTTTGATTCCAGAGGAAATCAGATCTTCAGTTGACAATAGCTCTTTCAGGAAAGTCAGGAGAGGAGAATCATAAAAATAAACTGAAATTTCTTTTTCCTTTGTTGGGTGTGTTCGCATGAAATTCTGAACCTAAACAGGAGAGCTGATACCATAATAAGACAATCAGCCTTTGGCTATTGATTCTGCTGGACATGAGCTAAAATATAAATATAAATAACTCACATTCCTAAATATCATTAGTGTCTTCATCACACATCCATCCTCCCCTTGATATCTTATTATAGAATATGAGCCTCTTGGGCTTCTTGAGGAGGGAGCTAGGACTATAGATACCACTTCATTTTTATCTGTTTATGAGCAATTGGAAGTTGATTGTTTCCAGGGGTAAAAAATCATACCCGAGGAGTCCATCTCCATTGTTCATGTACTTGTCATTTTCTAGAGAATGAAATCCCATGTCCACACATTCATCCCTTTGAGAGTTGTCTACTGCCAAACGCAAATGACTTTCTACTCTCACAATTCCTTTCTAGGCTGCTCTGAGTGCTACAGACATGGCCTTGGCCCTCAATCGGTACCTTTGCACAGCCGTGCTGCCTTTGTTAACGAGATGTGCCCCTCTTTTTGCGGGCACAGAGCACCACGCTTCTCTCATTGACTCCTTACTTCACACTGTGTACAGACTCTCTAAGGGCTGCTCTCTTACCAAAGCTCAGCGGGATTCCATAGAAGTTTGTTTACTCTCTATTTGTGGGTAAGTGGGAAACTAACTCCGTATCAAGCTGCTGCTTCTTTGAGAGAGAGAATTTACGATAGGGCCCTTGACAGATGGTTAGGAATTTTGGAAGAAATTTCCGTACCGAAAAACGGAATTCATTTTAGGTAGTCCCCTGTACCTGAGGTTGGAATCAGAGCACCCTTGCTCCTGGTCAAGTTCAGGAGTCTTATTCCAGGACTCTCTAAGGTATTTGGCCATTGGATAGAGTGCTGGACCAGTTTTCTGGATATTGGTGGGCAGGGGAACTGTGTGCGAGGAGTCCCTGGTCACTTTTGTGTAACATTAGAAGATTCTCCCCTTTTGACTATGTGCGATGATTTTAACTCCTCTTCCAGAAGAGAAAGGAAAAAAGAGACTTATTAAAGATAAAAGATGATACAGTATAATATTAAAGCCTTATTGTGGCCATCATGAAGGCTATGTCCTTCATGCTGGAAAACCACTTCCTATAGGTAGAAGTGTTCCTATAGGTCTTACTCTGAAAGCCAGGACATACCTTCTCCTGTTGGGGTTCTGACAGCTAATGTGACAGTTTCTCACATCCCTGGGTGGGGTGATGGCTTCCTTCTGATTGCAAGAGCAGGCGAAGGCGTGTGGTCTAGCGGTGCACTGGTGAAGAAATGTTTTCGCTCACAGCCAACTATGTGGGTTTAGAAGCCAGATGGGACTGAAGGAGATGAAAAATGAGAGGGTTATGTCTCTAACTCCCCTGATGCTAACATTCTGTAAAATGAGACCAAAGTCACTATCTCACAGAGTTTATCTACTTCTTAAACGAGGTGATACATTCAGGATGACCTGACACAATAGATGTGTGTGAGTTTTCTTTCCCGTCCTCCTCTGGCCAGATTTCTGCCTCAGCCTTTTCCCCCTCCCTCCTGTTTCAGCACTCCCTCTTGTGTTTGCTTCTAATTGAGTCACAGAAGACCCTTCCTGGCTAGTGGAGTGAGGGAAGAAGCACTTACTGTAATTGCTGGAGCCAAGGGTCTCAGGAAACAGTAGGGTCTATGGTGGTGGGTGGTTGGGAAGTGAAGGGAGAAGAGGAACATCGGTAGCAAAAAAGGAGTGGGCTTCAGATCTAGGGGATAGAGAGGAGTTGGAAATGTAGCCTTTTATACAGTTGTGTAGTGGTGGGCTAATTGGGGGCACCTCATTAACCCCATCTGAAGAGAGGTGTAGGTACAGGTTCTTGGCTAGAATTTAGTCTCATGAATTATTTCCTTAGATTAGAGACATTGCCCTTCATTATTAAAATGAACTTTGTCCCACCAGCCAGTTGAGACCTTCTATGATGCAGCACTTACTCCGAAGATTAGTATTTGACGTGCCATTATTAAATGAACATGCAAAGATGCCTCTTAAGGTAAGTAGAGGAAATGTCTGTAGTTACGTGATTACTGGGTCCTCTGACTTTTCTCCTCTTACAGTATGTACAGCTCTTAGAAACACCAGGCTTGATTTTCAATGCTGGAAAATTTCTCCCAATTCTTGGAAGTGGGCATATAAATTTGAGAGATGTGTACATCACAATACAGTAAGTCCTAAAAGATCATAGGAGTTCTAAGATTAAATCAATCTTAGGTGAATGGCAATGGAAATCAATGGGAAAAATGGGCAACAAAGAAACCATGAGCCAAGGTATTCTTCAGGGTAGAAAACATGTAGTAGGTGTGGCCTGAAATATTAGCAACCTTCGGGGATAAAGAGTAGGCTTTCAAAAACACCCATTTTCTAAGTCGGTAATCACATGGCAGTTTCCAAATGTTATGTCTTAGGGTTCAAAGATAACCTGTCTCTGCAGTTACAGTTTGTCACCGAGTATGGAAGAATCACTGACATTTTCTCTGTTCAGCTTCATTATTCCGTTCATGAATGAATGGGTCTCATACTGTCTTACTGACTTGAGAATATTTTTCTATCATCTAATATTGCAATCCAGTTTTAGGATTAGAATATTTGGTGTGTCCTAATACATCTAATAGCATGGTCTGTGCATGGAAGTCATAGGCATGTAATGGACTGTTTTATGGGTAGCCTCTGTGTACTGTCATCTGGTAAACCTCATTTTTCCTCATGGCCACCCAGTAACAGTGCTGGAAAAAAGAAGTCTGAGATATTTATAAATGAGTCAGTTTTTTGAGCTGCTGTTACTCTAAGCTTCCCTAGATACTTAGCAAATACAGTCTTTCTCCCTGAAAATTCATTTTGGTTTAATAAATTTAAATTAATGAATGATGCAAAGTAAATGATATTCTTGCTGAAAATCCCATTTTTACAGTTTTTATCCTCTAGAAGAGCTCTTCCCATACAAAATTTTCTTCATACAAATGAGCTGGAAGTTACCTGAAAAAAGAGATGGTACTACTTTATGTGATAAACTCTTTTAGGTTGTAGATATTTCCAAGTTAATCCAAACACATTAGATCTTAATATTTCATCATTTGAGATTTCTAAATTGTGTGTGTGTAAGTATTTCTCTAGTAAGAGATGTAGTTTGTTTTAATAACATCAATCCTTTTTGATCTATTTCCCTCCTTAGTTACAGAAAAGAGAGTCCAAAAATTTATAGTTGATTCATAAAGATAATTTTATTAATTCAGCAAGTAGTTGTGAATATTTGTTAAAGATCAAAAATGAATTACTAAAGAACTAAAGAAGAATTAGAAGATTCTATCCTTGTCTTTAAACTTAGTTTAGTCCTAAACAAACAAAATGTACACAGAGGAAAACTGAAGATGAACACAGACACTTGGCAAGATAAGAAATTTAGCATCCATAACCACCAAAGAAAGATAGGTAAAGAAATTACTGAAATAGAGTAGTTTGGGAAGTTTACTTAGAGATGTTAAGTTCTGAAGCAAAGCCTAAAGTGTGGTGATTAAGGATTGGCAAAAAGGAAGCAAAAATATTCAGAGGTAGATTTCCCTTAGAATGTACATTTCAGGTGCTGTATCCTAGATATACTTCCTCGTGCCTCTGGGTCACCCTGACATTAGTCCTTTCATTAAGTGCAGATGTGCATATCCAGAGGATCGCTATTCATAAAACTGAGTAAATGATAGCAACTAATACAGGACTCAGGGATACATCAATAACCAACCTCATAAAGAATGCTGTTCAAGGCGCACTTATGTGTTAAATTGGGCATTGGGTCCTCATACTGTGCTCAGTGTTATATTTTAAAGAGGCATGGTATAAAAGGTAAATAGTGTTCTCCAGAAGAATTCATATGGGATAGAGCAGTTCTGTTTCAGTTGACCTTATTACATGGCATTTGAATGTCAAATGGGAAGAAAGGGGAAAATATAAAAGGTATCTTTCACACATTGCTTTTATAATTGTTTTCTCACATAGCTGCTGACAAATCATTATGAAAGATGCTGGAAATATTACTGTCTGCCCGGAGGGTGGGGGAACTTTGGAGCTGCCTCCGAAGAAGAGCTTCATTTATCAAGAAAGTTGTTTTGGGGCATTTTTGACGCCCTATCTCAAAAGGTGATTTAAGATTTTATGGACTTTGTGTGATGCAATAATTTAAAAGCTATAAATATTCCTAGTGGAATATTACCTTTACTTATTAAGACTAAGGTAGTTCTTTTTCCTTTTTTCAATGTCCAACAAATATTGAGAATGCAATTTATATTTAATTTTAATAATCATTATGGTAACATGTTCCTTGTGATCGTAACACCTTCAGAACTTAAAATGGCTAAGCATCTCAGGAAATTATGCACGTGGTTGAGTTTCTGATGCATTTGGACTTACCGGATTCAAACCCTCCCTAGTCATCCGGATCTTAAAAACCATGAAGAAATATAATCAAATATAAAAATATGCCGTCTCATAAAATTGTAATATTCCAGTGGCCTTACTGGCTTTTCCCACTTTGCTGCTATGGAGATTTAAGTCACTCCACTCCGTGTTGCTTTCTATATGCAATATTCTGTAATAGTTGGTATATTTATAAAGAATAGTTCATATATTTTCACAAGGCTGGGGGTGGGGATAGTTCTTCAGGGAAAATCAGAATAGCCTGCTTTGTATGCTTCTGCTTAAATTATTAATCAAAATCAGTTTGAATTCCCGGATAGACATTATTAAACAACTGGAGCAGGATATCAAGAAGTTTGCTGTGTAATAGAGTGATGTTCACTCGAGATTACAGTTGGAAGCTACATCTTGATGCTTTTTGTCACTGAATTGCCTTTGGTAAACTGAGGGTCCTTTTAAAATAATACGTAAAAGGCAGTTTTAGAAGGATTTACAACATTAATTTAAAACTGAACACTTAAAGTGAGATAATTTTTAAATAATACTATTTTTTAATTTAAAAAAAAATCTATAAATACAAATTTAGTCACTCATGTAATTAATATACAAATAACACTTCCCAGAAATTTTGATTGTGCATATTCCCTATAGAATTTCTTTCTTAGTGTAGAATTCTTAGTTTAGATCTGTCAAAATTTCTTACTCTCTGGAATGTCCCTTTATGTGTGTTTCAAGTATAGTCTTTATAATATGGTGTAGTAATATTCTGTAATTATGCTATTGATTGAAATTGTGTTGTAAAGACATGTTATACATTTAGAATACTCAGGTTTATTTCATAAAATATTGGAGAAAAACTCTTGAAGAGGCAAAGATTTTCTTAAGTGGCAACTGCAGTAAATCTGACTTCAGCCTCTCTCCTGTTTGGTGGGATTTCAGCTGTGAAATGTTAATGTTCCATTTGCTAGAGAAAGAATCTGTGAGGGAGTTGAGTTAGCCTAGGGTCATTCTGATTTTCTCGTAAAACATCTTGCCAGCCACAGCAATCATTTTGACAACTTTTGCTCAATAGTAATACAGGTTTTTTGTGTTTTGGTGTTTTTTTCTGTCCTCCATTTCTTCCCAGAAATACGAACAAGAACTTTTCAAACTGGCTCTGCCTTGCCTGAGTGCAGTTGCGGGAGCTTTGCCTCCAGACTACATGGAGTCAAATTATGTCAGTATGATGGAAAAACAGTCATCAATGGATTCTGAAGGGAACTTTAACCCACAACCTGTTGATACCTCAAAGTATGGACTCTTTCTATTGCAGCAGATTTTTATTGTAAATGATGTGTGAAGTCTGAAATTGAATAAGGTACTAAAGTGAACTTTCTGTAATCCATGCCCCCTTTGAATTGGTATCCTTTTGATAGGGGTCCCTTTACTTGACGAAATGATGGTAGTAACAGTAATGATTATACAAATATCAGAAGTAGACAAGATGTACCTTCTAGGATACTCAACATAACCCAAATTCTCTGTATGTAACCACATGGTAATATCTACAATAACGAGAATCAAGAAAGCATATTAGCTCTTTTTAGTTGAAAATTTACCCTAAATGTTTATTAATAATTGCAGCCAACCTCTGTCTATCGTCTTTGACTGGGGGTGATACCAGCACGCAGGGTAAAGCTGGTCCTCTGAGCTGTGGGAAGTCACTCCACCATCACTACATCTCAGTGAAGCCTAAGGGTAGTAGCCGATGTTCAGCATCATAAAGCAAAGCATGAGATTCCAGGGAATATCAAATGAGAATATTGGTGGAAAATTGAGCGTATAGTTAGAATGCAGTGTGACAACCTTAGCCACAGATAAAATGTTACTTAACATTATGAAACTTCTTACTCGTACTTAGTTGCGTAAATCATTTTGCAAGTGGGGTGTCTCAGTACTTCCAGTGTTTGGGAGTCTCAGCATTTTTGTTGTTACTGTCTTTGAGTAGGACCATGGTTTCCCATTGGGGAGGAGAGCTGACTCTTCATGCTACATTATCTTATCGATTCCATGGTGACTCCGCAAGATCAGTGGTTAGCAAGGTAGTCACTTGGTAGCTGCCATCCACAGCGTCTGAATTTGCTTGGGAGTTCAACTTTTAGGCTTCTGGGCGGCCCCTGGCTGGTTTAGCTTCCATAACAGATCAAAATTTCAACCCAAGTGGTATGCCATTAGTTGGATAATGCCTTACATTTGCATGTTTGGTATTTGATGACAGTCCTGTGAGAAAAGACTCTACCCCCCAGTATTTGGCTTATGTGATTGATCCTTTGTATCTCTTCCAATGTAAGTAAATCAGAATATCACATGCTCAGTTCCTACATGGGTAAGTGTGTGGTTTGTTAACATACAATATAATCCAGGATTTTAAAATAATATCAGAACATGTCATGGTCTTGGTGTTGATTAATTAAATCTAATTAATTAACAACTGTTGGGCATGTGTAGTCATTTACCAAGGCTTGCCCCTTCGGGGAATTCTTACCAGGTTAGGTTTACTTAGTGATATCAATCATTTCTATATCTTTGTGATTTTTATATATCGTTTCTTAAGCATGTCTGTGCCCTGTAGTTCAATCACTGACTGATAACATTGTTGAAAAAGAACAGTAAACCATCTCATTATGCTAGGTTTTATTTAGAGTTCAGTTCTCAATGTTAATTGTGATAAGTTATGTGTGTGAATGAATGGAATTATATATATATGTGTTTGTATATTTAATTGTCCATTCATCAATATATCTAATATCCCCAAGTCCCATATTTACCATTAGACTGGGTTATCACTTGCATGCACTCAACATCTGTTTAAGAGATCATATATTAATTAAATATGAAAGGAATCAAAAATAAGTGTTAAGATCACAGAGCATGAGTAGGTTACTTTTCACCATAATCCATATTAACAACAGTTAGAATGTTATATGTAGACCATGAAATTTAAAATCATTAACGCATCACTAGTTGTAGGGCAATTTAAAATTTTAGTACATTTAAAAAATGTAACGAGATTTCAGCCATCTTTTACCCACTTATAGTTGTTGTAGACGAGACAAGTCAAAAAGGGAGAATAACTTCAAAGAATGAATATAGAAGAGAAGTATGTCTTTAAGCTCATTGAGTCTAACTGTATCTTGATTCAGGTTTTAATTTTTTTTTTTGGTATAATCTATTGTCCTTATCCTTGAATATAATTTAATTATTTTTACTTATATATAATTTTTAACATATATAACTTATGTGGAGCCATAATAATATATGGATTAATATAAGATAAGCAGACAGAACATTACAGCTTGAGTTTTACTCTGTTCCTACACTATGGAAAAGTAATACCTTGTTAAGATAATTTTTTAACAGTTGTGCATCGAGTGGGATTTATGCAGTAATAAGCTGTGAGTAAATTATTGGTATGATTTCCTGTAAATCCTATAAAAATCAAGTTTTTTTTCTTTATTTTTCTCATAGTATTACAATTCCTGAGAAGTTGGAATACTTCATTAACAAATATGCGGAACATTCTCATGACAAATGGTCAATGGACAAGGTAAAAGCCGGAGTATCACATTCTAACTCAGTACTGAGTGTGCCTAATGACGAGTCACTGCTCAAATATTTCTGACCATGACAGTTTTCTACTTTAAAGTGAGAGCTGTATCTAGATTAGGAAAGAACATTTAATTATGATTTGCTGATACAGTATTTAGTTCTGCCATTAACACATGTGTAATATACATATGAATAAGGATATTTGTTCATAAAGGGGTGCCTGGGTGGCTCAGTTAGTTGAGCAACAGACTTTTGGTTTCAGCTCAGGTCAGGATCTCAGGGTTGTGAGATCAAGCCCCACGTCTGTCTCTGTGCTCAGTGGGGAGTCTGCTTGAGAATTCTCTCCCTCTGCCCCTTCCCCCATTCAAATAAGTAAATAAATCTTTTAAAAAAGTATTTGTTCTTAGAAGCACAGTTTTAGGAATAAAAATTCTACTAATTGAGTCATAAATATAGTTTCTATACACATAGTGTTTATGGGAGTACAAAGTAAAAATCATAAGTACAAGTAATAATCATGGCAAATGGATGGATTTGTGGAGAAATATATTCCGACTCATCTAAAGTTCAGCCATTAGTGAAACCATAGAAACTATTATCTGAAAAGGTGACTCTGCATCAGAACTCTTTTAAAGAAACTTTGACTTTATATATAATTTTATATTAGATAAAACCTTGAAAATTATTGATTCGAATTGACTGATTGTTTACATCTTCTACTCCTCTGTTGTGTGTCTTACTACTAAGTAGATCTGCAGGTCACTAAGGATAAATCACATGGCAAGATGACATGTCTGTGTTGTCAAAAAAAGAAATAGTGTAAGCAAATGAGATAAGTAACACATGTCCTACCTACCATGAAATTCTCTAAAAGAAAGCTTGTGGCTGAGTAGTGACACTATGTTGAGCCTGGTTAAATTTGAGAGATGATGACTGTGAAGGTTTGTCAGAGAAATTGAGCTGAGGACGCAGGAATCTAAGATAAGCATGCTCTGTTGGAGGAGTGAAGGTCAAAGATCACAGGTTCTGAGGTGTTTGTATTTGTACAGCAGCTCCGTATCATCCTGCTAGACTTTCTATTCAATTTCAGTTCATGCCTTAACCAATCCGTCTCCTTCTCCTAAGAAACCCTCTTTTTGGTTTGATAAATATGTGGCTCCTTCACTTTGTTCACTCGTTTACTTATGAGGTGAGTCAGTATGAGTTAAGTTCTGTTTTAAGTTCTGTTTTATGTAAAGACTCTGTTGGGTACTGAGCTGGTGGTGGTGATGGAGAGGAAATGTCCGGGTAAGCTGTCCTGAGCAATTCCAGTCCAGTTACTCAGATTCCATAGGCAGATATGAGAGGAGATAGGGAAATGGTGATGGATACAGAATATGTATGTGGGCAAAATAATGTGGAACAAACGTGTTGAGAGATCACTGAATACTGGAGCAGACAAAACAGGTAGCATTATTCAGAGAAGCTTCCATATAAAGCAGAATAATCCAGTTTTCCTGTTTAAGATGAGCATTTCAAAAAAACATTAAAAAAAAAAAAGAGCATCTCAGGTGGAGAGTCCCAAGATGTGGCAGAATCAATATGATGGAGGCCATGCACCCCGTAGTCTGCTCCTGGGGGAAGTGCTTATGACAGAATCACAGACCTGGGTCTGTTTAAGGAAAACTGGGTGTGTTTAATCTTTGTATGAGAAGAATTGCTCTCAGTGATTACTCAAAAATAATACTGGTTAGGATGGAAATCTTTATATTGACTTATGCTGGGTGGAATTCAAACCTTAATGTCTTGGTTTATTTTAGATTTATTTTACCAAATACACTTAAACACATGCATACCTACACTCTCAAAAACTAATCCATATAAATAATTTTGATGATTTTTTTTAAGTTGGCAAATGGATGGATTTATGGAGAAATATATTCAGACTCATCTAAAGTTCAACCATTAATGAAGCCATATAAACTATTATCTGAAAAGGTGAGGGTTTTTTTTTTTTGGATATGCAGTTTAATTTATTTTGAATTTTTTATTATGTAATTTATGTAAATTATGTAAATTAGGAGGTTATTCTCTCCTTAATATTTTTCTGTCCCTTTTTTATTTTTATTCCTCCCCAGTATTTTTAAGGACTTTAGAAAATATTCTTATCATGCTTAAGAGTTTCTTGATGAGGGATAATGAAGTAATATTTACAATGATTGTTATTTATAAGTTTTCATGTATTTTACTTATTAGGAGGAACAATCAGTATCTTGACAAATGAGGTGAAAAGAACTTTGTAGCTTGGTGCTTATGGAGGAAGAGTTATTCTTGTCTGTTTATTCAGTTGGTGGAAAAGCCTTCACATGTGTATCATATAATCTGGCACTGTTTCTCCTTTTTAGTTTCTATCTAAAGTATCAGAAGTGGGGAAACTAAAGGAAATTAACCTCCACACTGAGATCCCTCTTAGCAGTCTCAGTCAAACTAAATCTCAGCTCACACTCTGCTTTTCAGAAATTTTACTTTGCTTTTTCATTTTTAAATAAACAATGTCAATCTTTTTTTCTTCATAAGTGGAGGCAGTCTATTTCAGATTTTTTATTTTCATTCAGATGCATCATACCCACGCCCTTTTTTTCCTCTTTCTTTTTGTCCCTAGGAAAAAGAAATTTATCGCTGGCCAATCAAAGAGTCTTTAAAAACCATGCTGGCGTGGGGTTGGAGGATTGAGAGAACGCGGGAGGGAGACAGCATGGCACTCTGTAACCGCACTCGTCGAATTTCTCAGACAAGTCAGGTAAGAACCACGCTGGTGAATCCACTGCTCATGTCTAATCCTGGCTTTTATCGGTTTTAAGACATACATTTGCCATAGTACCTGTGAAATTAGGAATCATTTATCATCGTGGAGTTGATGAAGTATGGCTTGGTGCTATAGGGAATACTAAGACGAGGACGGCTCAACCTGTGTCCACAGATTTTTCCTGTATAGCGGAACAATTTGGAGAATAACGAACATTTTGAAAATCCAGTTCTGACAACAGAATGGGGAATGAATTAGAGAAGGAGGAGATTGAAGACAGAAAGGCCGATTCCTTGGGAGATACTGTAGACATCCCGTGAAACAGAATAGAAGTAGTAAATATCTGAATTAGAGCAAAGGTAATGGAAATGGAGGGAAGTGAATATATCCTGGAGATATTTTTGAAGTAGAAAAGACAGAATTTTGTGACTGTCTGATAGAGGATTGTGGATGAGGAGGAGTAATCAGAGGTGATAGCCATGGATCCGGGCCGGCCTGCCAGGTGGGTGGTTATGTTAGGTAAGGTCGGGAACACAGCAGCCCTCGGAGATGACAAAGACAGAACAATAATTTGATTATAGATGTTGTGTTAGGCAGAATATGGCTCCCAAAGATGATCCCCAGTTGCTGGAATCTATGAAAATATTGTTTTACTTGGGCTTTGCCAGTATGATCAAAGTTAAAGACCTTGAGATGGGGGGAAGTGGGGGTAGGGTGCCTGGGTGGCTCAGTTGGTTAAGCATCTGCCTTCAGCTCAGGTCATGACCCCAGGGTCCTGGGATCGAGTCCCACATCAGGCTCCCTGCTCAGCGGGGAGTCTGCTTCTCCCTCTCCCTCTGCCCTTCCCCCAACCCACGTTTCAAATAAATAAATCTTAAAAAAAAAAACAAAAAAAACCACAGGACAGTATGAGAAGTCTTAGAGTTGATGAAAAGATATGTTTCATTTTTTAAAAATGCCAAAATTCAGAAATTACCAAAATTCAGAAATTAAGTTTCCTTGTTTTGGGGGACAACTTTGTTAATCGTTGACTACTGACTACTTTTAAAATTAAAGAGTTGGTTGTATTTTGTCTTAACATTTGGCCCATTGAGACATTTGTAGATATTGCCCTCTTTGATTAATTACTGTTTGCATGAGGAAGAGTAAATTTTATTGCAGCCAATTCAAATCTGTAAGAAACTGAAGAATACGGAGATCCTTTGACGAAGGTAATGTTTCAGAATCTTGGATTCATTGCACAATTTGTTGAATTCTGATCATTAGCTTTTGGGATTGGCAGTACCTGTGATGTTGGGATGTATTATTCAGTCATCAGTGGAAATGATCAGACACCCAAACAGGATTTAATTTGCTAGATATGTTTGTGAACTAAGTTTGTACAGATACTTGCCGGTTTCATCTGACGAAACTTTACACGTGGAAGTTTATTTGTCCCATATTTCTGATGTTTGTCTTAAGTCTCCACTGGGTTTTTTAATTAGACTCCATTTTTTTCACCTAAATCGTTTAGGTTTCTGTAGATGCTGCACATGGTTATAGCCCCCGAGCCATTGACATGAGCAATGTCACACTGTCCAGAGACCTGCACGTAAGTATTATTGACTTTTAAAAGTACCCTGCAGGGGCGCCTGGGTGGCTCAGGTGGTGAAGCGTCTGCCTTCAGCTCAGGTCATGATCCCGGGGTCCTGGGATCGAGCCCCGCATCGAGCTCCCTGCTCAGCGGGGAGTCAGCTTCTCTCTCTCCCTCTCCATCTGCTGTTCTGCCCGCTTGTGCACTCTCTATCAAATAAATAAATAAAATATTTTTTTAAAAAGTATCCTGCAAAGTTCATTTTTTAAAAAGCATGCTGTAACACTTTCCTTCCTGTATTTTTCCTCATGAATTATTTGAATGTGGTGATCATATAAAGGGTCTATCGAATTTATAGATTATGGACCTTAACTTCTTAATTGCTTTTAAAGTTGATATAACTTTTTCTAGGATATTTCCTCTAGATAATTTATTTTCCTTAAAGATAATGTCTATTAAAAAAATCCTACTATAATGAAGTAGTTGTGTGTGAGAAGAGAGTAAATAAGGAATTAGTAATGCTCTGCTTAAGGGTAACCTCAGTTACTCATTAAAGAATGTGTATTTTAAGTCATTTATCCAGTTACTCATTAAAGAATGTGTATTTTAAGTCATTTATCCAGTAACCTCAGTTACTCATTAAAGAATGTGTATTTTAAGTCATTTTAAACTGGTGGCGTTCTGCCTGTTCCATCCATAGTTGTATCTGTTCTCCTTTGTCCCTAAGGAACATACTTTGAAATGGTTGATTTGAGTAAAAGAAAATGTGTTGTCTTGGATCAGAAGTTGACAGGTTGATATAATGATCAAACAACAATATTGGTATTGTTAGTATTATTCCAAGAGAAATAAATACGTAAAGACAAACCCTATGTCGTAGGTCATGTTAATTATCTTACATTGTTTGGCTTGCCCAATGCTCCCATATGGATGGATATCTTAAAATGAGATAGTTAACTTGACAATCAAGAGGGAAAAAGAGAATCTGAGAGACGATCTTATCAAAAAGCAAAAGGCCATGGAAGGGCACCTGGGTGGCTCAGTCTGTTAAGTGTCTGACTTTTGAATTTAGCTCGGGTCTCATGGTTGTGAGATCGAGCCCTGTGTTGGTCTCCCCACTCAAGTGGGAGTCTGCTTGAGATTCTTTCCCTCTGCCCCTCCCCCTGCACACACACATTCTCTCTCTCTCTCTCTCAAATAAAAAAAAAAAAAGCAAAAGTCCACAGAAAGGTTAATGTGGTTTGTCTGTGGTATCTGGTCTCTCCCCAGGTTTGGGACAGACATGGAATCTAGAATGTCCCTCTAGGTTCTTTGCATTCATTGTTTAATAAAGTTTAGATTGTCTTTTAAAGCTTTGGAGATTACAATAAGAACTTGTAAAGAAATAGATTTTTTTGTTAAAGTTCACGGCTAATTTGAAGTTTCATTATTGAATTAATAAAACCTGTGTCCTTGAACATTACAAATAACAAGAATCATTCGCATCAAATCACTTCTGCTATTTACTACTGCGTGGTTTCACAGGCTGGTAGAATTATCTGGGATTTAGATTCCAACTAAGAGTTATGTTTAATTATCTTTCAGAGGTATTTTAGCACTGACACGCTATGATTTATTAATTTAAAGTATGTTATGATATTACATATTGGCAAGCAAAGTCCTCTATTTCTACTCCTTAAATTATAACTTATTTGCTAAATATTTCATTCATTTAAGGCTATGGCAGAAATGATGGCTGAAAACTACCATAATATATGGGCAAAGAAAAAGAAACTGGAACTGGAATCCAAAGGTAATATTTTCTAAAAATCCTGATTAAAAAACAATCAGAGTGCTACTCTGTGAATCTCTGAAATGGATAAAACAGTCTTTTTAGAATGAGAACTTATTATACATTTGTTTTCTTAGAACAGTTCAAATATGCCCGTAACAGTTTCAGGTGGAAATTCCATAATTACCTGACTGCAAGTGTACATTTCTTCATGTCTCAGAATTCTGATGGCTCTCTCTTGCATATTTTAGCTTGTAGATACTGGTTTCTTGTCCTAACATTCAAGGTATTCTGTGAATTACTTAGATCTTGCTCACTGACTTCTATCACTAACTTAAATATTTTTCTCACATCATCCCTTCCTACTTCCGGTCAGTCCAGTCATGTTCTTGTCTCCTACATGCTTTTGCTTTTCTTTTCTGCTGTTTTTCTTAAATACTAAAATGACTAAATATTTGCATAAATCGTTTCTTCAGTTTAGTGCCTCCTACACTGATGATCTCTTTCATTGTTATTTATTCAGTATTGGTCTATAAACATGTTTGTGTGTGTGTGTGCATGCACGTGCACACCTCTGATTACTTCCTATATGGACTTCTTCCCCCCCACCCCCGCCGAGAATATAACTGTCTTAAGGTCAGGACCATAACTTCTGTTACTTTTGTAATATTTACTGTGTAGTTCTAGGCACCAAGAAGCTTTATTTCTTATTTGTTGGCATAGGTAAAAATATATGGGAGATAGTTTTGAAGGTCTGGGGTATTTCAGGGTGAAAAGTATAGCTGTGATATTGCAGGGTGGTACCACGTACCAAACACTAGGAAACAGAGTAGCACAAATTAGAATCAGTCATGGAAATGAACAGAGAGGATTTCTTACACCACAATTGCCTATTGCAAAATTTGACGCAAGGCTAGGCCTGTTTTTCTAGAATCATTCCATGAACATTTGATAAATGGATGGATGGATGGATGGATGGATGGATGGCTAGCTGAATCATAGTGGCATAGAGTTTTGCTTAGTGGAATTCTTGAAGGAGCATTGTCCACGTGACTAGTAAACAAAATCCCTATTTTTCACGTGAGCCGATGACATGAAAAAAATCTGTTCTCTTTTTTTCCAAGGGTTTCAGTCACTATGGCTTGGTCAATTTCTGAGCCAGCCATTAGGTGTCCCACAGCCAGTGTTTTCTTGAAGGCATGCTGCCTGTAAGTGAGATGCCCAGACCTCTGTGGACAGCTTGAATTGGTCCAGATTCAGACTGCGTGGTTGGGAGACAAGCATGGGTGTGTCAGGCCAAACGGTGAGGTGGTGATATTAGTCCTCAAAACTTTTAATCATTCTTCTTACTCCACATAACTTTCCCCTTTTGGAGGAGAAAGTGAGTGGTTGAGGACCAAAACAGCAGACCAGGAGGAAAGGTGTTGGAATATACAGCACTGGATCTTGACTTTTGGTTGTTGAGACTAACAAAAGTCAGAGAGATGAGTCTTAGAAAGAAGATAAATAGACTAGAGGCTGTGGACAGCTTTAGGAAAAAAACGACTTGTGTCTTTTCTCAAATTTGTTCTCTCCCCTGGGGACTTTGACACCAACCTGTGTCCTCAGGTGCCAGTCATGGTCCCTATGTCTTGGTGCCTGTGGTGTGTGTGTGTGTGTGTGTGTGTGTGTGTGAAAGGGAGGAAGGGAGGGATGGAGGAAGGAACAGCAGGAGAGAAGTACAGGAAGTCAGGAACAAGGAGACAGCTAGAAACAGAAAGTCGTTTACAAAGTCATTTACAATTCACAATCACACACCTAGACATCTAAAAGAATCCGTTCAGGAGCTGCACACTTTAGTTTCCACCCCATCCTGGGCTTTTTATTTTCTCTCCCACCCTCTCTTTCTCTCCCTCCTTGATTATCTGGTATTGGCATCTGACTCCCAAATCACTGTGGTTGCCAAATTAATATAATTAATATTATATATTATAATATAATATAATTTTCTAGGAATAAAGGACTAAATGCAATAGTGGAGTTCAAAATAGGAGATGATTGCAGGATGATTAAATTAGATGTTTGATTTACAACTCTTTTTTTCATAAAACATCCTGTTACATCTTTGATTATGGTAGAAGTCAAATCTGTTCTCAGTGTGCTTAATAATATATTCTATATCCTTCTTGCTGTTCACAGAATGCTGGTTTCTATTGTCTTCTAACAATTGCATTATACTCGATACTGTTAATACCAGACTATAAAATAACTGATGGATCCTTCATGTGTTTAGTGTTCCTTGGCTTGGTAGCGGCAGGCTGTCCTTTGCATTTATGACAGTATAGTGTCACCTAATGGTGAGAAAGCTCAGTGCGCGATTGCATTTCTGTAGATGGAACTCTCAGTCCAAGCAAACTCCAGGAAAATGTGGCATTATCTCCTTTGCCTTTTTGATTGCTTATTTCACATGTCGGGCAAATTCATTATTTGTGATTGTTTTAGTGGCTCCCGGCGACATCATACTGGACACTGATCTAATAGGCTCTACGTTGTCCCCACAATTCAAATCAAATATTTATTTTTAAGTATTTTTTCTGGAATTCCCATTAGCAGCTTGGTTTCCAGGAATTTCAGCATCCTGTTGAAAATATATTCCCGTACGTGTTTTATAAACTTTACATCTGGGGCACACCGCTCATCAGATCTTTACATCTGGAATTACCAGTGCATGTTCTGAAACTTTTATAAATTTTACAGAAATTTTTACAAAATCTGTAATTTTATAAAGACATTTTTCAGTATTCGTTTTTTAAAAAGTTCAATATTTTCTAAATCTAAAAGGATACTCTTTCGTATTTTTCGCTGAAATAGGTAAACTGGAAACCTAGATGCTTGCCAAAATTTTTAATCAGTCAAGTATGTATGCTACTCTTATTAGATATTTAAGAGAGATTTGCTTTTGACTTAGCAGCCTAAGTATAGGTTTTGTGACTCTAAAGTACTGTTTGATCTGGGAAGCATACTAAAAATTCCATATTTAAGACATTTTTTTCCTCTCTCTCTCGGGGGTGGAAAATGAAGCCTATCCCTTGAAACGTGCCTTATAACTTCACTGGCTCAAGCTGTGCATGTTTTGGGGTGTATTTACACACTCCACATCCAGAATTCGTTTGGATGGAGGGGGAATGCGGCTTCTCCTCCCTTCTCATGTGCTTGCAGATGTCATCAGAACTTGATATCACAAATACCTGCGTGTCCGTATTTTAATTGCCTCTTAGAAGGCATATGCACAGTCTTTCTTTGAATGGGTTTCCTAAATTAATTAGAACATTAAAGGCACTGGAGAGTCAAGAGCCTTATATGACTTGTATATACTCCGTGTATAATAGAAAGATACTAGAAGTTCTGTAATGTGGTCCTGTTACACATGCCACTCTATCACATTTCGGATTATTTTCTAATTGCAGTGCTGTATTCTTGTCTCGGCATGCTCTCAGGAGGTGGAAACCATCCCCTGCTGGTGCCCTATGATACGCTGACAGCCAAAGAGAAAGCCAAGGATAGGGAAAAAGCACAGGACATCCTCAAATTCTTGCAGATCAATGGCTATGCTGTATCCAGGTAAAAGCACACCTACCATTACACGTTCTTGTTATGAAGACTGATTAAATTAGTCAACTAATTAACTGATTAAATTAATCAATTAAGACTGATTAAATCCCTGACAGATTTAATGCTGAAAATGATTCAGTGATCCATTTAAACCTTAGACCTACTATTTAGTATCTTCAAAATACACACATCAGAAACATTAACGCCCTTGGCTGTTTGTCACCTGATTGGTTCCTTTCACTCCTTAGGTTAAATCTCATCCATCTTTTAGGCACAAATTTCTGGTGAAAATGACCCTCTGTTTCTCTAAAGGTGACTTTTTTTGCATAATAATTGTTACTTTCTAGAGTTTTATATCAGATACAAAATATTCCTTATAAATTAAATCTCACTTTTGCCTTTAGCTCCAAGGATATTAGATCATCTTCCATTTTTATATATACCATATATACTTTTTAAGCAAAATTGTACCTTCCAAAAGTCTTTGTAGGAACTGATTTCCAAATTTCATTTTTGCTGCCCTAGGGGATTCAAGGACCTGGAGTTGGACACACCGTCCATTGAGAAACGATTTGCCTATAGCTTCCTTCAGCAACTCATTCGCTATGTGGATGAAGCCCATCAGTATATCCTGGAGTTTGGTAGGTACCATCGTCCTATTACTAACAGTCCAGTGTTTGTAATTCTTCATGTTGACAACATCAGGGTCTAGAACAGCACAGACTGCCAGGCTGTTTTTGGTCTGTTCCCTGGCAGTATAAACACCGTCTACCCATCCTATTACTAAATAGAATCTAACAGTCAGTAGGCAAACACATTCTTAGGGATGGGTAAATTTAGAAACCTTAAAAAAAAAAATCAAACATACCATTCTTTTCTCCTTATAATGTTTATTGTCATTGATTTTTTTATTTTTGAAAGACACATATGGACATCAGAATTTAAGATACAGTTAAATCTTTCCTTATGAAATTAATGGCCCTGCTCTTGATAAAAACTGAACTGTGGATCCCCAAACTTTCTAGGCAGTGTGAAGGCCTTGAGTTTAGCCTTTGTAGGGATACACATTTATGCTAGAGTATCTGCGATGAGGACACTTTGTTATCCTGTTAAAGTAAAACGGAAGACCTCCTCCCCATGTGACCCCATGCTACGGAAGTATGAAGAGAATTCCTTGTTTTATTTTTTTATCTTTTTAAAGATTTTATTTATTTATTTGAGAGAGAGAGAGGGAACATGAGCAGGAAGAGGGGCAGAGGGAGAGGGAGAAGCAGACTCCCAGCTGAGCAGGGAGCCCGATGTGGGACTCAATCCCAGGACTCTGGGATCATGACCTGAGTCAAAGGCAGATGCTTAACTGACTGAGCCACCCAGGCGCCTCAAGAATTCCTTGTTTTAAATCTTAGATTCAGAACAGATTTTCAAGACAGCCTCTTCTCATATCTTATTTCATGATTGTCCTCAGCACTATTGACTTAAAATGTGAGTTCTTAAGTACTGAGCTTCATGTCAGATCACTTTCCAGCCCCTGGTTGGTATTAAGATAGAAGGATTAAGGATTAAGATGGCCCCTTTGGAAAAACAAGTGTGTTCTGGTAATTATCTTTTTATTTTCTTTTTCATGCTTTTTTTTTTCTGTTTTAATTTTTGTTTTTTAATCCTCGTTCTCAGGGCCCATAGTCCTAGATCCCTTAGCAATAAATATATCCTCCACAAACCCATCCTGACCAAGGGCTCTTTTTGCTACTGTTTTCTTAGGATTTAGGACTTAGTTTTTGGCATGTCAGATTAAAGTTCATAGAAATTCGAGCTTTGGTATTTTCTTGTTCCTGGTCTCCTGTATCCTAAATGTGATGAAAGATTTTCCAGTTCAGTATTGTTCTCTTAAAGAGCCTCCTTCTCTCTCAACCTGCTCTTTATCTGTAGCCAAGTGCTGTCCTTTGGCTTTCTTCTTAACTATCTTTTTCACAAAAGCCAACTGTGCAAACTAATTTATAATACGTAATCTTTCTGTAGCTCATACAATGATTTTTTTAAAAAAATATGATTTATGAGTTACCCTGAAAAGTAGCAAATTAGTCTCAATTAATGAAATTTGATTAAAAAAAATGAGGCCATGGTGAATTTTTGAAGCCTTTGTGCATATAGCTAAATATTGAAATTTCTCAAGCATATTTAAAAGTATCTGATATGAGTAGCAACTCAAATTTGGTCTTCTTTATGTCAAGAGAGAAGGAAAGCAAAATCAGAGTATTGAGAAAAACACTTTTTTTTTTTAACCCTGCATGGATAACAGAAACAGAAATTTGACGGACGAATGTGTTTGGGTTTTATCCACATTGTATTCAAGTTTCTGAATAAACCAGTGTTTGTGCAGAGGGAGTGGTGAGAACCTGGCTGCGAATTCACCTGCTTAGCGTATTTCTTTCTTTCCACAGGGTAGAGGGTCTTCTAAACCCAATGCTGGGGAGAAAGTGAGGCTAGGTCAGTGTAGAGCCCAAGAAATTAAGTTTTTTTTCACGTGTTCCTTTTTCAGATGGCTGTGACCAAGAACTCTGTTAGAGGAGCAGAGTTGGGATTGTTTACATTTATTTTGATTTTCATTTTTGTCCCTGCAAGGGAAACTTCTATCATGCCTTCTTTTATCTTTAAATTTTCTGCCTTTGCAACACATCTGAGGCTAATGGCCATAGTAAGAATACGCATATGCCTTTTTCTGATTTTTGTATTAACATCTAGATCATATTCTCTCCATCAGGATTTTGCACATAAGCATTTTCGTTAAAATGTATAATGGTGTAAAAAGGAAAGATATTTCCTATTTAATTCCTTGAAATGTTAGCATATTTAGCTATGTACAAAACTCTGTCTTGACATAGTTTATATGAGAAAGTCCCTTAAATGGATTCAGCCATTTTACGTAATATTCTTGAGAGAGATTGGATATAAAAGCAATACAAAAAATGAAATCTGTGAGTATAAAAAAGGCATAATTTTCTTTTACTTATTCATGGGAAGAGCATTGTTTGGTATTTGATATTACAAAATATTACCTAAATTTCCTAAAAATTCTCCCAAACTCATGTCTCAGATTTAATGAAATATATCTCAAATTGCTTTTATTTCTATTTACAAAAGAACTTGTTCAAGCACAAGTCAGTTTGATTCTTAACAAAATAGGGAAGCTCTGCTTATAAATTTTACCAAAACTTTATATCCAATTCTGAATTTTTTTGCTCTCTAGTGTGTTCTGCATATTATCTTGGTTATTATAGTTGCTGTTACCTCTTCTATATGCGGGAAGCCGCTTCTGTATGCATGAAGGAGGTGCAGAAGGCCACTTCCAAGCTAAATGCATGAGGTCAATCAGTTCTTAACCTCAAAATCATTTTCTAAACCCTGGGGAAAACTTGGGTGTCTTTGCTTTGCTTATGGAAATTATCTTGTGACATAAGTGAACTTCCTTATTCCTGAGCAGCATGTTAATTTTCCAATCTAATATTATGCTGGTGATCCTCCTTCCCATCCAAGCTGGCTTCCTGCAGCTTTTTAGTTGGTATAGTAATATTGTAACTCTCAGTCATAGCAAAAAGTAACTATCTTTATTAGAGGCCAGGGTTAAAATGTCACCAATTTTGTTTCCTTAGTTTATATTGGCTGTGCTCACTCCAGTGAGCTTCTTTCTTACTGAAAGAACATGTGGGATTTTTACTTTATTCTATTCCATTTGTCCCCTACATGTCAAGAAGATCATAAAGCTACACCATGTGTGTGTGCTCTTAACCCCATGTATGGGCTATCCTCAATAAATTTTTGATTTTGATTTGGGTATTTTTTTAAATCCTTTTTAAAAATTATTATCCTGCTGAATGAAGTTAGCCTTGATATTTTGGATGCCTTTCTGTGTTCAGTTTACTGGGATAACACATAGAGCAGTGTGTTCTAATTGTTGCATTTTGGGTGAATATCTTGTAATGTTTGAAGTCAGATATGTTCCTAAACAACTCTTCCTATCTACAGATGGTGGCAGCAGAAGCAAAGGAGAACATTTCCCTTACGAACAGGAAATCAAGTTCTTTGCTAAAGTACAGTATACAGTCCCATTTTGTTTTTGCTTCAGTATGTTTGTTTACCAAATGTACTCTATAGGTCTTTGCCTCTTTCCAGGGTGTACTGGTCTACAAATGTGAATTCTGCAAGTAAATATTCTCTGGCACAGAAATAACTGCTTGAATCATGTGGGATAAATTTGTTGCCGGGATACTTGGTCATACTTTAACTCACTGTTCTTCCTGCCATAATCCTCAAATCACTTCCATCTATATGGAGCCTAATTCAAAGCTCCCCTTTTTGGGGCTTTTATCAAATGACATAGAAGAAAAATATCTACTTCTTAATATGCGACGGTGGTTATGATTTTAAAAATTATGAGCATTTCTTTTATAAAGAGGAAAAGCATTTTTCATTTAAAATTATAAAATTTAAAAGTTTTACATTATAAGAAGCTTTACTGTATAATCTTTATTGTGGGACCTCTGTCCTCCTCATTTTACAGATGAGGAAGCTGAGGATCAGAGAGGACAAACTGTTTATATATCAACTATATCCATTTCTATTATTCATTCCATTTAATAAGAATTTATCAATAATCTGCTTTTTGCCTGGCACATTCATGGCTTTCTTTCAGCTAATAAGGGGAGGAGACAGAGTGTTGCAGATTCTCCACATTGGGTTCATTCACTTACACAGCATATACTATGTGCCTAGTCTCTGTCAGCTGTTAGACTACATCCCAGGGATTACTCTCATGGAACACAGAATGCCCTTGGGAAGTTTTCCTGTTTATGGTATGCTGCAGTTAACTGGAAGACTTAATGTTTTCTGTCAATTTACTTTCAAAGTACTTGCATTTGGTGGTTACTGTAGATCATTTGCAAAATGGCACGTTATTTCAATTGATGAATATTTGGCTTCTGTTACATGTTTTCAGCACTGTGCCCTTTCTGTAAGGGAGATTTCCCTTGTCTTTTCTTATCACTCAATATAGTGCTCAAAATCTGTATCAACCATCTCAAGTTTGTCTTGAGCTACATATTGCTGGTTATTCTATTCTACTGGATTGTAATCCCCCTAATAGCCAATTATTACAAATGCTGTATTCATGGTCTCTAATCATACATTTAAAATACATTCTTGTTTCGCCCTGACTATGTACTCAGCACCCCTAGTGATTTTGTTTGCAGATGCTTCATGTGGTTTAATTTCTTCTATGATTCATTCATTCACATATTTATTGAGTAGCTATTATGTGCCAGTCACTAAGTTCAAGCAATGTCACAACGTTCTAGGAAGATTACAAAACATGTATATTTTGCTATTATATAAATATGCTACACCACGTTGTAGGAAAAAAATGTAGTTAGACTTGAGTCTAAATACCAGTAATGCCAGTTGTTATTACTTTTTTCATTTATTTTTTAACCAATATTGATCTACTAGGTCCCACAAAGTCCTACGTGCTGGTGATCCAGTAGTAAACAAAACAGAGCAAAGAGTGGTCATAGAGGCTAGGAGAGGGCAATAATGGGAACAACCCAGAAATGTCTATTGTATATACCTTAAAGACTCTTATGGAGAGAGACTAATTCAAAATCAAAGTTTTTTGTTTTGTTTTTGTTTTTTGCAAATGATGCTATAAGAACAGAGAATATGGAGGTTTTATCTAGTTGAGGAGGTCAGTGAAGGATTATCTGAGGGAGTGTCACTGGGCTGAGGTCTGCAGGAGTGGAGTGAATGGATTATGGGGTGTGGGAAGAGCATTTCAGGCATAGGGAATGGCATATGCAAAGCCCTGTGGTGTGAGCATACAGGGTGAAGAGGGGGAATTTGCCAAAGACCAGCAGCATTAGAATCCAGGAATGGCGAGTGGGCCTGGAGAGAGGCCAGGTAAGAACACCGTGGAGGTAGGTAAGTGGGCAACGTGACTTTGAGTAAGTTACTTTCTGCACCTCAGTTGAATACCTATAAAACAGGGGTGATGACACTTGCCGTACAGAGAAGTTGCTAGGGAAAATGAAATGACAGTATGTCAGTTGCAATCCTCACACTTAGTAGAGACTCCATAAATGGTAGTTGTTGATTATTTTTGAACCGATCGGGCACTGAACTACATTAGATGAAAATACTAAGAATATTTCATTTTGAAAAGATATTGAAAGTAATTCCAAACTGTTGAAAATTTGGTGTGTTCCCCATAATCACGTTCTGTCTCATGTATGCACACGTGCATATGCACGCACGCACGGGGACCGGAGATAGGGTGAGATTTAAGAGAGGTGTGCTCTAAAATCCTGCCGACTAGCATGGCTATGGATATTGGGGGACCTGCTGGGTGTGGATAGAACTCTGGCTGCTCCAGGGCCTCAGCCCACTGTGTAGATCTGTTCTCTTTTCCTTTCTTTCAGGTTGTTCTCCCTTTAATTGATCAGTATTTCAAAAACCATCGTTTATACTTCTTATCTGCAGCAAGCAGACCTCTCTGTTCTGGAGGACATGCATCAAATAAGGAGAAGGAAATGGTGACTAGGTAAACAGCTACATAAAATAAAGACTGTTGTGGAGTGAAGTGTATTTGCATTGGAGAAAGAGCTGCTGGGGACCTTGAAATGGGAGCATGCAGAGTGGCCTTCCCCCTCCCCCCCAGCTTCCCGACCCCTGGCCCTTTGGAATCAAATACTGTGAGGAGGATGCTCTCTGCAAGTTAATACATGTGTTCTAAATGTTGAGTTTTCTTCTATTTTGCTGCTAAATAAAATGCTGAATAGAAGGAATAAGGCAACCAGTACAGAATCCACAAGTAGAGGCATCACTGGATTAGTATTTGTGATAAATGGTGCTTTTCACATTACTTCTTTAAAATTTATCCGGATCTATTATTTTTGCCAAAATTTGAAAAATCAGGCATTTTTCTGGAGTGTAAAATCCCATTTACAGAAATTATCTTTTCCGATGTTTGTTTGAAAATAATGACCAATCGTGGAAGAAAATGACCTAAAAATATGTACTTTCTGAAGATTTCCCCTCACACTACTCAAGCTGGCATCTCAGCCACGCTTTCTCATTTCTGTTTGAACCTAAGTATTCCTCGTAGATTGATTTGTCATTCTGCTGGCTATTTCAAGTCTGATTTTTCAGAATTCTGCCAAAATTTAGTACTCGTGAGATTCGATTACTCAGCAAATCTATTTCTGTATTACCAAATCGCACTGGAATTGACACCAAGCTTTTAGGTTGTGTTTGGAAAAAAAAATTTATATAAAAGTGAGTAACCTACACAAAGCAGAATACAAGATTTCCTTGGACTTGACTTTAATAATCTGTGATGTCATGTGATGTAAGATTGCCACAGGGTTAAAAATGGCCCCAAACTTCTTTAAATAATGATCTTCCTGTGAAGTTGGTAAAACCGATTATAGTTAAGGAAACAGAGAATCCATCCAATGGCATACTTTGTTTCCACCAACTTTGTTACCCAAAAAAGAGGAGTGAGGGGCTACTTTCCAAGATGTGAATCCCCTTCCCCTTCTCCCTTTGGCGTGGTCTTCTTTCCTCTTTCCCCAGGAGAGAGAGGCCCATCCCTCTGCATTTCACAGGCTCACCATCCCCAGGGGACTGGGAGTGTCTCAGCAGCTAGAAAATGCCAGGGCATCAAGTTACATTTAAACACCCTGCAGCCCTAACTGCAAAGTCTCCTCACACTCCCCCCCACCCCTGCCTTTTATAACAGCAGCTTTGTTCCCAGAGTTGTTGTTGATGTAGCTGTCACTCAATTACGTAAACTAAGAGACAATGCAGTCAGAGAATGTAGGAAAAAATACAAGTATGCAAACTCTGTTCTTTCCCCTCGCCTGTATCATGTTTTATCTTTATTACGTTTCATTCTTAGAACTGTTCCCTGACCTCAGAAGTAACTAATTTTCCTTTGCCGACTCTCCCTCATAGAATAAATCAGAAGAGCATTGCTATTCTGTGCCAGCCTCAGTTAATGTGGTTTGGGGGCCTGAGGTACCCCCTTTTTATTAACATTGCACCAGAATGTTTTCCATAATGTCATCTTCAATTTTTCTTCACCTCCTGGAAAGAGGGTTGGCAAATTTTACTTTTCCCTTTACCATTTCCAAAAGAGAAATCCACCTAAAATAACAACGTACAGGACTGAGACACACACTAATAGGAGTAGCTTAATTTCATCACAGCACCTGTGCACCAAACATAGATAGGATTTAACCTCAGAAAAATTTGGGAATGAAAAAATGAATTAAGGTAATAATAAATTATGGCACATGCAAAATGCTGTCCAGTCACTAAAATTATGCATGCAAATATGTAATAAACTAGGACAATGATTATTTAAAAAGTAAAATATATATTTAAAGAGTATGCATCCAGATTTTTTAGAAACCTATATTTGTATATGTAGAAAAATACTAGTAGGGAAGAAACTTGATTTTAATAATTGTTTTCATTGGGGGTAGTATAGTAGATATTTTTTCTTACTACTTTTGTATATTTTTAAAGTTTTTAAAGTGAAAAAACTTTTGTAATCATAGAGATGTGTTTTAAAACAACCCAAATCACCATCAAACTAACAAAAACCGACTAAAATTTTTGTTTGATATGTTAAAATGGTATCACTGAGATTTATAAATGTGTGATTTCTTACCACTTCAGTTAAATATTACTTCAGTGAATAAAATAGGTAAAAAAAAAAAAAAGGATAAAACACAATAAAAAGTACTGGCCCTGCTACTATGGATAAGCAGTCATGCCTTCATACACAGGTTGAACACTGAAGTGATCATTTTAATTTGTATTTAACAGTTGTGTGTAGCAATAGTTCTGTGGGTCTCAGTTAACTTGCACATTTAAGAACAGGTTGTTTCCATTGGATGTTTAGATACTTCTGGCACTAGACATCACGTATTGAGCATTTACTACATGATCATGTGTGTGGAAAAGGGTGAGGTATGGCCTCTGTACTCTGGGAGTGTACCCGGCAATAGCTGGGTATGTGAATAGGAATATAATTCTAGCAGAAAGGCATGCAGTGCTGTGGGATTCCAAGTAAAGTGAGGCCACACTGGATGGGTATGGGCAGGCTAGAGATAAGGGAAAGCCATGATAATTCACAATTGATCTTAAAGAACATGTAGGTCATAGATTCAGAAGGGGGACTATTTTCTACATGTAGATAATAGCATAGAGAGTGTAGAACATAGTAATTTAGGGGCAATGTGGGTTATGTAGATTCCTTATGGAATACTGTAATTGACATTAACTGCCAGAATAAGGCATCTTCTTCCTTTTTTCTTTTTAATGTTTACACTTAGTCTTTTTTACTTAATTCATTAGCCCTAGGAAGCCACTGAGATATAGGGCAGTCTGGCAGCAAAAGCAGGATGGAGACGAGTCAGCTTGCTAGGAGGCCATGACAGCAGTCCAGGCTGTCGAGATAGAACTGCTTCCTCAAATAGGTGGTTCTACCCACTGATTCATTCAGTGCGTATTTCTGAATGCCTGCCATGTGCAAGGTGCTGTCCTGGGTTTGAGGATGAACAAGCACATAAAACAATGCGGTTCCTAACTCCAGTGCACTTCAAAGTGCAGCTGAGTACCTGCTTACATGTAGAGCTAACCACTTAATAAGTTGTGATGAGTAATGAAAATGTACATAAAGGTCTGGGAATATAGAGAAGATACACATGCGGAGTGGGGCTGGATATGGGAAGCATGGGTGAGAGAAAATCACAGGACAGGGCAATGAGTCCTATGGAAGGTAGGAAGAAGGAGGTCAACATGGCGCTGGAGTTTTGATGCTGAGTGGTTGGAACAATATTGGTGGTGACAGCAAAAAGTAATGACAGAAGAACTGGTTTTGAGAAGAAGATGTTAAATTTGGTTAGGGAATCACTGAAGTATATAAGTAAGTAGTAGCAGGTCATTCGGCTGGAGATGTCCAGCCAAAGGTTGGAAATGAGTGTTTGGTATTGGTGGAGAGACCAAACAAGAAATGACATATTCAGAGATTGTCCCCCTGTGATGCTCCAAGTTCTGAAATCAGATGAAGGGGGAGTGGAGAGAGAAGCAAAAAGTTCTGAATACCAAAACCTGGCGAATTATTCCATCTGAAGGGTTTTCAGAAATGGGTTCTTGAAGAACACTGAGAATGACTAATTAGAGAAAAAGGGGAAATGCATTGCTGTAAAACAGAATTCCGACTTTCCCAGATTGAAATAGTCGATGATGCCACATACCGCAGAGAGCTCTTCAGGATGGAGGTTGAAAAGGTGTTATTAGATTTGCTGACTGGCAGGTATTGCTTTCAGTAGAGCAGTGAAGTGAAAAGCAAAATGACAAAGCAAGGCATCGAAGCTAAGGAAGTGTAGATGCATTATAAATTCTTAAGAATGTTAGTAATGATGGGGTATACAGAAAGGGGATAACAACGTTATGGAAAATATTTTTGGAGAAAACTATAGGCTAAAGCTTACAGTAATGAAACCTTAGAGTCAGTATAGAAACTACACTCTGAAAGTGGATGGCACAGGAGAGGAAAAAAATATAATTTGTCCTTTGGGTGGACTTGGTTTTCTACATATCTTTATTTCTCTCTGGTAGCACACTGGCCACTGATTAGGAACAACTAAAGTTAAGAAGCAGTTGCTACAATAAGAAGTCATTTTTCTCAGACAAACTCTCAGACATTCAATATCCAACAGAATGGGATACAGAGCAGTTCTGTTTTCCATCACAGCAAAATGTCCTAGGTCTGGATGAATTGGGTTAAAACATGATCCTAGTGTCCTAAATTCAACATTATCTCCAAATGTTTCATGCTGATCCTAGAGAGTCTCAGTAAGCAGTAAAAGAGATCACTTAAAATAGGTTGGTATACATGTAGAGATCCAAAATGTGTACAATTCTAAGAAGTCATCACTCTCTTCAGATGGGGACAGACCTTTGTTGAGTTAGCATGCATAAGGCTCAGTGGATGAGGGCACCTGGAAAAAGTTGCTTTAGGTTTATTGTCTTTTTTTTCCTTACAGTATAGCACAAAGATGAATAATAATGCAGCTCAGGAGGCTGATGTCTCATTTTAAATCCTAATATCTGCTTGAACAGATCATTGTTTTCAAAACTTTTAGAACTGCTAGGGGATTTCTCAAGACCTCAAATTCACTTAGACATTTGTCAATGAATGTTCTCTTGGAAAAGCTGTACAATGCTCTATATAATTAATTTTCATTCTTACCTTATTGGCATAGTTACTGAAATGAAAAATGGTAGCCAAAACTTCGTGTAAAGAAGGTCAGTATCACCAGTGTGATTCCCTGTCTCCTTTCTCCCATCCTGCCATGAGCGTGTGACTCCATTTTTTTTTTTTCCCATGGCATAGTGTATATCCTGACGAGTGTGCATCTGCACACTGCTGTTCATGGGAGAGCTTTGCAAGGCAGAATGGGACAGTCAGAATATAGCTGTTTCCGTCATTGGAACAGTCAAGCTGGGTGTGGGTAGCACTGTATGAATGGATCGTCAAGGCTAGAGGTTTGGTAAGCTCGGGTTATGCAGATCCTGTGCTCTCCCCAGAGCTCAGGAGAGTGTGGGTAGATGTGACACGACTATCAGTTGGAATACGGAAGGAGAGGTATCGTGGTAGAGATTTGCAAAAGAGTTCCCCTTCCAGCTTGGACTGGCAGGGGAGAAGGAGCCCTGGATATTAGCAAAGGCTTGTTGGAGTGGACTTGCCCCATGCTGAATCCTGAGGGGTGGGTAGAAGGGAGTGTAGCAGGGAAGTGAGTGAAGGGTATTCCCCAAAATACTTTTAAGGAGCTTACTAGACCGTGGCCTGGTGGCCAGCCAGGTCAGTAGCAAGTCTTGCCCAGGGTTCTGGGGTCTGATGTATGAGTTAGTGCATATCAGCGCTATCATGCTGAATGCTGAATGCAGGCCACCCTTCCTTGCAGTCTCCCACTACTGATCCCCAGGGAGGACACAGAGACCTAGAGGAGATAAGAAACCAGCTCAACTCAAGCCTTAGCATTGAGATCCCTTGAAGTTAGCCCATCTGTAATGTTTATCAGTTGTTCAAATTCTGTCTCTCCTTCACTGTGTTCAGATTCACTGGATGCTTTGTAAGGGGTGTGATCATGGTTGGAAAAAAGGAAAGTTCAAATGATAAACATACTGAAACTTCAAGTAACCTTTTATGCCCAATGTGCCATACTTCTGGTTTTAAATAATGTCCATGACAACAATACAAATATTCTAGAATTCCAGTGGTTACATTTGGGCAGATAAAATTTAAGTGTGTTCCTTGTGGTATTTGAGTAGTTATATTCTTGTGGAGTTCATATAGATGGCTTTTATATTAATTAGCTTTGCTTTCAAGTTTTTTTTTTGGTTTCTTTACTTATAATATGTGCTTTTTTAACCATGTTTGTTAAAGATATGCACTCAGAGATTCTTTCTTTAATACCTTTACTCCACATTCTGCTCAGAGAATTGATTCTTTCTGCGTGACATCATGTTGCTTTTTCCTGCTCATATATCAGCTGTTTATTTTTCTTTTTTTCTTTTTTTTTAATTTTATTTTAATTTCTCCCTGTCTTTTCTACCTTCCCTCCCCCTTTTCCCCCCTTTCTCTTTTGTTTTTCTTTTGTCTTCAGCCTATTCTGCAAACTTGGAGTTCTTGTCAGGCATAGGATTTCACTATTTGGTAAGGAGACCCTTGAAACGAATACGAGCATGGCCATCACTTGGTTTTCTTTGCCAGTTTTGCACTGTGTTGTGTGCTGCTATGTTGCATGAATGCATGTTTGCATGGCTGCATGCATGGTCGTCATAGGCCAAGATAAGGTCCTCGAGGTTGTTTGTAAGTAGCATTATCTGTGGTGAAATTGAAGACTGTAACTTTTTCATGCTGGTCCAAAGCACATTTGGGAAAATCAAAAGGTTTTATTATGAAAGAGAAAAATGAATGCAAGTGGCAGCTTCTGCCGTGTTTTATTTCAGAGGGGTGAAGCAGAACCGGGCCCTCGAATTTGTCTATTTCCAATAGATTGCAGAATGAGCTGTCATAAATCAAAACATTTTAACTGCACTTATTTTAATTTTTTTTTTTTTTTGTAATGCTCTTGACTACAGATCTGCATGTTGACTGCATTCCAGACACTGGAGCTTCATAGTAGAGACAGTGAGGCAAGGACTTTACTTGGCAAAAGGGACTTTTTGAGTCCATTTTTGTTTGTGTCTGGGTATTCACGTAACTAAAGTCCGCCCATCCGAGCACCTGCTTGTGGACACTTTCCACAGGTCCTCCTTGCTGTGGAGCTGTAGGACCCAAGAGAAACTGGCAGAATTTGTGTTTTAATTTCCTGTCTCTGCTTTTATAAACCACAAAAGCAAACTTCAGCCCTGTGCGCTCTAGGTGATGAGACAGTGTTGGGGTAATATCGGTCATAAAATATTGAGTGTACTGATACAGATGTTGCGAGTTCAATTCCATTTACAGGAAAAGCTAAGGATTATGTCATTTCTTTAAAAGCCACAATGAATGATCGGAGGAATAGGTATGTGTGTGTATATATCTTCTCTCTCTCTCTCACACACACACACATACACACACACATTACTTTTAAGTCCTTTAAAACAGTCTATTTTTTGAGAAATGATAGTTTCTGGATATAATTCCTTAAACCTCTGTTTGGTTTCTAATTTTATTAGATCCAATATTTGGTGCTCTTAAATTTAGTAATTGAAGGTTCTATTTCATTTAAATTGCCTGAGTTTTTGCATTAATGTTTCAGTTATCCCAAATCAATGTGCAGATGATCTTCAAGATAATTTCTAGTTTACTGACCTTTGTTTGACTTCTCTTCAACACAGAAAAATTTCTGTGAACATTGTGGAGACAGAATTATACACTCTTCAACTTTCTCGTAATAACAGTAGATTCAAGTGTCCTCCGTTTGTCTTATTATATATCATTCTTTTTTTTTATTTTTTTTAATTTTTTTAAAAGATTTTATTTATTTATTTGAGAGAGAGGATGAGAGGAGAGAGAGAGCACATGAGAGGGGGGAGGGTCAGAGGGAGAAGCAGACTCCCCGCTGAGCAGGGAGCCCGATGCGGGACTCGATCCCGGGACTCCAGGATCATGACCTGAGCCGAAGGCAGTCGCTTAACCAACTGAGCCACCCAGGCACCCTTATTATATATCATTCTGACGGGGACCCCTTTTCTCAAGTGCAGTGTTTGCATTCTTACTAATGAGCGTAATAATACTTTCTTGTGTGCTATTTCTAACTTCTTGCATATTGTAAATTCTTGGTTTTCTATGTTATATTTCACTATAATTTTCTTTAAAATTTTTTTTGAGGTATTCCACATATAGAACAAAATACACAAATCTTGAAGATAGCTTAATGATATAGTTTGTTGAAATTTTACGTATATATATGGATCAAGACATAGAATATTTCCAGCATCCCAGAAGCCTCCCTTGTGCCATTTCCCAATTTATTATCTTCTGCAAAGAAATTATATGTAGACCTCCATTACCGTGGGTTAATTTTGCCTATTCTTTAATCTCCTGTTTTTTTTTAAGGGTCCAGTAATTGAAGATAAATGCACAATAAAACTTGTCATACCTCCACTTTAACATCCATTCCATCCCTATGTGATGCTGATATCCCATTTAGGCACTGTATCTTAAACCCCTTAGCCTTTAAATACTATTACTTTTATTTTTAACAGGAATTTCCTGGAGAGCTACTATGTGTCTTTGCCTCAAAAGTGTATTTGTGTGTCTTCTTTATATTATTCTAGCCTCTCTTGTTTTCATTGTTTCAAATTTGCTTTGGCATTTGCCTGTAAAGTAATACAAACTTCAAGAGGCCTTCATTAATCAAACATTTTCTAATACAGACTGGTCAAGTTATTGGAATTTTAAGTCTTATCCATGTCATCTCTACACTTGACAGTTATAACCTGACTTTAGACACTAATAGGATGTCCCGGGAAAATAGTGGGCTTCGAATCGGAAAACCAAGATTTAAACCTAGATTTAAGTGCTGTATTTGCAACTAGACCAGCTGAATGATTTAGATAAGGGACTTGACTTCTTTGAACTCTTGTTTTTGTTTCTTTTTTTTCATTTTTAAAGTAGGTTAGAATGTCTCCTGATCTTAGAGATCAGTTACACATAGCTGATCTAATGTAGGGTAATGAATGCTCAAGTGCTGTGGAAACTTTAACTGTCCAGCTTTCAGATCTAAGGGATTCCTAGTCTTATTTGCACAGTTTTTATTTAGATAAATCAAACTACAAATGAACCAGACTAGGGGACTTGGCTATTTAAAGTACCTGTACAATGAAGGCTCTATAATCTTCCCGTTTCCAGAGTTCAGTGGAAGTGGTATGCCAGGTATTTATTTTTGATGTGTCAGTTCTGCCATTGTGGATTTCCCTAAAGAGAGAGACCTAATGATATATATGATATATATATACAGTGGCCCTTTATAATCCTATTAATCTCTTATTTTTTTTCTTTCTCCCTTCTTTTACATGATACCATTTTCCATATTCTGATGGAATAAATGAATAAACTGATGATCAAAATGTTTTTCCTGTACTGACTTAGTTCAAAAAACTTTTTATGACTTAAGCTAAGGGTAAATTAAGATAGTTTGAAATGGAGGTTAGCAAAGAAATACTTGGGCTTTGTGTCTTATGAACAATGAGCAAAGATAAAGATGTAGAAAGATACACATTAGCCTTCAACATATCAGGAAGGTGAGATTGGAGACACAAGGGGGAACATTAATGTAAACCAACAGACAAAATACTTGTGGTGAGGTCAGGGTTTGATGAGTAATGGACTGTTTATTCCAAGCTGGCTACCAGGTTGTCATTGTACCTCCAGACCTTATCTGTAGTTGAAACTTACCTGATATATTGAAGATTCCCCCAGTTTTGACTTCTCTTTGTGTATGTCTTTTACCTACTTTAAGATACATTCTATACATTGAGGCACACTAAGAATTAAAGAGATCAGTCATGTTTTTATGCTTCATATGTTCTTTTTGAGGTGTTTAAACCATTTCATTTTATATTTGAAAAAGGTAAGTTTTTTAAAAAGGGAAACAAGCCCTTTTCCCCAGAGAACAGTAGTTCTGGTGTATCCACTAAAGTGCTTTATGGAAAAAAATAATAAATTAGTGTCTTCATAATATATATATAGGCTTTCTGTTTGAATTCTGGAATGCTTGTCAGTGATTGTAAGTTGGTGCACTCTAGTATTTTAGAAAATTGGTTAGGGCGTGGATAAGACCCAGGCAAGCTGAGAAGCAGTAAGGATCCCATTGGCCATTTTCAAGGACCCATTATTGATTAATGGAATATCGCTTTTAATCCCATCATTTTATCCCACTTCTGCTAAGTGGAAATTCTGATTACTAATGTCAAGGCAGTTAGAAAATACATAAGCCCTCCTATTACAGCCCATTTAAGCCTTTCAGTCAGTTTTAGAGGAAGCAGAATCCGTAACTAAGCCTCCAACAGGGACAGAGATGGTGCCACAGGTGTATGCAAATCAGGGCTTCTTCTTTTTTTTTTTTTTTTTTAAAGATTTTATTTATTTATTTAATTGACAGGGAGAGAGAGAGAGACAGCATGAGAGGGAACACAAGCAGGGGGAGTGGGAGAGGAGGAAGCAGGCTTCCGGCTGAGCAGAGAGCCCGATGTGGGGCTCGATCCCAGGACCCTGGGATCATGGCCTGAGCTGAAGGCAGTCGCTTAACCAACTGAGCCAC
>NC_138374.1:67474416-67481664 GCF_054177405.1 Leptonychotes weddellii
TTTCTTTTTTTTTTTTATTCTTATGTTAATCCCCATACATTACATCATTAGTTCTAGATGAAGTGTTCCATGATTCATTGTTTGTGCATAACACCCAGTGCTCCATGCAGAATGTGCCCTCCTCAATACCCACCACCAGGCTAACCCATCCTCCCACCCCCCTCCCCTCTAGAACCCTCAGTTTGTTTTTCAGAGTCCACTGTCTCTCATGGTAGGATGTGGGCAATTCTTATTTTATTTAAAACTCCTACTACAAGCTTTAATCTCTTCAAGACTAACCATTAGTTAGGCTTTTACCTATTGCTGATAGAACAGATGCTTTTGCTTGGTCTACACCACAAAATATTGAAGATTCAATTAATACTTTCCTCGATCTGTTAGGATCCTTTCTCCACCGCTTTTCACGTGGAGATGTTGCCGTTCAGAGTTCTCCTGCGTCTCCTACGGAGCACCCTGCTTCACGGGGCTTATGGCTTGTGACTTTACAATCACAGAAATTTCACATTCACCATATGCATTTTAATCTGACTCACAGAACTTTTCTGGCCAGTGGTACAGTTTCCTCCTCTTCACAACCCACAAGATTCAACTGAATGCCTGCTGTAGGCCAGACGCTATCCTAGGGGCCAGACACTGTCCTAGGGGTCAGACAGACACTGTCCTAGGGGCTGGCCTACAGCAGGGAACAAAAGTCCCACCTCACGAGTTCTTACGAACGGAGGTTTAAAATACCCCAACTGCTCCTTTGGAAAAGGGCATGGTCAGGCTTAGGACAAAGTACAAACAAGGTCATCTATAAGAGGAGCCAGCAGACTGTAAGGGAAAGGGGAAAAGAACTGTTGAGTTTTAGGATGAGAGTGAGGGGCCAGCCTCTCTGACTTGGCGCTAAATAATAGTTGCACGTTGCTGTGTATCCCATCTTCCTCCTGGGCCTTTATCTTTCTCCTTTTCTGTGCTGCATTCTCCTTATCTTTCCCATTTCCAAACATTGGAGGCCCTGAGACCCTTTTTCTTCTGTATTTATGCACATGCTGGCTTATTTCATTCAGGCCCACAATTTTTGAAAGTACCTGTATGCTTGTGGTGCCCAAATGTATAGCTCCAGGTCACGTCTGTTCCCTGCATCCCAGATTTGTGTACCACCTGCCTATTCTGCCTCTCTACCTGAGATCAACAGGCCCATTGTACTCAACCTGTCCAAAGCAGAGCATGCTACCTCCCCCCGCCCCACACTGCCCCTCCTCTTCTCTCTCCTTTGGCTCCTTTCTTGCGCTCTTTCCACATCAGAAAATCTTACCACCATTCACCCAGTTGCTCATACCAAGTGCTCACCCAAACAGTCTTGGGGTTATCTTTAACTCCTTCCCGTCTCATCTCACGTTCAGGCCATAAGCATATCTTTAAAATAAATTCTTCACTGCGGATATCCTAATCCAAATTCACTGCCCTCAATCCTCTGATTCTAGACGACTCTAGTAGATTCCTAACCGACTTCACTTTTGCCATTCCAGAGTTTTGCACATGGTGAATTAATCCTTTTAAAATATAAATCAGATCCCATCCTGTTCAAAACCTTAAGAATGTCTCCCTATTGCACTTGAAAAAAAAAAAAAATCAAAGTTCTTGCGCTGGTTGCAAGGGTCTAGAACCTGGCCGCTCCCTTCCTCTCTACTTCATAGGGTCCTTCTTTCCCCTGAATCTTGATCATGCATTAGCCACCTCCACTTCCTTGCCTGGAACACCAGCCCCATTTTCTGCCTCAGACCCTTTGCACATGCTGGTCCCTCTGCCTGGGTGCCTTCTCCCAGATCTGTGCATGATTCATTCCTTCATTCAAATCTCTGCTCAGGTGCCACCTTCTTAGAAAGGGCTTGGTGACCACTCACCCTATTACTCTGTCCAGTTGCTCTAATCCCTATCCCCTGATATATATATTAATTATATAACATATACTCTAAATTATTTAATTATATACAATTAATATAATCTACAAATATAAAATACTTATTTTGGTGTAGCCTGATATTTTGTTTCATATTGATTTTTTTCTTAAAATTTTATTGCCTGTGTCCCCCATTAAAATGCAAGTACCATGAGAACTCTCTTTTACTTATTACTGGGACTTTGAGAATGCCTGGTATTTGACAAGTATTGATTGAGTGAATGAATCATTAAATGAGTAATACCTCTACGGACCACAGTGGAAGCTCTAAGACTGCCGCTAATCAGTAGACAAGGACGTAACAAATTCTGCCTTTCTGCTGATTTTGTCTTCATTATTACCAGAAATTCTGACAATCAAAGCACAAGAAAAATGGAACATTTTATTTAAGAACTCAGAGTCTAGCAATGAATACCTTTTTTTTTTTTTTTCTTATTTGTATCGTATCACTAAACTGGCTTATCTAGGTTCCAAGGTAGTTGTTAATTTTCATGTGTATTTAATTCATTTTAGAATCTTTTTTTTTTTTTTCCCACAAAGAGTATAACATACTCAAAAGTTACAAGAACTTACATTCAAATAGGAGTCATTAATCTCTGGGCCCAGGAAATGACTTTATATATTATAAATAGGAAAGTATAAAATGAGGAAATAACACTAACAGACTATATTGTGAGTGGTCAAATTACTTTGTAACTTTGGATTCATCATTTTGTTTATTTGCTCACATGTATCTTTATCACAGAGTAGAATGGACATAGTAATTGTATAATTCATATTTCTGTACTTTCTGATAAAACATGCCAATCAAAATGGGTGAATTTCATCTGACTTTCAAGAGAAGTCATCCCCATTTCAATCATCTCGTAAGAGGATTTAACTTCTTCAGCCACTGATGCTTATTTACAGGACAGTTTGGTAGTTCTTTTTAACAAAGACCAAAAACATTCAGGCACATTAGTTCATCTTAATGCAGTTGGATGGAATAAGAAAGTAGAGACACTTGGGTAATTAAAAGGGAGTTAAATTTATTAGACTTTTAGCCCACCTCCTTTCATAAACATATGAGTTCACTTTAAAAGTTGACACACAATATGACTTAGAAAGAAGATGAGCCAGTATGGGGAGGCGAATATATTTGAAGAATTCAGTTAAAACACCTCAGCCTGGCACAACGCTTTGAATGCTTCTCGAGTATGTCAGCTATTTGATGAGACATGCTTTATTGCTTTTCTCCTTACATTTGCATAACCACTTTTGAGCAGAAAAACCGCATGATTTCAAACTTGATTATCAGAAAATCGTTTTAATCGCGTTATTATAGAATTGTACCATTGACTAATTTTTGGTACAAAAATCTTACTAGAAAAGAACAGTGAGAAATCCTCAGGGCAATTTACACAGCCTTCTTTTTCCTCCTTAGGAAATGATGCCACATCAATTGTCAACTGCCTTCATATTTTGGGTCAGACTTTGGATGCCAGGTAAGTGAATACATTTTTGTCTACATGACTGTAGGAATGCTACACAAGAATATGAAGACTCACCTTGTCTCTTGATTTCATTCTTTGGAATTGTAATAAAGACTTAAGTGTGGGTGAAAAAATATTTTGTAAATGATGGATACAATGGCATTTTATTATTTTTATGATCTTGTATAAATTGTTAATTCACATTTCAAGTAATTTCTGTAGCAGCTAGGAATGTAATGGAGGGTTGAATTGGGAATGTATCATGTGAAGTAGAAATGGTAAGCTCCAACTTGAGAAGTCTTAGTAGCTTCTGGGTGTGGTACCATTGTGCTCTGCATTTGTGATACCATTTAGCTTTATAGGAACAGGGTTTTATTCTTATTTTACAGATGAGTAAAGTGAAGCTAAAGATTGCATAGTAAGTGTGGAAGTAGACCAATTCCCAAGTGTGTGTACTGCCCTCCTGGCAACGTGACTGGAAATCCAATAGGTTGCCTAAATACAAAATCAGTGTATCTCACAGAGTTGATTCAGCCTTTAAGCCATACATGTATTTCATTTATTATCCAGGATAAATCTAAATAAAAGTTCCTAAATGTCTCCTACAGAGAATATGCCATGATGCTTTTTATTTATTTTCACGTTTAAAATTTTATGAGAGGTGCTTTATATAATAAATGAAAAAAAAATAGATGCTATTATACACCTTCATTTCCTAACTAGACTTGGTGGCATTAGAGGGTCACTTCTGAACAAAGTTCAGCCTTTGGAGGCTCATTTAGCTGATTGCTACACTTAAAGCACAAAACATCCATATCATTTGATGACTGGGTTGAGCTGGGATTAAATGTTTCTTTCCCATACAGTGCCTCAGGAAACATTCTGGTTGTGTTGGATTTGGGATTAACTCAACTGGCTCAAAGGCTGTGTTTTGTCAGAGTATAAAACAAACACTCTCAAAATTTGAAAATGCTGGTAGAAAATAGAAAGCATTTGCACCGCCTTTTGATCGGGGTCTGAAGTAAGTTGACTCTGAAGGCATTTAGGAAAGGTGACGCATTTACAGAGTGATACTGCTTATAAGTTCAAGTACACTGAAAAAATTGGGAGTGAATTAAAAAGATTTAGTTGACTGAGTGGCTGTAATGGATAAATGGAGAGTAGAAGCATGTTTTATTTGTATTCCCACTTGCTCCTTTCGCAAGGTGTATGTTCTCCCTTCTTTCCTTCCTAGGACCGTAATGAAGACTGGCCTAGAGAGTGTTAAAAGCGCACTCCGAGCTTTCCTGGACAACGCCGCGGAGGATCTGGAGAAGACCATGGAGAATCTCAAGCAGGGCCAGTTCACCCACACCCGAAACCAACCCAGAGGTGTCACTCAGATTATCAATTACACCACAGTGGCTCTGTTGCCGATGCTATCATCATTATTTGAGCATATTGGCCAGCATCAGTTCGGAGAAGATCTAATATGTATGTGAATCTATTACTTAGAGTTTCATTATCTAATAGTACAATGAGAAATTATAAAAGCTCCATCTGGTTGCTCAAACACTGCCTACTTGTTAAACTGCGCTTTTTTTTCCCCCCCACAACATTAGGTTGACATTTGAGTTACAGAAACCATTCTTAAAGAGATAGATCCCTGAGTCACACGGCTTCACAGAAGGGACCAGGAAGGTGGTGGCTGTGGGCACTCACTGCCATCTTGTTGAAGTGCGGGTTCCCCAAGTTTTACTATTTCTGTGTTCTCTCTTTCCATGGAATTTTTCCTGTGCAGTTTGAGCATGGGACATGCAATGTTAAATGTTTTTGAATTATATCTGAGTCAGTGCTGATTGTTTGTACAAGCTGTGTAACCAACAAATATGAGACTGCAGAGACAAAGTCTGTGTCTAAATCATGGGTCTACTAGGGTGGCTCACATATTTTTTGTTTATAGGTTTCAGTCTATTTTCATGGGGGATTTAATCAGCTGGTTTTGCCTGGAATTCCATAATTATTAAAAATATCCACTTGGGGCACCTGGGTGGCTCAGTCGTTAAGCGTCTGCCTTCGGCTCAGGTCATGATCCCAGGGTCCTGGGATCGAGCCCCGCATTGGGGCTCAGCGGAGAGCCTGCTTCTCCCTCTCCCACTCCCCCTGCTTGTGTTCCTTCTCTCGCTGTGTCTCTCTCTGTCAAATAAATAAATAAATAAAATCTTTAAAAAAAAAAATCCACAGGTTGCTCAACCCAATGTGGAAATACAAATAATATCAGACCTGTCCCAGTTTCCTGCTGATATGAACATGAAAGGAGATGTATGTCCCTGTTAAACAGTCAAGTGGGTCTTGACTGCAGACATACCTCTCACACCCTCAACCTTATAGGTCTCCCAGGTGAAGCAGCACTCTGGGTGAAAACCACTGCATTACTCAGTGGGTAACACAACCGCTACTCGCCAAACATTTCCTTGAACGATTGTAGGAACATTGCTTACAGTGTAGTGTAGACATGGAAACAGGTCTGGATGTAATCTTTTTGGAGAATGACTTCTCCATTCCTATCATGGTAGATTCTCTAGGAAATGGTAGAAGAATTAGAATTAGAAATCCAGGGTTCTTAGATTTTTTTTTGCCTCTTAAACATGTCTTATTGGATCATAGATCATCTATAAGGTTTTATTTTATTTTATTTTCTGGCTTCACTATAGGATTGACTTACTTATGCCTTGAATGTCAGGTCAGAAATTAACTCACTGCCTCCTACAGCATTGTCATTACTGTTCACTTAGGTGTTAAAATAAAAGACCCAGTCTTTATGTACCTTCAGAACAGGAGACAAAAATCTGTCCTCCCAGATAGTCTTGTGCTTAATTGTATTCTGGAAGAAATCCTTTTTTCTTCTATCTAGAGAAAAACTATAAAAAAAAAAAATGCTCCTGAGAATGTTCTAAATAAATTATAGTACATTTCAGCTCCTTAAAGAAAAGAATTATATTTGAGAAATAGTTTTTATATTTCATTTTACCTACTTGTTCTAATTTTTCTTCTTTTTAAATGTAAAAATATTAGTATGCCCTCAGTATGGAATTTTGGTTTCAGCCTAAACTTTCTTAGGACAACATATAAATAAAAAGTGTTTTTGTTCTTGTTTTTTTGTTTTTCCTTAGTGGAAGATGTACAGGTGTCGTGTTATAGAATTCTGACTAGCTTATATGCTTTGGGAACCAGCAAAAGTATTTATGTGGAAAGGTAAGATTTTAAAAGTTTAACTGTATTAACAGCTGTTTCAAGTGTTATAACTATTTATTTCAAGTCTTTGCTTTATCAGTTTTTCCTTAGTTATAAACTAAACAACCAGATTAACATATTGAATTCCTTGGGAGTAATTGAACAATCTTTAAGTTAAATTTGAATTGATATAATAAGAGTCAATTAAATTATGTAGAAAAAAAGGTAAAGCAGTAATGGTAACGATCATATTTAATGTAAAGATTAAAGAGAGTGTTTACGAGTTTTATGAAGGAATTTGCTGGAACAGTTTCTCATTATATATCTGAAAAGGAAAATAAACATAAATATTGGCAGTTATTAGGATGAGCTTTATTTTTGCATGTTCTTACATTCAAGAGGAGGAGATTATCAGGTGATATGGACAGGTCAAGATAAAGACTCCCTACTGCATTTAAAATAAGGGGTCACTGGAAATGACAGTATAAGATTTCTGTGAAAAAGACTGATATGAGGAATTCTTAATCGCAGGAAACAAACTGAGTGTTGTTGGAGTGGGGGGTGGGGTGGGAGGGCTGGGGTGACTGGCTGATAGACACTGGGGAGTGTATGTGCTCTGGT
>NC_138374.1:67481764-67521176 GCF_054177405.1 Leptonychotes weddellii
GAAAGAATAACTCATGAGACTAGCCAATAAAATTTTGAGATGAAAAAAGTAATGGAAGGATACTCATTGGCCTACCAAATATTAAAACTTATAAAGTATCAATAATTAAAATAGGGTGGCAAGTGGATAGAGATAGGACAGTAAATCAATGTAAAAGGATAATTGGATTCACGCTGCATGTTTTTTACCTGCATTTTTTTTTTTTTTGGATAGATTTATTTATTTTGGAGAGAAAGAGCGCTTGAGGGGCGGGGGGAGAGGCATAGGGAGAAGGGGAGAGAATCTTAAGCAGATTCCATGCTGAGTGTGGAGCCTGATGCAGGGCTTAATCCCATGAACCTGAGATAGTGACCTGAGCTGAAATCAAGAGTTGGACACTTAACTGACTGCGCCACCCAGGCACCCCTTATCTACATTTTCAGTTAATCTCTATTTTCATATGAGTTTTATGGCTTCAAAATATTTTATACTAAGGAAGTTTTGTAATTTATAGAAATGTTACTTTATTTTTTGTTTGTAGGCTGTTTTTTCATTTCCGTAAATGCTAAATCTATGTTCACAGTTTTCTGCATATATTTATTTTTATTTATTTTAGCTGTATTCTTAGAATTTAGAAATGTAGGTTAAAGAGACATATATTATGTCTCTTTATATGTATATATAATATATATATATTATGATACACATCTCACTGTCTTTTCAGAAAGTTGTTTCAGTTGACATTGTCAAGTTTTACAAGAGGATCCTTATTTCCTCACATTTTCCTCATTTCTGATTATTATTCTTTTTTCTATTTAAAAATATAGTAGTTAAAAATGGGATTCCATTTTTCTTTTCAAATGCATTTCCCTAGTTCCTGGTTCCTAGCCATTTTTTTTGTGTGTGTTTTCTTTGCCATTTTATTTCTTTATTTTTTGAATTGCCTTTTATATCTGTTGTACATTTTTCTCTTAATGTGTTGGTGATTAATGAATTTTATTAAAACTATTACCCTCTTGCCTATTATTTCTACCATCTTTGTGACTTTTAGCATTTTCATAACTTTGTAGTGATTATGTATAAATCTATGTACAGATAATGTTTTGTGACATGGGAATTTTGATTTTTATTTGACCTGTCAATTATTTCATGGGTTTTTATTCCCCCTTAATTTAATATTTTTAGACAGGTTATACCGTACTCATAACAGCTAGAAATTCAAATATTTATTCTCTTAGGTTTTTCATTCTTTCAGTTCAAATTTAGCTTTTTAATCCATTGCTCATTCAATAAATATAAATGCCAGGTTCTGTGATACAGCAGTAAGCAAGATGGATGCCTATTCTCAAAGAGCTTATACCTAATGGGGAAAAAGAAAAAAAAAAAAAACCCACAACAAATAAAGTGGAAAATGTAATACTGCCAGGTTATTGTGTGTGAATAAGCACACAATAAAGAGAATGACATGGGGTATTCAAGACTGTATGTTTGAGAACATGATTTTTTAAGCTCAGAACTTTCCTCCATTCAACAGAAAGCAGGTAGTAGATAAATCAGGTATAGATCAGTCTGTGTCGGATGGCTTCCGTTTTCTCTATGAGGTGTGCCTCAGCCAAGTGATGGTTGAGAAAGGAAATGTAAGAAGTTCAAGGAGAGTGAAGTGAAGTGATCCTCTCTGGAGTAAGAAGGGAACTTACTAGAAATGAATCTGAATTTCATATTTCTCTTTAGTGTTACGTAGAATTCATATTAAATGTTTAAAATCATCCACCACATGGAAAGTAATGATTTTTAATTGAAATGTAGTTGGCATACCATGTCACATTAGTTTCAGGTGTACAGCATAGTGATTGGGCTTTTCTATACATTACTCTGTGTTCGCTGCCATAAATGTAGTTACACATATCACCATGCAGCATTATTGTAGTATTATTGACTGTATTCCATATGCTGCACTTTTCATCTCTGTGACATATTTTATTTTATTCTTTTTAAAGATTTATTTATTTTAGAGAGAGTGAGTGCAATGAGTTGGGGGCAGTTAGGGGCAGAGGGAGAGAATCCTCAAGCAGACTCCCCACTGAGCGTGAATCCCTACCTGGGGCTCAATCCCACAATCCTGAGATCATGACCTGAGCCAAAATTAAGAGTTGGATGCTTAACTGACCAAGCCACCCAGGTGCCCCTCTGTGACTTATTTTATATCTAGAAGTTTGTGCCTCTTAATCCTCATTACCTATTTCACTTGTCCCCCTAACTCCCTCCCCAAGTAGTGATTTATCAAATATTTCTTTTATCTGCTGATTTAAAATAAAAGCTTCATCATATTCTGAGGTAATGTATTTACTAGATCATATTTCTAGAATCTCTATTCTGTTCTGTTATTTGATTTTTTAAATGATTAGATCATTACCATGTAGCCTGAATTGTTAGTAGTTTGTAATACATTTAGAATCTGGCAGTCCAAACTCTCTCATTACCTTAGCAGTACTGTTGCTGTTTCTTTTCTTACCTCTGGGTTTTGTGGTTTGTCTTTTTTTTTTGATAAAATTTGGGATCCTTTTGTTAGGTTCTAATTGTTTGCAATTATAAAGTCATTTGGGGAGATTATAAAAATGAAAATCAAAAGATGAGTAAAAGATATTTTGAAAAAAATGAAAAAGTGACACCATAACTGAGAAAAATGTAGATATTGGGGCTCCTGGGTGGCTCAGTCAGTTAAGCATCTGGCTCTTGATTTTCAGCTCAGGTCATGATCTCAGGGCCCGAGAAGGGCTTTGTGCTCAGCAGAGTCTGCTTGAGATTCTCTCTCTCCCTCTACCTCTCCCCCAAATTGTGCTCTCGCACTCTCTCTTTCTTTCTCTCTCTCTCAATAAATAAATAAAATCTTTTAAAAAAAGAAAAATGCAGATATTTTAATGAGACTCATCTAAAAAAATTGCTATTTCCAGAATACCAACACAAATGATCAGAGTTGGTCTGGGAATTACTAATTGAATTGAAAATTTGAAGCAAATTATTAAATAGGTCACATGAATTATTAATGAAATAAAAGGACTTATCTAGTCAGATGTAAGGAAATAAATTACTTTGGGGTCATACAGGAAACATTTTAGGCTATTAAATTCTTGAATAAATATATTCCCATTATTTTCAAACATTTATTGAACTCATTATATGTGCCAGAATTTTTGCAATTCTGCATCCCTATTTTTAGATGAGGAAAGCAAAACATATAAAGAGTGAGTAATTTTCCTGTAGTGACACAAATATTAGGAATAAGTTTGGGACTCAGGTCAATCTGAATCAAAGCCTGTACCCTTTGTAATTTCTTGATATCCTAAATTATTTTTAACAATGAAATGCTAATGTTTGAATTAAACTCTGTGTTATTGAATGTCATTCTATGAAGGGATATTTTCTCCTAGCTGACTAAATGTCTAATCATTTTTAATTAAAATATTAGAAAATGAGGCATTGTTAATTTTAAGTAATCATATTTTTCAGTTAGAAATTTAGAACTACCTAACTGAATTATGTAATCTTTTCTTAGATACATTTTGTTGACTTTGAAAATAAAACATTTGTATACAATAATTTAAGGAGGTCATAATATGCTGAAATAACTCTCATATTGTTCTACATTTAATAATGTGCCAGTGAATCCTTGGATGCCATAGGTAACTGAGGGCGAGAGAGAATTTTTGTCAGTGCAGGGGGAGCTTTGGGTCATACCCTGCCCTGAATCAGCTGATCAGAGAATGATTCCTTAAGCTTCTTCCTTCCCTTAAAAATGATAAATCATTTTTGAGTGTTATTAATAGTTTTTGGCATTTATTATATCTTAATATTTCTTAGCTACCCAGAAATTACTTCTATATAGTAAATTGTGTTAGTCTATTGGTGTCAGTACTTTATTTTTTAAATGTTTATCAATGCATTTATTCACCTAGCAAGAATTCTTCATCAGGTCACTATGTTTAAAAAAGGAAGATGTAGGGCAGCTGGGTGGCTCAGTTGGTTAAGCGACTGCCTTCGGCTCAGGTCATGATCCTGGAGTCCTGGGATCGAGTCCCGCATCGGGCTCCCTGCTCGGCAGGGAGTCTGCTTCTCCCTCTGACCCTCCTCCCTCTCAGGCTCTCTGTCTCTCATTCTCTCTCTCGCAAATAAATAAATAAAATCTAAAAAAAAAAATAAAAATAAAAATAAAAAAGGAAGATGTAAAGAAAGAAAGCAAAGCAAAAGAAGTGTCCAAACGTGTGTGTGGGGGGGGGATTTGACAGGGTTTTTCTTTGATTTTGGTCTTCTTTTTAACAGATAATTTTGCTTTTTTTTTTTTTTTTATTGGCGGGGACTTTGCTATTGAAAGCATGTGATGTTTTGCGATATAGAAATTGGATTTTGGAGTTAATTTTATTAGTAGCACTAGTATTATACCTCTTGTGGGTTAAACTGGTCAATTGTAGTGTAACTTCTTCAGCCATTTACTTGGAAGACATAAAAAACATAAATATTTTCCACTTGTAGGCAACGTTCTGCATTAGGAGAATGTCTTGCGGCTTTTGCTGGTGCCTTTCCTGTAGCATTTTTGGAAACTCATCTTGACAAACATAACATTTACTCTATCTACAATACTAAGTCCTCAAGAGAAAGAGCAGGTAACACAGAAGCATGTTCAGTATTTGAGATATGAAGTTGAAACTTAATGACATTCATTGTATTTTCCTACAGTGATTTTTTTTTAATGGACCATTTCAATTTGTTATCTCCAATGATATTGGTTCTTAAATGTTATTATTTGGATCTTTTTGGAATGTTACATACTATTCCCTTAGGGTCTGTAAAAGAAAATTTGTTTAATTTCTTCTAAGTTAATGAATCACAGACAAATTAACACTGTTAAGAATAAGACAAAATAATGGGCAGAAATGGAAAAAAGTAGGTCAATCTGATTTCTGATTCAGTTTTCTTCTATAGGTAGTCAGCAAGTGTGTGGTGTTCTTATTTGTTACATTTATGGATTTGTACCCTTTGGGTTCTTTTGTTCACCAGATACATCCATCTTATTGGGACAGTTTTATTCCATATGATTTTTTCTAGTAGTGTAGTCCGATTATTAACATTTAGAAAACTTATAAATCTGAGACACAGTGACTTAAATTTGAACCTGACCTTATCATGCATATGTTTAAGATTTTTATGTCTGTATGTATACTAGGCATCTATAAATATAGTATACCTCATGTTGCTTAGTAGGTCGGCTGAGTAGGTAGGCTCATTTTTTCCCCTCTCCCAGTTAAAAAGCTCTTAGAGCCATTGGTGATGATTTCAAGGATTAGTCTATAAGAACCTATTAGAATTATTTACTAGGATTGAATTGACTTGGATAAGAAATAGTTAATATAGCAGAAAGAAGTTATTTCTCTAACGAGCCATTTAAAGCAAACCAGAGTTCTCAAGGCCTGAATGTACACAGATGTCCTCTAGTATCACTCTTTTGTTTGAATTCCTCAAAGTCTGATACAGTACAATGTATTTTATTTGCTCTCCAGTAGCCCTAAAGAGTTCTCAAAACTTGGGCAAGAACTGTTTGCTGTTCACAAATGTATACCTCTCTGTTAATGAGATTATTTCTCTGTAACTAACTCATGTTTTTAGGGGAGCTGCTGGTTATACTGATTTTATAATGCCTTTTACCAAGTAAGGAATCTTTTAAAAACCTGAGTAATCATTATTTAATTTGCCTATTTTATAATTCTAATTTCATATAACAGGAAGTTAAAGAAAAATACGTTGAATGTGATTTAGCAATATTTCTCTGCATAAATTCCACAATATATTTATAAATAGTAAAATGTGGTTGAGTTCGAGCTATTAATCGTCTTTGTAAACCCGCCTTATTAAGTTGTCTTATTTAGGATTTTTGATTGATGAATACTTTTGCTATGAGTCCAGAATGAGGCAGATTTGTTATTCATTACAGATAAGAAAATGCACAGGGCAGATAATTCACCTGCTTTTGTTTCTATAACACATCCTTTGCATAACAAAGTAAAGGAATTGCAGTGAATGATTTGTTTTCATTCATGTTTTAGTCATTGGACAAGTAATTATGATGTATACTAGGGTGGATGGGGGAGATTTGACACAAGAATGAGCAAGACTGGATTCTTTCTCTCAGGGAATTCTTAGCTGCAGTAGGAGAGGCTGAGAGACATACGTGATAGAATTCAGAATAAAGAACACGAAGGACACCAAAATGCAGTTTTAGCTAAGGACCCCAGGAAAGACTTCACTGATTTGATTCAAGAGGAATCTTGAAATTAGGAACACTGAAACTGTGGTACATCTGGAGAAACTTCAAGCCCTTGAGGGGGTTAAAGTTCAGAGAGGAGGAAAGGATGGAAAACCAAGTAAAGTAGGCTTTCTGTGTCAGGGAAGGAGTTGGACACCATACCAACACAAACAGGATCCTTCCATTGGCTTTAAGAAGAGGAGAAACATGAGTAGGTCAGCATTGTAGAAATCCATCATGACAGAAATTGGGAAGATGAATGGATGTGAGTCACCAGTTCAGAGAATGGTTGTGGTAATTCAGGAGAGAGGAGATTGAGGAAGGCCCCTTGGATGGAGGATATCATGGTTGTGAGAGATCCTGGAGTTCCCATCCTGTTGTGTGGGAAACACGGGGGCATTACAGCCTGGAAATTTCTTCTCCGTTTCTAGTTCGAGAGACTGGATAATGTTGTCTGTGCCAAGACATGTTCATGGGGTGGGTGGGAGAGGAAAGGTCGAGTTTAAATTTAGATCCGTTGTGTTTTAAGTTGCTTTTGAGACATTCAGTATTACACGCAAAAGTTTCAAGAAATCTGGCTCTGAGAGTTATTAGCTTATAGCAGAAGCCCATAGGAATGGCCACAATTACCCAGGCGAACATAGAAGGGAAAAAGAAAGGAGAATTCAGGGTAAATCCCTAAAAAAACCCACAACATTTATAAGTTCATCAAGGAGCAAACAGCCAGGAAAGGAGCCTGACAGAATTCAGGAGGGAGTCAGGAAGACCAAATGCATTGAAGTTAAGGAAAAGGGAATTCCATCAGTGATGGGAAAGCCCCTATATCAGTTAGTGGGGTAAGGGTTTCAGTAAGTGTGAAACAGGGAAATCATCAAGTGTGGTAGGCGGAGGCCTTCATTTCTGGAAAGCTAATTAATCCAGGGGAGATTGGAAGCATAGCTACAGGCTACCGGGGAGGAGATGCTACAGAACAAGGGGCTCAAGAGGCCGAGCAAGGCTCCTGCAGTGGGGCAGGCTCCACCTTGAGAACACAGGCCCAGCCATGAACAGGGACCTCAGAGCTCCTTGCGCTGAAAATGGGGAACAGACGTGGGAGGATGGACCCTACAGAAGGCTTGTAGGCAGAGACACTGGATATTCTGGTTTTCGCTGAAGTAGAAGAAATGGTCGTTCTGTGATCTTAAGGGAGTGGTGGTAGGATAGGAACTTGGGAAAACGAGAGAAAATTTGATAGCTGCCGTGAGTAAAGAGAGAGGAGCCAGTCGAAGGCATGCCTGGTCTTGCTGGGTTTTGAAGCCCAGCATGAAGTGGTTGCTTGTGCCTTCTAGAAATCTGGCTGTTACTGTCAGTCCGCTCTTTCACTGAACACAGTTCATTTTTTATGTGTGTTTCTTTAGCTCTCAATTTGCCAACTAATGTGGAAGATGTTTGCCCAAATATACCGTCTTTGGAGAAACTCATGGAAGAAATTGTGGAATTAGCCGAGTCTGGCATTCGCTACACACAAATACCACATGTGATGGAAGTCATACTGCCCATGCTTTGCAGCTACATGTCCCGCTGGTGGGAGCATGGACCTGAAAACAATCCGGAAAGGGCTGAAATGTGCTGCACAGCACTGAACTCCGAGCACATGAACACACTCCTGGGGAATATATTGAAAATCATATATAATAACTTGGGAATTGATGAGGGCGCCTGGATGAAGAGGTTAGCAGGTAAGAATTGGAAAGGAATGTGCTACTTGAATTTATTTTATTTCCAAAAGGATTTGAAATCAGAAGACTAGGGGCGCCTGGCTGGCTCGTTCAGTAGAACATGCACCTCTTGATCTTGGGGTCATGAGTTTGAGCCCCACGTTGGGTGTAGAGATTACCTAAATAAACAAACTTTAAAAAAATGAAATACAGAAGACTAGAACTTTCCTATGTTAGTCTTTATCAATATTTTCTTCTGTTGTCAAAAATACTAAAAATATTATTATTTCTGTCATGCTGTTCTTTAAAAAAATGTAGATTTAATCAGGCATCAGGTAACTTGCCATATCGTTACAACTTTTGGTTGTTGTTATTACAACTTTTAAGCAAGCAAACATTTTCCTGATTGAACAGTCTCTGTAAGAGTAATCAGTAAATGCCGGATGAAAACTAATGATTCTGTAGACAGAAAAATAAAACTGGATTTTGAAACAACCCCCTTTTAACAATTCATCTTTTTAGGAGTGGGGGAAGAAAATCAAAGCATGCAGTCAAAAATTTACATTTGTTTATCATTGCACTATTTACATTGGATAATGGGAGGTCATTTCTTTTTATTTTTTTTAAAGATTTTATTTTTTTTTAAAGATTTTATTTATTATTTGAGAGAGAGAGCACAAGTGGGGAGAGGGAGAAGCAGACTCTGCTTCGAGCAGGGAGCCCAACAGGGGCTCCATTCCAGGACCCCGAGATCACGACCTGAGCCAAAGGCAGACGCTTCACCGACTGAGCCACCCAGGCACCCCAGGAAGCAATTTCAAGGATGAAAAGAAGGGAGACGAACCATGAGAGACTATGGACTCTGAGAAACAAACTGAGGGTTCTAGAGGGGAGGGGGGTGGGGGATGGGTTAGCCTGGTGATGGGTATTAAGGAGGGCACATACTGCATGGAGCACTGGGTGTTATATGCAAACAATGAATCATGGAACACTACATCAAAAACTAATGGTGATTCACATAATAAAATTTAAAAAAAGGGTTTTTAAAGAATTAAATTCAGAAAGAAAAAGACAGAAAGAAAATTATTCATTTACTTAAACTCCAAAGTAATACACTGATGTCTTACTAATTTGGGTAGGGTGTTTTCTCTTTTATACATTTATTATTAGTAAATGAAAGCAACAGTTTCCCATGCAATGTAAGTCTCCCATTGGGACAAGGATGGGGAAGCAGAAGTAATACAACTGGATATACTCTCATAATTATTCAGTGGCGCATATTCCTTGTAAAGAAAAGGCCAGAGGAACCTTTTCCATTTGGGGATTTTTTTCTTCTTTTTGTGAGAATAATTGATTTCTGAAGTGAATGAACGTGTTTCATTCCTATTTTTTTTTTCCTATTCCAAATTAGCTGCCAATTAAAAACAAAAAACAAGAAAGCACATCAAATTCAATTCAGTAATCATTTTTGAACAGCAACTGTGCAATTAGGTTCAGGACTGGAAAAATGGTTGAGGCATGGGCTGAATCCTGAAAGAAGCCACGTGCTGGGGCGGGGTGGCGGGGGAGTGCGTAAATCATGCAATTACAATTGTAATTATAATCTATCTTCATTTTAACGAATGTTGATGCAGGGCAGAATATTAATGTCTGTCTTCAAACAGTTTTCTCCCAGCCCATTATAAATAAAGTGAAACCTCAGCTCCTGAAAACTCATTTCTTGCCATTAATGGAGAAACTCAAGAAAAAAGCAGCGATGGTGGTGTCTGAGGAGGACCATCTGAAGGCCGAGGCCAGGGGGGATATGTCTGAGGCGGAACTTCTCATTCTGGATGAGTTCACCACACTGGCCAGAGATCTCTATGCCTTCTACCCACTCTTGATTAGATTTGTGGACTACAACAGGTACAGTGTTCAAAAGCAATGAATTTCTCTGATTCAATCATGTCCTTGCTGGGTTCATATGTCCCAGGGGAATTTCTTCATTGACTCCGTGATGAGCTTGTCCATGATTGTGACATAACCAAATGTTTATAGACAGGGTCATTTTCACCAAGCATCTCAGAATTACAATGGGAAATCATATTCTGGAGCAGGCTGCCTTTTGCAGGTTAAAGTTAGCAGTTTGACAGTTACAATGTTCAAACTGTTTTTTTTTTTAAAGATTTCACCTGTTTATTTGAGACAGAATGAGAGAGAGAGAGAGCACATGAGGGGGGAGGGTCAGAGGGAGAAGCAGGCTCCCTGCTGAGCAGGGAGCCCGATGCGGGACTCGATCTAGGGACTCCAGGATCATGACCTGAGCCGAAGGCAGTCGCTTAACCAACTGAGCCACCCAGGAGCCCCCAATGTTTAAACTGTTTTAAATGTTAAACAAATGGACTCTGAAGCCACTTTGTGAGCTCTGTGGGCACAGGCTCGCCCTTAGTTGACTTGGTTTCAAATTTACCATTGAGTGGGTGATTTAAAAAACAAAAAAATGAACTCAAAGGAATAACTAAGAAACCACTTCATTTATTATGTGATCTAGGGCAAAGTGGCTAAAAGAGCCTAACGCGGAAGCAGAGGACCTTTTCCGCATGGTGGCCGAAGTGTTTATCTACTGGTCGAAATCCCATGTAAGTAGGAAAATATCGACAGGGCTTCCTGTTTGGTTTAGGTTAAGGGCTTTCAGGTTTTTTAACCAATTTTCCAGTCCCCTTAGTAAATAACCTTTGATAATGTTTCTCGAGCTTGCTTCCTAGGTATCCCTTAACTGGTGTGGAGAGAGAACAGATTCCCTTAGGTAGTTTGGGGCAATGTTAAACCTTTTGAGTTTGGGAAAAATCACAGGGGTTTTTAGTTGCACTCCATAAATGGTGGGGTTTTTTCTATTTGCCCCTAAATTTTAGGATAACATGGACATAGAGATGTGGCCTTTTATCCTACAGGCTTCCCTCTGTATAGAGGTTTTGCTAAGCCCCCCGGGGGGCCCTCATGACTAGTTTGAGAAATGCTGAGATAGACTTGTTTTTCAAGCAGAAGATAACACTTGTTTACTTGTAAAGGTACTACTTCTTTAAATTTGCTCCAGCAGCACACACCTTTGTTTCTACAGGAGTTTAGTTTTGCTCACATTAGAATAAAATATAGCTCCTTCTAGGAATTCTGTTGATAGAACTTTTAAGTACATCTTTAGTGAATTTTCACTATTTTGTATGTCACAAGTAGAACTCTGTATTTTTAAATTGGGAAAGGATTTTAATAATAAGAACTTGATATAGTATTCTATAATTATTTCCAATAACTAGCAACTATGGGTAAGTAAGCATTTATTGTTGCCCCAAATTATTTCAAAAGCTTAGAATTTTTGTGTCAGTTATAATTCTTGATGGCACTTAGCAAATGGGAGACTCCAAGAAAATAAAAATAAAACCTCAACCTCAGCTTCATTATTTGAGGTGACTTCCCAATTTATTTTATCAGATGGTTATACAAATTCTTTTATTTTAGAAACGTCATATTTTTAAAAAAATAAAATTTTCCTACCTAATGTTTAGGGTAATAAATATTATTTATTGCCTACTTCTGAGGAGTCTGTCAAACTTGATACCAAAATGTATATAAAATACAATTACCCTGAAATAATAGGTGGAATAATGTTTTTTTTAATATATGCACTTATATCTTCACATTGACTTTCATTTTCTATGATATCTAAAATTTTTTTAGATCCTTTATGTTCCTCTAGATAAAAGCAAATGATTTCTGAGCCTGTGTAACTCATGTTGAAAAGGGTGCATTAGATCATTCAGGGTGCTTCTGAAGGAATATTTGAAATCCAGAGCCCAGGAGTAAATCGAGAAAAGTAAAAACTGCATATTTTTCCTTGAAGGACTGAGAATCTTCAACTTCGTCAGTCACCAAAATACCAAAAAAGCTTCTTCAAATATATATGCAAGTCAAAATTTTGGAACAAGTATTTGGAGTATTTATCACAGTCAGTAGATTTTTAGATGAATGTCTAATGATAATTTCAGGAGTAAGAAAAAAATCTGAATATGTACTTTTGAATCTCATGGGTATATTTAAAACCCAAATCTGTTAGTATGTGTCCTATATATTCTTCCCCAGATATTTAAAGGTGAAACTCTATGAGCAACCATATTATTATAAATGGTAAGATCAGAATGTTAGTGTGAGCTGAATGAAAGTCAAAGCTTAGTCCTTTCATTGTCCTTCACACAAAACCTTTTATTACTCATCAGTTATTAACATATTTGGATCCTTACTAGGAAATCATTTTATTTGGGTTTTGCTCATCCGAAAGAGGAAGGCATATGCTTAGATCATTAACTTCTCTTTTAAAACTCTGATGATCTTGCTTTTATTTTGTTTGCCTTCTTTACTATCACTGCTCAAACACTTGGCTTTGCCTGTGTTCTTATGTTCCTGAGTTAAAAGTGAATAAAATAATGTTATGAGAAAGTAGATAAAATATCTGACAGACTGGAAAGTTACATCATAGATGTGTGTGCCCTGTTTTTCTCCCAAGAAGCAGTATATGCCTTTCACCAGCTAAATTGGGATTTGAATACTCACTCCACCCTTTGGTAGATGTGTGACATTTGTATTTACATATTCTGGATCTTAGTTTTCCCACCTTTGAAGCATACATATTTATATCTAGTTCCCAGAATTGTTGCCCCAAGCCAAGCACCCTCATTGGATATTTAAAAAAAATATTTGCTCCCCTTTCTTGGTAAGTCTTATATATCAAGTTACTACTTATCTTTGTATAAACTTTTGGGTCCTGTGTAACCTCTAATTACATGGGCTTCTTATCCATGTTATATATCAGTTATATTTTAACTGAAATTTTCTTTGCAAATTCTCAGAATTTCAAGAGGGAAGAGCAGAACTTCGTGGTACAGAATGAAATCAACAATATGTCTTTCCTTATCACTGACACCAAGTCAAAGATGTCAAAGGTATTACTATAATCTGTTGCCCAGTTCTAGAAAATTTTTGAATGTAACTTTCATTGTTGATTTTTTCTACATATTTTGGAAGGTGTACAACTGAGATTTTAGAGATTTTGTAATGCTTACTGATTAAATGCATACACGCATACACAAGGTTTTAAGGGTATGCAGGATTTGTTTTAAGTAGGTACGGTAAGACACACAGACACAGAAATGACTTCCATGAAGGAAGAAGGTTTTACTCGCAGTTCCCTAGAAACTGAAGGCATGGCATATGGTGGGGGCATGTGGCAAAGCATTATTGTCAGTCTTGTGGCAGAGGGAACAAGGGGGAAGAGGTGGGCAGGAAACTTCATTGAGGTTTTTGTGGGAAGGGGCAGGCAAAGCAGGGTAAGCAGGTTTAGGATTGACCAGTTCGAGTAATTTCAATGGACTCTGGGGTTTAGGGAGCATCCCTAGTTGTCTGGTACCTAGCCCTGGGGCGATTAAGGCAGGTGGATCGAGACCCAGGAAAAGACGTAATTGGGGAATATGAGAGTCTGGGTTGGTTGGTTTGTATATGAAAAGCATGCTTGCAGGAAAGTAATTTATTATCTGTAGGAAATGATCAGTATTAGGAGGGACAGTCAAAGATCAGCAAGACCCCAAGATGTCAAAGAATCAGAGTAAAAAGGCATACTTTACACACACACACACACACACACACACAATTGCCAGTCAGTGTAATATACATATAATTAGTCAACACCGCCAATTTATCAAGATTAAATATATGTGCATTTACATGTGCCAAGTATGTAAACATCAAAATAATTAGCTGCACTGTTTAAGAACCACATGTATGAACTCCAGGTTCTCACATAGGAGATGGGATGTATGGCTCTAGATTTTTGTTTTCTCTGTCACTCATGTTGGGGAGGGGAGGAACTTTCAAAACACTTTAAAATTCATGCCTTTATTGTTCAAATTACCACTAAATAAGAAAATGAATATATTACATGGGGAACACAGAAAGTATGCTGCCAAATGGCCAAAGATGCAGAATAGTGTGAGTGTGGCCAAGGAAATCAGTCTCTACCCTCTGTGTCAATGATGGAAGAGAGTTTCAGAGGGAGGGACACCTACTGCATGACCCAAGAATGACTGGTACCTGTCACCTGTTTCTTTGGTGGCCATGAGGATAGTTGACTCGCATCACTCAATGCTCCTGTTCTTTTTTAGAGTTTTAAATGCCATGTATTTGACACTATTACACATGAACTAAAAGCTAAGCCTCACTGAAGGTTTGCATACCTAGAACATCTGTCCAACTGAGAGACTATTTATGTGCCTGTGCTCTGGAAACACACATAAAAGATGAGAACTTTGCTGTCCTCTGGGCTGCCGATAAGCCTGAAGAGTGAGCTGTTGCTGTCCTGAGATGCTGTGCATGTCTCATGGATGTTTTGAACTGAAAACTGTTAGTGAATATTTCTGCTTTGACAGCATGTTGTCAACTTAGGACCCTGTTATCAAAGGCATAGAGAGAGGGCAAAAGGGGGTCAGTGTTTCCTTTGGGTCGATGATGGTGGTTCTGGTCTATCATGAAACTCAACGATAAATGAGAAGTCTTTAAAGCAGAGGTCTGCCTGTTCTTACAGACATCCTCTTCCCTCTTTTTCCTCATTATAGTCCACTGTGCATCCTGGAAGCCAGACCGGGGGCATCTGTACAGATTGACTCAGAGTAACATTTACTCCTATTTGCAGGGAGAAAATGCAAAGTAATGGATTGAAGCATCTTAATATCTGCCCCCCCATCCCCGCCTCCACACGCACTAAATTTTCTCAAACTTTTCCATCTCTTTACCATACAACTGCTGACACTCTGAGACAGGATACATAGCAAATAACAGCAACATTGACAAAGTACTTTATTTATTTATTTATTTTAAGATTTTATTCATTTGAGAGAGAGAGAGAGAGAACATGAGCAGGGCGAGAGGGAGAGGGAGAAACAGACTTCCCGCTGAGCAGGGAGCCCACCTTGGGGCTCAATCCCAGGCCCCTGAGATCATGACCTGAGTTGAAGACAGACTCTGTACCAACTGAGACACCCAGGTGCCCTTGACGAAGTTTTTAGAAATCAGTGATCATGCTTTCCTTCCTTGTTTTTAAGATTTGTTGTTGATTTTGTTTGCACATGTGCTTGAAATTTTATATCGCATAAGTACCATGAACTTTTTTCCTAGAAGTAATGTTTCTAGTTTAAATAATGGAGTCCAATTCACTAATATGCTGTATTGTTTCACCAAAGGAATCATGATGTCCTTGTGTTTCAGCATTTGGACAGATTTGAGAGTAACTGTGTTGACCAAAGTAGCATCATAACTATACTTTCATCAGTGCCGTTGAGGTGCTTTGCTAAGCCCAGATGGCATGAAGGACCCAGAAGTGGGATGTAGTAGGGGATGAGTAACATCTTTCCCAAAAGTCTGTCTTGTTCAGATCTAGTGCCAAGAATGGATAACAGGAGGGCAGCCATAGGTCTGACATCTGAAGCTGAAATGGACAGGGAGGTGTTTCCCCCCATGCGATGCTGAGAACAGAATGATGCAGAAGGCTTCGGGGATTCCTCTGACAAAGCCTCAAACTGTCTGCCCGAGACATCACCATGACCGATAGATCCATCCCCCAGGGACCAGAAGAAAAAAGGAACTCTTTTGAATGGAGATTCAGACCCAAACGTAAACCACGGAACAAATTGTCATGTATCAGTCTTCAGCCAGGCATCCAAGCAGGGACTTGATAAGATAGAAAATAGATGACTCTAGGTAAAAGATGGACATAGACAGCTGAAGCCAGCAGACCAATTCGGAATATGGTAATCTGGGATTGGGAACCTCATTTTGACTTAATATGTACATAGCCCATAAGGCAGAGAGAGGCCAGTGCATTTGAAATTGGCCATAATGCTCTTCAGAGAGGGTGACCACGCATGTGGGGTGTGGCAGCCCAGCTGTGTCTTTGTCCGAAGTGTGGGGAATGGTGCTGCTGACTACTGCAAAGGGCTATTAGTGTACTTCCCCCGGTTGTTAACATGTAGGGTGGTGAGTGCCCTCCCTCCAAGGAAGCCATTCCCTCCTGTCCCCTGCTCTATCTCTGAGCCCTTCCTTCCAGCAGGGCCCTGGGCCCTTTGTGTGCAACCCCACTGTGACTTCTTTTAGACCAAGCATTCTACAAAGGCAGGGAACATGTTTTATTGACTTGGTAACTCTAAAGCTCAATGCAGCGCTTGGTGCATCACGGCTACTTAATTAGTATGGATAAATCAAATGAAAATTTGAATTTAAAGAGTTTGAAATTTGGTCCTTAACCTGGGCATTTGTGTGTGTCTTACTTTACTATTGTTGAATAGTAAACACTATTGAATGTTGAATTGGTGCAAAATATATAATGTTGCATCATTATATGGCTAGCATTGTTGAAGTTGTTAATTTCATAACTTGTTTTAAAAACATATACAGGTAGCATCTGTTACAAATTCTGTTTGTCGATGTGAGAAAAAAAATAGTGGGTTTTGCCTATTGCATTATAGAATTATATCCTATTTTCGGGGTGCCTGGGTGGCTCAGTCGTTAAGCATCTGCCTTCGGCTCAGGTCATGATCCCAGGGTCCTGGGATCGAGCCCCGCATTGGGCTCCCTGCTCTGCGGGGAGCCTGCTTCTCCCTCTCCCACTCCCTCTGCTTGTGTTCCCTCTCTCGCTGTGTCTCTCTCTGACAAATAAATAAAATCTTAAAAAAAAAAAAAGAATTATATCCTATTTTGTTTTAAGATTTCAGTTCCTGTTGAAATGTAGCAATTGGCCTTAGTTGTTTAAAAGTCACTATTTTCCCCAGCTTTATTAAAATACAACTAACATATAATATTATGTAATGTAAGGTGAACAAATCAACAGCATATTGATTTGATACACCTCTGTATTGCGACTTGATTATCAGCATAGCATTAGTTAATACCCACATCATGTCAAATAATTACCATGTTTTTTTGTGGTGAGGACACTTAAGATCTAATCTCTTGACAACTTTCAAGTAGATAACATAGGATCATTAACTGTAATCACTCTGCTGTACCTTAGATCCCCAGAACTTATTTATCTTATAACTGGAGGTGTGTACCTTTTGATCAGCATCTCCCCATTCCCTGCCCCGCTCCCTAACTTCCCAGCCCCTGGGAACCACCACTCTGCTCTCTGTTTTCCTCAGTTTGGCTTTTTTAGATTCCACATATATGTGATATCATATGGTATTTGTCTTTCTCTGTCTAACTTATTCATTTAGCACAATGCCCTCAGGATTCACCCATGTTGTTGCAGTGGCAGGATTTCTTTCTTTCTCGTAGTTGAATAACACCCCACTCTGTGTATATATCCATGCACAAACTCATAGGTTGTTTCCAGATCTTGGCTATTGTGAATAATGCTGCAGTGAACAGGAGAGTGCAGATATCTCTTTGAGACCCTGTTTTCATTCCCTTTGGGTGAATATCTGGCAGTGTAATTGCTGGATCATATCTTCCTATTTTTAATTTTTTGAGGAAACTTCCTACTGTTTCCCATAGTGCCTGCACCCATTTGCATTCCCACCAACAGTGCACAAGGGCTCCCTTTCCCCCACATCATCGCCAGTATTTATTATCTCTTGTCTTTTTGATCGTTAGGCTCACTTTTATGATTAATATGTCTAAAATATTTTTTAAAACCATTAATAAATATCTGTGTTTTGTTTTGCTTTGGTAGGCTATTTCAGTGTAGGAGTATTAGAAATGCTTCCCTTTTTTCCTGATCTCTATTAAATTTTAGATTATTTTAGGTGAGATTGTTAGAGCTATTTTTGTGTGTGTGAGAGCGAGAGAGAGACAGAGAGAGACTGATTGATGACAGAGGTCAGTTTATCCTACTTTCCTCTCTAAGTATGCCCATATATTGACCAAGCTATTCATCTCTGACCAAGCTATTCATCTCTGATTCAAATGTTAGGAATTGGTCAAAAGTGAAATATCATGCAAATTCAGTAGCTTTAGCAGTTCTTCTCAAATTACTGAGCAGCTCCTACGGGCAAGGCAAAATGCTTGGTTCTGAGTAGATGGAAAGGAACAGAACAAATTTGGCCACTGTCCTAATGGAGCTCTATAGTCTGTGGAGGAAAAAGGTGCCAATCAAAGAAAAAAACCCAACTGACATAGATGTACATGAGGATACTTGATTGTTTGTAGATTTAACTTCTTTATACTAGAAGTGGATTCTATCACCCATAAGTGTTCAAAGATATAGCAACTTCTCTTTTCGGTTTATAGATTTCCTGTTGCATATGATGCAAGATTACTGTTTGAGCATAAGTAGGAATTTATTGATCTGGTGTTTCTCAAAATTGAGCAATTTAAAGTTGCCCTTAGTGTTGATTTTAATTATTTTTATTATATGGTCACTTAAATATTTATAAATATCAAACCAGGTAAAAGCTCCCTGTGCTTATACAATCATAAACCCAAAAGAACTTTACAAGTTAAAATCAAAGAAAACCGCAACACCAACAAAATGTAGACATTAACGTATTGTAGGACATTGTTTTGCTGAAGCGAAATTACCAGAATTGGATAGAAATATGTTTGTGTAATTTGTATCAATTTGTTTAATTTTTAGGATGTTGGTTCCTTATTTGGGTAATTATTTTTATCACTGTGGTTGCATTTCCTTATAGCAAAGAGCTCATTTAAAACCACTGATCCATTTTTTTATGGGTTAATCAATTTAATAGTACAAATAATTATTCATTGTTTTTTTTTCTCCTAAACTTACTGAAATTAATCTCTTACAAATTGGTAAAGGGCAGGATCTATGCAATAAGTACATCTCTTTGGAAAGTTAATATAATTTCATTGCTATAGTTAAGATATTATAGGTTTGATATATCAATATATAATATATATCATAGTAAATACATTATATAATATTAATATATAAGCTACCATTACTTTATGATGACAATTATTTTACTACTTAATATGAAAAAATTCAACATGTTGTGATAGATTTTGTCTCTGTGGGGAAAGCAAATCATTTGCATGTTAAATTCTCTTCTGTTTTTTTTTTTCACAGTAGGCCAAAACTATTACAGTATGTTATTATCCTGAAAATATCTTCCATGTGTGATTTATTGCTACAAAGAAATTTAACATGCACAAAAAAGTGGATATGGGACAATTATTTTAATTTTGATGTTCGAGTATACCCTCTTAATAGAATAATACTCATTACCCAGTGAAAATTAGACCCTGCATTTAAAGTGACCCTGAGGCACAGACATAAAATTTAACAAAAATCACAAAAGAACCCTGATGTAGCATGGCAGTATTCAGATGTAAACAGGTCATCCAGAGATAATCCTGAATATTTATGTTACACCAATTAGTATATTACATCTGTTTCCACTAGAGAGGGGTTAATGCCCTAGGGAGACAAGTCTGCAGATTACATAAAAGGCTAATATATTTTCTAATAGTTTTATATGTATCATGTGCATGTGTGTGAGAGAAAGAGAGTTCATATTTGAAAGCAAGCATCTGTCAAAACAAAAATAAACCATATATTCTTACATTTTTCCTCATAAGCAATGAAAACTATAAAACATACTATATCTGAAATTCCCATGGATTTTTCATATATCCGTCTGCTCCTCTAAAATCACAATGTGCATTCTCCTTTTGAAAGTGTGTAGAAAGCACACCAGTTAATGGTAATGAGCTGGGAAGCTGAAAGTAGGACTTGGAAATTAGCAAGAGATGCTAAGAAGGACAGAGGAAAAGGATTCTCAAAAATAGGGACCAACTGAAAATAAGGAAGATGGAACCACAGACAAGTTAGGAGAGGTTCATAGTTCTGAACTTGAGAAAAGCAGTCACAAATTCTAACACAGCTTTGTTCCGTAGGCAGCTGTCTCTGATCAGGAAAGGAAGAAAATGAAGCGCAAAGGAGATCGATATTCCATGCAGACTTCTCTTATTGTGGCAGCTCTGAAGCGATTGCTGCCCATTGGGTTGAATATCTGTGCCCCTGGGGACCAGGAGCTCATTGCTCTGGCCAAAAACCGATTCAGTATGGTAAGTTTCCTGTGCACACCGGTAATGACGATCACTTGTCCTCCCAACTCTCAAATGCTCTCAAACTGCTCACTGCTCTGTGTCAATATTTCATTGGCATTAAATGTTCTGTTGAGCAGTTTCTCTCTGTAAACTCTACCATTCAGATACAAAGACTGCCTATTTTTTTTTGTGGCTGTTTTTCTTTCTAAATTATGTTAATCACCTTCAGAGACTACTCAGGAACCATAGGGAAAAGATGCAAACAAGTTCCTGGTAGTGAAAAAAAAATGGATTCCATATGAACTCCTATATAAAATTTGTTATGAGACGTCTCTTCAAATTTTTGAGGGGTAATTTTTCACTGTTAGAAGAATCATCTGCTGTGCTGATGGTGGCTGGATAAGGTTTTGACTTTTAAATCAGCAGCTCTTCTCCTTTGCAACCTTTGAAATTTAAGTTTTCCAGATCTCTTTATGGCCCCTGTGTTTTCTCTTCATGGCTACGCAGATGCAATTTTACAAAAATATACATTGGGATTACTATTTTATATTTAGGGAAATTGGAGCGCATATTCTTCCTCTGCCTGTTCCCACACTGAATGAAGCACCTTTCTGTGTATCCAGAGTTTAACACTGTGAGATAATTAAGGGGATGTTGTAGCAGAGTGGACTGCATGGATGCAGTTCTGCTAACGGTTGTTCTAGTATTTGATTCTCAAGATATGCTCCTTGTTATTACTGGAGCATGGGGGATATCATTAAGTGCCAAAATTACTTGGTGGAGATTTCAGAGAATAATGGAGACATATTTCTGTTTGAACCCAAGGGAACATGGTTCTCCCACTTCCTGTGAACTGGAGTCTGTTCCATTGAGTCTTAACGGCACTTACTGTAGAAATAAAGTAGGTTGTTATCTTGTTTCTAGTCACAGCAGTATCAAGAAATTATCTGAAAAAGAACCCCCCCCAAATCTGTGACATGTATTTAAATCCTGTAAATATGTTTATTTTGACATATACTATTTCAAAAGCAGTTAGATTTATTTCTACTTGTGACAATTGATGCATTGTAAGACTTCTTTTAGGTAACATTTATTTCTTGACAGAAAGACACTGAGGATGAAGTACGAGATATAATCCGCAGTAATATTCATTTACAAGGCAAGGTAAGCCAGATTTAACCACATTTAGTATTTATGAATTAGTTAATCTCTCTTTGAATAGTACTACATATAATGTTACTTCAGCAGTTAAGAAAGTAGAAATATAATACTTTAATCAGTCTTTATTCTACTTGCAAACCTTTTGGTATTAAAGACTCTCAAGATAACAAATGATGGATTTTTAAAGTAGATCATCAAAGAATCTCAGACTTTGAAGAAAATCTGTCATGATTTGAAATGAAGGTTGGAAATTTCCTTCACTAGCTGTATTTGAGGACTTTTGGGGACATGGAGACAGGTGTCCATAAGAATTTAAACTTTTACATCTAGTGACCAGAAATTAAATATGTGTATTTAAGAGTCATTAATACATAGGAGATATTAAGAATTGCCATAATAGGAATAAATGAATTTACCTAGGGAGGTGAAGGAAAACATGAATGGAAATCATGAGAACGGTACTTATTACTGTTGGGTAAAAAAAAAAAAAAAATTGCTAGAAGTACGTTTTGTAGTCCAGTAAGCATTTACTATTATTTGGAATTTTTTTCATACTAGGAGAGAAATTGTTCATATGTTTATGGAACCTCCTATGTAGTGTATGAAATCTAGCAGCTTATTATTTTGATTCAGTGTATTTGCTTCCATTCTGGTGTCCCTTCTGGAGAATTTTCTCAATTATGAAAATGTCCAAATGTCAAAAAGTAGTGACTACAATATAATGTTTGCTTTTCTGGGTATTAAAATGTTTCTTTCCAAGATCAAAACCATATTCTTTTTCTTTTAACACTTAGGACTACAATATGATAAAGGTGAGATGTACCTTTGCAATATTCACAAGAAACAAATATTGATTAAAACAAATTTCATGTGCACTTTGATGTGTATGTACCCAGTCATACATTTAGTTATAAACTTACCTAGAACAGGAGATGAATTCCTATTAGAGCTTGATCCCTTTTCAGATAGCAAAAAGATTGTGAACATTTTAAAATGTACTAATAGATCTTCCAACTAAACCTCAAGTGGAAGGTTTATGCTACATATATGGGTATTTATGGAGATCGTGTTGTCCTTGAAAGGGTCTCCCAGGGGACTCAAAACCGCACTTTGAGAACCATGGTCTAGGACAACCACTACCAAGTAGAGTCAGGAGATGTTTAGTACCTCTTAAGGAAGGTTCTGTGCTTCTCTCGGGAAATAATCAAATGAAAAAGGTTGTCTTGAAGAAGCAGAAGGAAATTCTTTTTTTTTTTTTAAAGGTTTTATTTATTTATTTGACAGAGAGAAACACAGCTAGAGAGGGAACACAAGCAGGGGGAGTGGGAGAGGGAGAAGCAGGCTCCCCGTGGAGCAGGGAGCCTGATACTACGGGGCTTGATCCCAGGACTCTGGGATCATGACCTGAGCCGAAGGCAGACACTTAATGACTGAGCCACCCAGGCGCCCCAGAAGGAAATTCTTCCATTATATTCTAGAGGTTACTTGTAGGAGTACTGTGGACAATTTATATTGTGTACTGGGGAGTCAGAAAGAAAGAAGAGCAAAGAAGGAAACACGTACATAATCAACATTTCACTTCAAAATGGATGAGACCTGAAAATAAAGTGGTAATGAATACATAGATTTTCTTTTTGACATTTCAGGCTATACTTGTGCTGCGAGTTAGGCACACATATTATGGAGCCATACAGATTAACAGAAGATGAATTCTTTTGTTCCTAACACCTTCTCAAATATATTGTCTTGAAATTGTAGGACTGGTAATCCTGGGAGCCAGAAGGAGTAATTTTATATTAGAAAGAATAAAGATTGTACTTATCTTGCCAAATACAAGTAAACATGTGTTAAAATTCAGAAGTACCAAACAGTCCTCAGATGAAAAAAGTATATGGGAAAAAACATTTCGTTTTATCAAAGGACAAATGGTGTTTACAAGTCATTCAGTGTTTGCCTCTAGGTGAAAGTTATTTTTCACATTTCCAACTCTGTTTTCTCAGACTAGGAGTTGTGAAGTTTCAGATGTTGTCCATTTACCTTTGCTTCATTACCCTTTGTCTCCCATTCTTAATGGAAATTTGAAAGGGGAAGAGAAATATAAGGGGATTGCTTTGCCTGTTTTTAATGACATAGTTATTTCTATGTTATTTCTTTGCAGTAATGTGATCTGTTCCTTGTAAGGATGCTTGTATTTTTCAGTTTCTATGATTTTATAATAATCCTTCTCAAAAACATACAGAATTCAGTTATATCTCCCACTCAGGAAAATTGACAGTGTTAAAAAGACTCCTTTATTATAGAATATGACTTTATTAACCTTCCATCGGTTTATATTGCTATCTTTGTTTCAGTGAAACTGAGCTCACTTGTAGAGTCCCTCTATTTATAGTTAAGTGTGATCCCATATCATTGCCTGTGAAAATAAGTATGTAGATCTTTCAGTGTTTGTGAAAGGGAAAGAGAAAGATAGAAGGTTGCTTTGTCTACTTCCTTGCCTTGACTATGTCCAGCTCATCCTTACGTCTTAGGCAAAACTTCCCTTGTTCAGGGGAATCTTACCAACCACCAGCAGGTTAAGTTGAAGCTCACGATACCTTATATTTCTCTTCAGTAGCCTTCATCACAATTGTATATATTTAATTTCTATCTTCTCCACTAGATGATTAATTTCATGAGTACGAGATCACTCTCTGACCTGATCTCTGCACAGAGTTTTGACACTGGGCTACACTCAATAAAGTAGGTCTTCCCCCCTTTAGGTTGTAACCTTGTATTTTTGAAACTTTTTCCTTTTTTCTGCAGTTGGAGGATCCTGCTATCAGATGGCAAATGGCTCTTTACAAAGATTTACCGAACAGGACTGAAGATACATCAGATCCGGAGAAGACTGTGGAAAGAGTATTAGATATAGCCAATGTGCTTTTTCATCTTGAGCAGGTTAGATTCTGCATTGATTCCATTGTATTTGCCTTAACCATGTAAGCACATTTTAAATGATTCATTGTTAGCTGTGGGCCAAAAAACATATATGTTTAGCATATTTATTATAAAGAATATATGATTCAGGAGCGCTTACATCTAATAAGCAAAATTTCCAAGCTTATAATTTTTGTAGCAATATATAGCTAATGTATTTTGGGATATCACAGCCTTTGTTTTTTTGTCTTTTCTCAAGATATTTCTGTGATTATACAGATAAATGGGATTATATATTTAATTTTAAATCATTCTAACAAAAATTTCAAGAGTTACCTGATTCCATGTTCTACATATCATTTTTTATTACTGCTCATAACAACATGTTTGAGATGCTGTCACTAGTTTAGTATTTGAATTTTTTTTTGGTCTTTTGCTTCACCTTTCCTTTTATTATAGGTATTTTTGAGTTAATTTTCTCCAAGATCAGCAATAAATTACATTTAGAGAAGAGCAGTGCATTGATATTAAAATTGTGTGAGAATAGTGTTTTTATATAATTTTTCAGTTGTATCCTACCTTAAACTACAAAGTTCACTATGTGTTTGATTTCCTTATTCATTATTCAGCAATTCCCAAACCAATAATAGTTGAAACATTATCCATCCATGGGTTATATTGTTGTGTAAGGAATCTTCTAGTTAGGTAAAATATGTGTTAGATGTTTTATTCTAGCGACATATATTGATAACTGTATTCAATTGTAATGAGCGAAGTCATATGTAGTGAGATTCATTCTATGACGCAGCCATTCCCTCCATGAACGTTTATTGTATGCACTACCGTATGGCAGAACTCTGCAGGTTCTGGGGATTGAATTCTGTCTCTAGACTCAAGTAGGTCATGCCATAGTAGAGCATGTGGACACATAAATAGATAAAGATGTAATGATACAGATGTGCCGGGACACAAAATGTGCTGAACAGACATATAAGGAGTCCAGACAGTCTCATTGCCAAGTAGGTGATCTCCATAATCTTAAAGGAATTTTCTAGGAAAAGGTAAGGGGGTCAGATTTTAGTTAAGGTCAACTATTCTTCACATTGTTAAGAATATGAGTAAAAAGAAATCATCAATTACCAAAGACTAGAAAAGAGTGAAAGATGGGCCACAAGAGGAATTCATGCCTTTAATACCTCTATTCTAATGTTAATTTGTCCCTCATTCATTGAGTAGCTTGCGAAGAATATCTTCACTTGCTCAACTCAATGAGAAAACAGTGGATGCGTAGCCGATATTTGATTTATCTCCCGTATCAGCAACCTTTGCAACTGTATATTTTATTTCTTTTTTTTTAAGATTTTATTTATTTGAGAGAGAGAAAGAGAGACAGAAAGCCCCACAAGCAAGGAGAGTGGCAGGCAGAGGGAGAAGCAGGCTCCCTGCTGAGCAAGGAGCCCGATGTGGGGCTGGATCCCAAGACCCTGGGATCATGACCTGAGCAGAAAGTAGAGGATTAACCAACTGAGCCACCCAGGTGCCCCTGCAATTGTATATTTTATACTGCACATCTGGTCATTGGTCCCATGAGAGTAACCTGTCCCCTTGCAATTTCCTAATACTCAAACTCAAGCCGTGCTAACACATCAGCACCTCCCGGCATTCAGACAGTTAGAAGAAACCTCACTATTCAGGGACTTTTCATGTGTAATAAAATGCTCTGCCAAGTGGTAAGCTTCATGATGACGGACACATTTTCTACCATGTTCACAACTGGATCTTCAACGCTTCGGTACTTTATTGTAATTGTTGACTGCCACCCACACCGATCAGAATGCCGGATTCCCACAGAAAGCTAGTCTGTACAGACTGAATCTCAAAATGGAACTTGAATGCATTGGATCTAGTTGAACAGTACTACCCTTGATTCACTTAACACAGTCATCCAGAAGAAAACAGAAGAGGACAATTGTCAGAAAGTGTTTACTGATCCTGTGGAGGGATGACCATCACAGAAATAAGTGTTTTCCAATTATACAAGTTGCTTCGTTAAAATTTCTAAACCACTGTAGTCCAGACATTGTTAATGCATTATGACATTCATATTTTGACCCTTTACCACAAAGGATAATAGATTTTAGTTTTATTTTTTTAGGTAACACAACATTTTTATTTCTTACAGAAATCTACATGTATGCGCCGGAGATATTACAGTCTGGGAAGTACAGTGTTCAATTACCTAGAGACTACTAATTAATTTAGAATTACATGTTGGTTTTTTTTTCCTGTCTAATACTTATAATTAATCTCTTTTTCGTCTTGGAGCTCCAAACACCATTAGCTAAATATATAGCTTGCTTGCCTCATTTACTACAACTTTGAATTCTTGTTTGTCCCTCTCTAACAAAATAATTACGTATTTTAACATTTTTGCAAAATTAAATTCTTTACCTCACTCCTAGTAATGTGTTCCTCACTCCTAGTAATGTGTTCCCGAAGCCTTGTCATCTTCTCTCCATCCTATTATCTTAAGGAACAGTTGAATTTTCGGTAGAATTTTCTGTGGCTGCCTCTATTCCTGTTGACTGCTGTAAACTCTTAGGATAAAATTGGTTTAAATGGGTACATAAGGAAGTAGGTTAATTTTTTGTGTAGACAGAAAATATGTTTTAGAACCATAACCAAATTCTGAAAACATGATTTTATGTAGAATGGTTTTATATTTCTTTGATTTTTAGAGATGACATAACTTCTTAAGTACACAGTACTTAAAATATTATATTTTGACTAAAGAAAATATGAAACATTTAAACCTATTTCCAATTTAACATTGGGTTACCTCTAGGACATGGGTTTTTCCATAATAATTGTAAGGTACTCGAAATTGAAATTGAAATTCCAAAAGTTTTTAATCTAAAAGGCACAGCTGTTTAATACTGTATTTTTGAGGGTAGTCCAGGGTTTAAATATTTAATTTTTTTTTTTGTATCCTTTTACCTCAGGTGGAGCATCCACAGAGATCGAAGAAGGCTGTATGGCACAAACTGTTATCCAAACAGAGGAAAAGAGCAGTGGTAGCCTGCTTCCGGATGGCTCCGTTATACAATCTGCCAAGGTCAGACTTTTTTTAATGTCTGTAATAGATTGAAGTTATTTTTTTCCCTACTAAGCAGTAGGAGTATAGTGTCCATTTTAACATGAGTTCAATAGTCTGAGAGACAGATGGAAGAGATGCTTTGGTTCTTCTGTGTAATACTTGAGTTTGTTTTTCTTCGCTGGGTATTCCCAGAGGACTAAGGTCTACAGTGTGATTGTTAAATACTCTTAAATACTGAGGAAAATCTGCTCACATATGTAAGGCGGGTTGGGGTAATTAGGAACTCAGACAACCTTGATTTGAATCCTGGCATCTCAGCTGATGGCTGCCTGACATTGGTCAAGTTTCTTCATGTGTACCATGATGAGATTTGCCTCATGGACTTGTTCAGATGACTTAATGGGTTGAGGTACAGGGTGCTTAGAGCCGAACTTAACACTATACATGTTAATTGTTATTTATTATTTTGAGGGATTGTCTGTCTTTTTTTTTTGAGGGATTGTCTGTCTTGGGGAGAAGAACTGATTTGGAACTAGTTCATGGAAATAATATCACTGCGTTCAACAGACGCCCCCCCCACCTTCTCTTACAGCGGGCATACTTGTTAATAGAGTAATAACCTGGTACACTGGAGTCTGGCTCCATGGCCGAGGTGCCAGTTCTGCCTCCTTGTAGTTTTCCCAAGAAACTGTGCCCGTTCCACTCGGAGCTTTGTGTCAGTGGCATCATCCCCACATCTGGTAAACAGGACTCGGCTCAGCTGCATCTCTTTTTCGGAGCATGCTCTTCCACTCCTTGCAAATGGAATGCTTCCTCCTCTTTGTTCCTAGGATGCTTTTCCAGACCTCTAGCTGTGGGCGCATTCCTGTAGCGTTGGGCCTGTTTGTCTCTCTGATCTGAACTTTGAGATCCTTTAGAGTGGTGTTCAATTTTATATCCTCAGTACCTAGAACTCTGACTTGCAGTACATGTTTGAATAAATAAATGAGTCAGGGAGTAAAACAAAACAAAAAAGCAAACAAACTTCACACATTCCCCTTTCACTAAGACAGCTGGACTCCTTGCTCTGACACACTCACTAAGTATAAAAATACATGAATTTCCCCCTCAGACCATGTACGCCTTTTAAATTCTCTGACTCCGTTATGGGGTCACCAGTTAGTCACTAGAACATTAACTTTGAGTTCATTGTCTTATTCCTTTTCTGTTCACTCCTATCCAGTCATTCTCCAAATTCCATCAGATTTTTTCTTTGAGCTGCTTCACAGGGATACTCTTCCCTTAATGGCCACCTCTTCAGCTCACTTGTTTATCGCCTCTTATCAGGTTGATGGCAGCAGATTCCGAGCTCATTTCCCCGATGTCACAGAGTCTGCTGATCCACTCCCTCTGATAAAACATTTTCAAAAGTGTATCCCTTTTTGGGGTGGCTCTCAAAGCTGGTGCTTTGGGGAAATGCACTCAAATTCATTTCAGAAACACCCAAGCTTCAACCTATTGAATCAGCATGTCTGTGCGTGCTTAGCAAGTGTATTGTGCAGAAGCTGCTTGGGTGGTTCTGCTGTCCCAGGAAAGCTGAGCCCATCTTTTGTCATGCCTGTTTCATGCACAGGACTTTACAGCGATCTCTAGCAGTTCCAGGTGCATCGTCAGTTCCTCCCATTGACTTTCCAGACTCTTCGTAAACCTATCTGAGCGTATGGCTCATAACTGCATAGCCCGCCCTTAGTACCGCTAGGCTCAGCTTTCCATCCTGTGATGGCACGTCTCCTTTTAACACTTCTGATATTCTCTTAGGATGTTTCCTTATGGTCATGACTTTCTTTTATCCTTTCTTATGGTGGTGTCTTATCTGTACCTCTCATCAACTTCATGATGAGTTTATTGATTCTTTTAGTCTTCAGTGCTCTTTTATTTCATAGGCAACCATTTAAACTTCAGTATCCTAGGATTTAGTCTTTGGATACATACTCCTATTAAGTTCACGTAATACATTTTGTTTTGTAATCCTCAGGGTCTGTACCAAATGTTAACTCAAACACTGAATAATTCCTTTATGAACGCTTAGTACATGGTTTATCCAGAGCCACCTTATTGTCATAATAGCTACCACTTAATGACCATCTGTCTACCCACTGTGCTTTACATTGTTTATCTCCTTTTACATCTTGCAAAACTGAAGTACAGATGGGGTTCTCCTAGTTTTATCAATGGAAAAAGTGAAAGTTGGTAAAGTGAATAACTTGGCCGGTGTGTTGTGAAGCTTAGAAATGGCCGAGCCAGAATTTGAATGTAAGTCAGCCTGTGATCTGAGAAGCCTTGCCTTCTTCACTACGATGTATTGCCTCTGCAATCATGAGTAGAAAGTTTGTTGTTTTATCTTTCTTAGTGCATGGAAAGTCCAGTGATACAGCACTAATGAATACTTTTCCAGTGTATTTAAAAAATTCTTTGTTTGAAATTGTGCTTATCTTTTAGGCACCGGGCTGTCAATCTCTTTCTTCAGGGATATGAAAAGTCTTGGATTGAAACAGAAGAACACTACTTTGAAGATAAGCTGATAGAAGATTTAGCAGTATGTTTTAATGGGGTTATAAGATGAAAGAGGGTTTGGGTTTGGTGGAATAACATTGGTGTGAGCACTTATCATATTGAAGAGAAAATATTGTAGCGTATTCATCCTGGGAAACTTATTCTTGATTGTCATTGCATTCAGTGTTTAGGGAAAATTTTATCCTTATTTCAGAGAGCTCTCTTCAACACCATGCAATTCAGAAGTGAAGCTGAATGATAGTTTATTATTAACCAAATGTTGATTCCATTATTCTCTTAAATTCTTCCTCAAAGCCCCTTTAACCACCTCAGAACCAGTATAGAGCTATACAAGCTGAACCATAATGAAGTTATTCACCAAACATAAGTGAAGGTTAACAAAGCCAATAAAAAGTAGCTGGTTTTTAAAAACAAACAGGGCAGAGAATGATAGACTGGATACAAGAAGGACAGGAAGTCATGGTAAATGTAGATGGCAAGTAGATTTTTGGTTCCACCATGCTGTGCTGGTAAGGACGCTCTTGTACTGAGAGCAGAGCACTCTGGACAGCCATTGTCTTATTCTTTTCTAAGTTGTGGATCTGTTAAAATATCTGATTAAAGCCGTCTTCTCAGGAAAATTTATAAGCATATGGTCTTGTAGAATTTTGCAGACTAGTTGGAGGCTACATGATTCCCAACTTAATGACCTCCTGTCTAAAAGTTATTTTTCAACTCACAAGTTATCAGGGAATATTGGATAAACTGATACAATTCATGAATGCTTGACCTTGATTTTCCCCATATATTTTAAGTGAATTCAGTTTGTCTTTAGAACCAAAACAACCCATAGAATATTAGATAGCTTATAGAAATTTACCCAGTATCTACAGTATTAAGCCATAAATCCAGGAAAAGAAGATCTTTTATGTAGAGAAAAAATCAGTCTGTGTTAAAAATAGAGCTACCCTACAACCCAGCGATTGTACTACTAGGTATTTACCCCAAAGATACAGATGTAGTAAATAGAAGGGGCACATGAACCCCAATGTTCATAGCAGCAATGTCCACAATAGCCAAACTGTGGAAGGAACCGAGATGCCCTTCAAAAGGCAAATGGATAAAGAAGATGTGGTCCATATACACAATGGAATATTACTCAGCCATCAGAAAGGGTGAATACCCACCATTTGCATCAACATGGATGGAACTGGAGGGGATTATGCTAAGTGAAATAAGTCAAGCAGAGTCAAGCAGAGAAAGACAATTATCGTATAGTTTTACTCATTCACTCAAACTGAGGGTTACAGAGCAGAGGGGGTTGGGGAATGGGGTAGCTGGGTGATGGCTATTAAGGAGGGCACATGTTGTGATGAGCACTGGGTGTTATACATGACTAATGAATTGTTGAACACTACAACAAAAACTTATGATATACTATATGCTGGCTAACTGAACATAATAAAAAAATAAAAATGAAAAAAGAAATCAAGAAAAAAATCAGTCTGAATGCGTAAGGCAATAGAGATATAAAAGTCATTAAACCATTCAACAAACAGTCAAGATTAACTAATTCTACATTGAGTAAAAATGCTTAATAATTTTCCTTGTGTTAGAAGTTCTAATAGTACAAAAGTATTCTTTTTAAGTTTAAAGTAACTGAAAAGAAAAAAGAAAAACATGTAAGTGGTTCAAGCATTAAGTCATTTAGCATTCTTTACCTGACATTGTTTGTGTAGGCAAGGAAAATGTTTTGTTTGATAATAATCAGTTTTCACTGCTCTGTGAACTAAATGTTTATACTTGGAGTGACTGAGGATTTTGTTGTAATTCTTTGCAAATTGAGCCCTCCCTAAAGCTGAAATCTCTGTACCAAATACACTCCCAGTTGTCAATCTGCTTCTAAGAATAGCATTCAGAATTTTTAAATGATGTGAGTCATCCTTGCTCACAGTGTCTTTTGGTCCAATTATTAAATATCTTTTTTTTAAGCTGCATAGTTTTGCATTGATTAATGTAACACACACACATGCATGCACAATGTATATAAAATACACATGTGCATGCACAGTGCCTAAAAGCACACACACTTGCATGCACATTGCATGTAAAACACACACATGCACACGCACGCCAGAGCAGGAAGAAGATGGCTTTCCTTTTAGTCATTGTTCCTGACCCTCATATTACTCCTGGCTTTGTGTGTGCATTTCATTTAATGTGAAATTTTATCAATTTGGCTTTTTTGTAGAAACCTGGAGCCAACCCTCCAGAAGAAGAGGAAGGCACGAAGAGAGTTGATCCCCTCCATCAGCTCATCCTTCTGTTTAGTAGAACAGCTTTAACAGAGAAATGGTATGGTTGGGAGGGTTTGTGTGAGCATAGGAAGAACAGATAAAGAAACCCCATGTCTGAGTATCTTGTGTTTCACACATTCATGTTGCAATTTCATCTTGTTCTTGTTAGGAGAGAGAATTGTTCCGAGATAGGACCAGTCTGCCATACACCTGTGGACCAACATTCATTCAAGTTCAGGCTTTAATGTCTGTCTGTGAGCTCCAATTTTTTGTAACAATTTTGTCATTAGCTGATGCAGTTGATCCCGAATCTTATGAAATTATTTTTTCTTTATCACAAATGGCCTTTATAAATAAAACAGAAGAGCCCAAAGCAAATTCCAGTACGAAAAAATGTGTGGAGGCCAAGGGTGACCCAAATTTCCTGGGTAGATTGTGTCTCCATTGTGCAGTGGGTCTTAGGAAACCTTTAGGAGGCGGGTGAGCCATCAACTCAACAGGACGTTTCTTTGAGGTCTGTTTTAAGGGCATTCTCCATTTTCTGTGGCTTCTACAGTCTTATTTGTATGAGTTCACCAAAGCCACAAAGGCCGAACCTCTGTGTAGTTAAACCTCTATGTCCTTAGATGCCCAGTAATCAAAATGGGCTCAGCATTTGCTCATAATAGGGTGCACTGCAGAGATTCTGTGGATGAAATCTTTCAGAGGTTATAAAACATTTATCTGCCTCCCTGCCATGCAAAAGGGAGCCTGCTTTTCCCTAGGCTTCACTCTCATTCCTGCAAAAGCTGGAAGATAATTTAATGATCAGTCCTATCCACATGAGTCTTTTGAGAGTCTAGACGAGTTCATTTGACCTCTATGCATGCCGTAATAATGCACATTTCTCCCTCTTAGCCAGTGTGATCCATCCTTCTCTCACGATGTCTCTCTCTCTATTATTTCCTAACTAACAAAATCATCTCATCCCTAAGCATAGAGCAACCCTCTGTCTGGCATTGTCAGGTAATGAGGTATTTTCATAAGTGAATTTTTCTGATGGCTGAACCTTAAAACTGCTAAAATAACTTTGCAAATATTAGGTACTTTTTGATGGAAACCTTTCTTCATGAATTAATGGTTTCCATACGTCTTAAGAAGAAGATATTAAACGCATTTCTTAATTTTTAAGAATCACTATATTTTTGAACAGTGTAGTAGCATAATAATTTGGGGAATCTTCCCATCAAATGTCAAATATCACTTCTGCTGTCAAAAGCCCCTACCTCGTTTAAACTTGCTTGTTTCAGCTTGTGTAGTTTCAAGAAAATTAAAGCTGTTACATTTGTATGTAAATCAGTAGACCATTTATTTTGTGAGACTTGAAGGCCTCTTCTGGAAGGTAAGATGGGTCAGCTGTTTAGGTCTGAGATCTTTGCTGTCTGATTCTACCATATTTTTGAATGATGACTTTGCCTAAGTTTTGTGTTTACTTCATTTTAAAAGGGCATACTGGTTGAAAAATAAAGGTTATTTTATACAGTGATGGCAGTTTTACATATGACTAGCCTCCTACTTAAAAACTCACGTTTTCTTCTTGTTTTTCATAGCAAACTGGAGGAAGATTTTTTATATATGGCTTATGCAGATATTATGGCAAAGGTAAGTAAATATATCTTGATTTTAATGTTTAATTTTAATAAAGGAAAATCATTTTCATCTGACAAAGGATAAAGAATCTATGTATTTCTGGATCCAAATAAAATACTGTTAAATCTTAGAAACCTAAAGGGTATTAATCTCAATTTTCCACTTGTTGCATGAGTCTCTGTTCTGACTTCCTTTACAGATAATCATTGTTTGCTCTCTTAACATTTTTTTCATGGGGAGCTCATTAAGTTTCCAAACATTCATTCATTCATTTAACAAATACTCACGGGGCATCAAGGTATTTTGGAGGTAACATGGTGAATAAGAAGGAAATGCACATACCCTTCCTGGAGTTTATAGTCTGATGGAGAAGACAAAATGTAAGCAGGTGATTGCAGAAAGCTCTGCTAAGTTTAATGGTAGAGGCGCTATTAGGGGTATAGGGAGGAGGTTGCATAGGAGAGTAGTGAGGGTTGCTTAGGCTAAGGTTTATGGAAGTCCTTGACTGCCTAATGATGAGTGGACCATGCAAAAATAGGAACAGCTCATATTTACTGAGGGTCTATTTCATTTATATCTCACAAGAGGAGGGTGAATGAGGGGATGAGTTTAAAAGAGGAGTCAGGGTGTCTCTGAGGCCTCTGATGTGGGCGACTGGGTACGCAGTGGTACCAGATACTGAGATGGGGAGCGCTAGAAGAATTGTAGGCCTGAAGTGAAGGGGAGAGATGGCAAATTTTATTTTGGACATGTGAGTTAAAAATGCCTGTAAGACAGCCCAGTGGAGAGGTCAGATACATGATGAGGCATTCCTCTCTGACATTCAGCATCTCAGGGACAGCTAATAAATACAGATTTGGGTTGTATGCACATTTGAAGGGAATCGAGGCCATACGAGTGGATGGTCTTGCCCCAGGCAGAGAAGGCATCATGAGAGTGAAAGGCCCATGACCACGCCTCTAAGGACATGGGTATATAAAAGATGATTAGAAGAAAAGGAACCCATAAAAAAAGGGGGTGGGGAGAGAATCTTAAGTGTGAGCATATGTAGGAGCTGTGGGCCTAAGTGGGTACTCAACAGAACCATATGCTGCTGGGGGTATGGATGAACAAGGTGAGGATTGAGACTTCTCTGGGATTTAGTACATGTGCATCATGTGACCACGGTAAGAACAATTTCAGGAGATTATGTAGAGAGGCCATTGGCGGCATGAGTGCCATATTGTAGGGAAGAAAGTAGAGATTCACATCTGAGATGTGGCCTAGACATTTCTTTACTAGAAGATTGAGAGAGGGGAGAAACAATATAAAGGGACCAATATCTAGATGGAATTGTGACGTTGAAGGGGGATTATTTTTGTTTGCTCTACATTTGTTTACTTTTATGTGAGAGATTTGAACATGCTTCTCTCCTGGTGGGAAGGAACCAGTAGAGAGAGCAAGAGAGTAATTTGTGGTGTGAGGTCTTGAGTGAATGGGAGCAGGGGAAGAGGACAGGTTCCAGAGCATGAGGAAAAGCTGTGTCTTTCCAACTTTATTTTAAGCTATAACCCCCAATAAGAAACACATTTACCCAGTATATTTATGGAAACATAAAAATAGATATATTGAAAGAAAATTTTCATGAAATTATACCCTTCCAATGAGCAGTAGAGTCTGATATTTTCTATTATATTTAAATAAAAAAATTATTTTAGATCCTCACTCATTAAATAGATTCTGCATCCAATGAATGGGCTGAAACCCATAGTTTAAAAAACACTGAGCTAAAAGATAAAAGAGGGAAGGATATTTCCTCCTTGATCATGGACTCTTAACTAGGATAAATAAGGGCATGAAGAAGAAGGGAGCTGACAAATAAGGAGGTTGTAAAGGAGCCCATAGACTGTTGTCCTCTGCATTTGAAGAACCACCAAGCAGGTGGGCTACAAAGGTAGAACCTCATGGTTTGAGGATAAGATATTCCTGATTGTTAAAGTTCTTCCTTGTGGCTGAAGCAGAATTTGCTTCCTCCTGGTTCTCCTTGTGTCCTAAAGCAGCTCATCTCTTTTGATACATGGTCAAGTATTTGGTGTTGCTCCCTTTCTTTCAAGATTTTCCCCCTTGATAATTAAATCACCTTACTCTTCTTATCATTAGAGGTATCAGTCTTCCATCACTCAGTTCATTCTACCCCACACATACTCTAGTTTTTTAATATGTGCCACCCAGAAATTAATTGAACACAGTATACTAGTTGTGAGTTCACCTGTGTAGTGCCTATGGGGACCATATCCTCTCTGCACTGCTTAGGATCCCATACATTTACAATAAATTGTAGGAACTCATTAATTTGAAATTTTTTGCCTCCTTTTGAGCTTGCCTGCCCACCAAAATTCCAAGGCATTTATGAATTTCTATGGAGTTTCATCTCCTACCTATATTGACAATCCATGTATTTTTAATTTTAGTAATTCTTTTTGTTTTTGTTTTTGTTTTGTTTTTTTTTTTTAACTAGACTTCTCTCCCACCATGGAGCCCAATGCGGGGCTTGAACTCATGATCCTGAGATTAAGACCCAAGTCGAGATCAAGAGTCGGACACTTAACCGACCAAACCACTCAGGCCCCAGTTTTAATAATTTTTAATATATGTCATCATTTCTCTAATTAGAGTCAGACCATAGACCAAGACCAAAATGTTTTTAAAGTTCAGCTCTATCATTCAGTGTTAAATAGCTCCTTAAGTTTATGCTAGCCACGAACTTGATGATTGTGCTTTCCCTGTGTTTATCTCAGTTGCTAGTTTTGATGATTGATATCTAACTTCTTACCAAAGAGTCTCTGGAGGTTGCCTTTCTTCATTTTGAAAATTAGTATCCCAGAAGCTGGTGCAGTCACTATGGAAAACAGTTTGGAAGTTCCTCAAAAAATTAAAAATAGAACTACCCTACAATCCAGTAATTGCACTACAGGATATTTACCCAAAAAATACAAAAATACTAATTCAAAGGGATACATGTACCCTTATGTTTAGAGCAGCATTATTTACAATTGTCAAACTGGAAACAGCCCATGTCCATCGATTGATGAATGGATGAAGAAGATGTGGTATACATATACATGAAATATTATTCAGCCATAAAACAGAATGAAATCTTGCCATTTACAACAACATGGATAGAGAGCTAGAGGGTATAAAGCTAGAAACAGACTCTTAACTATAGAGAGCAAGCTGATGGTTCCCAGAGGGGAGGGGGTGGGGAATGGGTGAAATAGGCAAAGGGGATTAAAGAGCATACTTATCATGATGAAAAAAATAATAATAAAAAAAGAATAACCAGATGAGTATTAGTTTTAGTCAGCATTATGAAATACAAATGTAGATCCACTTTACTGACAGTTCACTGAAAATCGTGCATGTGCCTGTGTAGAATAGTTTGAAGAGAGAACTATTTTTTTAAGTACTATGAATTTATCTATTTTTTGCAGAAAATAGTATTTTTTTAGGCTTTGCTGTTAATTTTTAATGATGTAGTTAATTAATAAAAGTATTTTTAGATTCATTCACAGGTATAGACCAAAAACTGAAAGTTAAAGAATTAGCTCTTTGGGTGGCTGTTTTGGGGGGAAGAATCCAATGACCACAAAGTCCCTAAATTAATTATGAAAACACAGAGAATTTCTAAAGTGGGCCAAATAATGACCTTGAAATGATCTCATGTCTTCTTAATTACATTTCTTACTTGCTATTCATATTTTATTTCCCCACTGCAAGATTAAGAAATACAGTAATATGTTTATCAGGAGAAGATAAATACATGTTTTTTGTTTTTTGTTTTAATGATTTGAGGAAGCACCAAGAAGACCCTCTTGTTTAAAAAAAAGGGGGGGGGAATCAGCATCCCAAGTTCTGAGACTTTCTCTTGGCCTTCCTGGTTCCTCAGAGTTTATCAACAGTTATTTTATAGTTACATAATGATTATTTTTGCCTTGAGTCTTAGAACTTGAACTCACTTTCAGAGACGTATGCCTTAGTGTCTTTCACCATGCAGGATCTTTTTGAATGCACCACTCACATCTCAATTGGGTTTTTATTTTCAGTCTTGCTGTTTTAACCCCAGGAGCACAGAATTGGGTTAAATCATAGCTCTGGATTCCATGTGAGACTCTCATCATTGGTCCATTATAGAGGCCCACTTTTACTAAGTTAGTGACTTAGTCACTTCTAATAATGTAGCAACTACCCATAAATGCACAACACACGAGAAAAGTTAAACCTTCATAATAACTTACATATAATTGTATGGTCTCCCCCCATTAACTGATACCCCACCTCCCCATAGAAGGAAACCATCATCCTAATCCCACGTTCCAGATACCCTTGCTTTCCTTGTATATCGTTTTCACTTATCATATATACTTATTAATACATATATATCACATAAATACAAATGGGAATATATTATAATTATACATGTAGTTATATATTTTTTAAATTTTAGTTGTTTTTAACTTTTAAAAGGGCAGTATGCTATATATAATCTCTTGGTACTTGTTGTACTCAATACTGTTTTCTAAGGTTCATTGACACTTGTTTGTATTGGTAGAGTTCATTGGATTTGACTATCACGTTATATTCCATTGTGCAACTACACCAAAGTTTATTTACTTACTTTTCTGTTGATAGCCTTTTGTGTTGAATCTGTGGTTTTGCTAATGTGGAAAGGGTTCCAAATTCCTATTCTTCTTTTTTTTTTTTTAAATAAACAATAGACATTTATTTGTCCTAGGCTGGGAAGTGTAAATCTTGTGTCCTCACATAGCAGAGGGGCAAGGGAGCTCTCTGGGGTCTCTTTTATAAGGGCAGTAATCCCACTCATGGGGTCCCTCCCTCATGATGTAATTACCTCCCAGAGACCACACCTCCAAATACCATCACATAGGGGATTAGGTTTCAAATTTTTGGGGAGGAGGGTGCAAACTTTAGCATATAACATATTAACATTAGCATATAGAGCATATAGGAAGTGATCTCAGGAAATCCTAGTAAGTCACTGGGGAAATGAGACAGAGAAAGGAAGGAAGACATCATGAGGGGTTTTTTTTTATATTTATTTTTTAATTAACATATAATGTATATAGTTCCAGAGATAGAGGTCAGTGATTCATCAGTTTTATATAATACCCAGTGCTCATTACATCACATTCCCTCCAAATCAGAGGATCATAGGGGAAGAGAGGAAAAAAATAAAACAAGACGAAATCAGAGAGGGAGGCAAAGCATAAGAGACTCTTAATCATAGGAAACAAACTGAGAGTTCCTGGAGGAGAGGAAGGTGGGGAGATGGGGTAACTGGGTCAAACTTCCTATTCTTATTCATTTCTACTATTGTATGAGAGGCAAGAGCTGTGGTAAGGTGTAAGAATATTCAACTTCAGAAGAAAATGGCAAATGATTTTTCCAGATTTATTGCATCAAATTACCTTCTTACCAACAATGTTTAAGAGTCTGATGAGCCACATCTTTCCAGTATTTGATATTATATGGTTTCTCAATTTCTGTTAACCAAATGGGTATAAGATGGTCTTTCATTGGTTCCTTACACCACACACAAAAATAGACTCCAAATGGTTGAAAGACCTCAATGTGAGACAGGAGTCCATCAAAATCCTAAAGGAGAACACAGGCAGCAACCTCTTTGACCTCAGCCGAAGCAACTTCTTCCTAGAAACATCGCCAA
>NC_138374.1:67521676-67572863 GCF_054177405.1 Leptonychotes weddellii
ATGGACTCTGAAAAACAAACTGAGGGTTCTAGAGGGGAGGGGGGTGGGAGGATGGGTTGGCCTGGTGGTGGGTATTGAGGAGGGCACGTTCTGCATGGAGCACTGGGTGTTGTGCACGAACAATGAATCATGGAACACTTCATCTAGAACTAATGATGTAATGTATGGGGATTAACATAAGAATAAAAAAAAAAAAGATGGTCTTTCATTGGGGTCATAATTTTCCTTTCTCTTGGCTGATTTCTATATTTAAAAATCACTTCTTGGGGTGTGTGGGTGACTTAGTCATTTGAGCTTTGGATCTTGGTTTTGGCTTAAGTCATGGTCTCGGGATTTTGGGGTCTGGCCCAGCATTGGGCTCCATGCTCAGTGTGGGATTCTCTCTCTCCTTCTACCTCTGCCCCTCCCCGTGCTCACGCAGCTCTCTAAAAAATAAACAAACAAATAAAAAATAAATAAAAATCCCTCTCTCTGGTGGTAAAATCTGAATCAAACAGCTGATGAGTAGCTCTGCACTTCTCTATTATTATTATTATTATTATTATTATTATTATTGTTATAGCATCTGCTCTAAACCCTATACTTACTGTTCCTCATTCTCCTTGCTTTGGCTATATCTTGAAAAAAATCATCTTAAATCTTTGTGTTTTTCAAGCCATACTTTATTTTAAACCTGAGATTAATACCCTTTTTTTTCCTGTCGTGTACACCACCACTTTACAAATTTATCCACATTGGCTTGTGTTGCTGTTGCCACTGCTTTTGTCATCATCATGGCCCCTCACACCCGGTTCCCAGAATGCCTCAGTATTGCCCGTTACCTGTCCTCAAGAATCTGAAGCCATGGGGCGCCTGGGTGGCTCAGTTGGTTAAGCGACTGCCTTCAGCTCAGGTCATGATCCTGGAGTCCCGGGATCGAGTCCCACATCGGGCTCCCTGCTCGTCGGGGAGTCTGCTTCTCCCTCTGATCCTCCCCCTCTCATGCTCTCTATCTCATTCTCTCTCTCAAATAAATAAATAAAATCTTTAAAAAAAAATAACAAAAATAACAAAAATAAAAATAAATAAAATAAAAAAAAAAAGAATCTGAAGCCGTTTCACGCAGCTGGGATGTTTCTACCATCATGAACAAGATAACCATGTGGAAGTCTCTAGAATGATGCCATCATAAGTTAAACACTCAACAGTATTTCCACTATCTTGACTTTCTGACTGAGAAAATCTTTTCCTCCTCCTTCTCTTACTAACTTATTGAAATATTTAGGATCCACATTAAGTTATACCCAGGGTTCTATCCATTGTTGGTTTTATTAAAATTATCAAACACAATGGTCACCCTCTTAGGAGATTACTCTCACTTCGGTCTCACCCATCAGCTGTCAGATTTAAATCCATACTAAAAGTTTCTGGTTTTGCTTCCTCCATCTTCTGAGGAGTGCCACAGTTAGAAAGGCAACTTAAAAATGTGTGAAATGTACTTGCTCTGCAGAAAGAAATGCCCAGGTTATGTGGGCAAAGTGAAGTGCCCTATTGACTGCTTATGGATTCTCATCACCAATTTTGAATTTTGATCTAGACCCCTGAATGGTCTGAAGTATCCTCTATTTTAGTTTTCTCTCTCTCTCTTTTTTTTTCTTCTAAATTCTCTTACTCCATGCTTCTGCCCCCTTGTGTGTGGATTTTACTCACTTTTTCCTTCCTGGCATATGGTATAACTCCTCTATGCCTGGAGTTTCTCATTTTGGTGCAGAAAGCTAAAGCCATCTAATAGAACTGCCTCTTTACTTACCATATATACTACATGGATGCAGTTTGGTAGTGAAAAACATATCTCCTATACCTATAAATCCTTTTTCTTCCCAGTACATTAAAAAATTGCAGATCTGCTATAGTTTTCTTGTGGTCCCAGTGTATCCTCAATGTATCCAATCAGTAGAAGTTCAAAATAGTTTATAGGTTTGATGAGTTTTGTCAGCTATCCACTCCAAATTGATTTAAGCTAAATAGGTTCTAAAAATCACAAATTTTAACCTCTATATTAGAAGCAAATCCTGCTAAATTTTCATAGAAAGATTTTTCAAATTATTTAAAAATAAATCTTTGTTAAAAAAATTAAAATAAATATTTGTAAAAAATATTTGTCAGCTAGAGCTCTAAATTTTTGAAGGAATTCCAAAAGCAAGCATATCATATGAATTTTATAGATTAAAGCATATCATTGTAACCCAAAATATTTTTTCTGAATGTATTCTTCATCTCAAAACTTGTTTCTTCTCTATATTTCTAAAGATAATGAAATTTATATAGGAGATAATTTGAGAAAATTTAAAACTGCGTTTTTTTCTTAAACTGCAATTTTTTTTTTAAGATTTAATTTTTTTATTTGACAGAAAGAGCACAAGCAGGGGGAGTGGCAGGCAGAGGGAGAGGGAGAAGCAGACTCTTCCCAGAGCAGGGAGCCCGACATGGGATTCAATCCCAAGACCCTGGGATCATGACCTGTGCGAAAGGCAGACCCTTAACTGACTGAGCCACCTAGGCGCCCCTAAACTTCACATTCTCAAGAGACAGATTAGTGTTCTGATTTGCTTAAATAGTAAACATGCTTGTTACCTGATAAAATGCCTGTGCTTTACTTCTGATTCCTAATGCAGAGGAAGGAAACATCAGATAGGTAATCTTAGAGGGCAGATAAGCCAAAATTCCTCTGTGTTTAACATTAGATGCACAGTATTTACAGAGGACCACAGATTTGCCTATCAGATGTGTTTTACTCAAATTTTCATGGGTTCTTTTTCTTTTTTTAAAGATTTTATTTGTTTGACAGAGATAGCGAGAGCAGGAACACAAGCAGGGGGAGTGGGAGAGGGAGAAGCAGGCTTCCCGCCTAGCAGGAAGCCCGATGCGGGGCTTGATCCCAGGACCCTAGGATCATGACCTGAGCTGAAGGCAGACACTTAACGACTGAGCCACCCAGACGCCCTCATGAGTTCTTTTTCTTAAATTCCCAGTTAGCTGATGGTGTGGGAGCCAAGGTGACATTAGCACATAGCAGAACATTTCCTGCACTCTTGAATAAATAATTAACATCTTTATTTCTGTGGGGAAACATGCTATGGGACATCTTTTCCAAAGAGCAGAATCCTTTATTTTCTCCCCTGCAAACCATGTTGTCAGTCTTCTTATTCTAAATTGGAAAGGGTGATAGTATTTGTTGAGTGAACAAAAGAACTTGACAGACATTTAGAATTGATCATCGTGCAGGTAGGATCATGTTTTCTGCCCTCACTCCCATCCCCACTTCATCTCCATACTCAAAATACTGGGAATTACTGAATTAAAACTGTTTTTCTGATTTGTCACTTATATTTAATTACTTGCCACCATTCACTTCACTGATACACTGAGTGGTTGTGGACCAGAAGAAATCTTGAGAAGGGTTGGAACAATCTAACTTTGAAGAGCTATAGGTTTTTTCCCTGCCACGGGTATTGGTTAGTGACCAGCTTCCTTTGGTCAACATGATACTTTCTATTCCCAACCCTAATAATAATAGCAGTTGAGATTTATTAAATGCTTATTATTTTTCAGACACTTAATTATGCAAACAATTTGCATATGTTAATTCATATAATCCTCTCAGGAGCCCTGTTCTTCTTTGTCTTATTTCTACCTTAAATATGAGGAAAAGGAGACCCAGGGAGGTAAAGAAACTTGCCCTAAGCTGAACAGCTAATAATTGGCAGCATCAGGATTTAAAGCAGGCATTCTGTGTCCTCAGGCTATGGTCCTAATCATACCACTCTTCCTTAAATTTAGCAAGCAAAAACTTTAGCTGTGGCAATTAGATAAGAATATATGCATGGATTAGCATAACTCCTTTATCATTTCTGGGAAAATAACTCAAAATAATGGATTAGTCAGTTATTTTTCTATAAAATAATAATATTAGTAGCAGCTAGAATTTCATTTTCCTCCTTTGGACCAATTACAGTAAAAAATGAATGTAAAAGATTACAAGATTCAGTTGAAACAATGGACATGCTTTCTGTTAATTTTAATTCACAGTTATTGCATATATCTATATTCTTGCGTTCTAATGACAACATAAAATAAAACAATTATCCTTATCTTTAAGGATAATTTGAACAAGGTAATAAATGCATGAATAAGAGGTACATGTACTATGGTAGGGGTCTCGTCTATATCTCCGTGCTGTGCCTAAAATTGGCAATTTAATATTTTGATTTTGTAAAAGCAAAGCATAATTTTCTTTTAGGTCATGAATTCGTGGATAATGCCATCTACATTTACTGTATCTAATACATCTGTTTCAACAATGTCGATGACAACTTAGTACAAATGATTTGGTGTTCCATGCTGCATTGTTTTGTACTTTCTGCCTCGACATATTCTAACCCTGCTTTTCTTAATGTTTTCCATGTCTCAGAGTTGTCATGATGAGGAAGATGATGATGGTGAAGAAGAAGTAAAGAGTTTTGAAGTAAGATGGATCTTTCTAGATTTGTCTTTTCTATTTTGAAACATTGTTTCATAGCTTATAACTGACATTTATGTTTCTTGCTTCATGGCTTATTGCAGCTTATTGTGTCAAGGAACTGCATGTCAGAAGCTGGATGGACAAATCTGAGTCCTAACATTTGCTAAAGTTAAGACCAAGGAACATAGAATAATGAAATAATCCAATAAAACCCATATGTTCAGAATGAGTGTCCCTGAGAACTCTCAGAGAGTGCTTCAAACTGTTCTCATTTCAGTGAATGTCGTGATCTGAAATTTCCAATGGACATTTGAGGAAAATATTTATTGAAGAGCAACATGATATCGAGTTTTTAATTAAACCCTTGGTTGGCTATTTTCTTCTGAAATGAAGAAGTCTTAAAGATCTGGCCTCTTTTGACTTCAGATAGGTCACTCATTCCCTGTACATATGTAGATGGTGGCACACAATGCCCTTTGCTTGCATGAGGCAGGAGTGCATATATTCCTAGGACTGTGTTCTGTTTTATGGTTACTTTCTCAGATGTTCTCAGCTCTTAAATATCCAGAAAATTAGAAATACTGCTCAATGCTAATTAGCCAGAAGGAAAGTAATATTATTTGACCCCATTTGTTTAGATTTTACTTTTGCTTTCTATGAAGAAAAGAGTTGTTGCTAACTACCACTTTTCTCCTTTTTTTTTCTTTTCTCCTTTTTTTTTTTTTTTTTAGAATTTTCAAAAAGAAATGAAGTGGAAAGAAATAGATTACATTATTATTTTTTTTCTATTATGTATCTGGATTTTGAGCTAGAAGTCTGGAAATATATTAGTAACCAGCAGTCAGTCCTTACGACAGTGGTCCTACTGAAAGGTACAGGTTGAGGGGTGGACATAGAGTAGGGCCCCTTCCAGGAGCAATTTGATATGGCATCTCTGCAGCATTGAAATCAGTGTGTAGAAAGTACAAAAGCTAATCTGAGAACAACCCATGACTGTTGCTGAGAAAAAATGCCATAAGATTAATTTCCTATGTGACACTATAATCTTTTCTAATGTATGTGTATCCTATTCTCAAATCCGTCTTTATTGATAAGAAACTGAGGTAAATTAGAATGAGCTCTGAGCAGCAAATAATACTGTGTTTTCTGAAGTGCACACCATTTATGGTCTACCAGTTGTCTTCCGAGCAATTGTTTATTGCTATTTTGCTTCTTGTCCTCATCCTTCCTTAAGGTCACAGGATCCCAACGCAGCAAGGTAAAACTATATATATGTGTGTATTTGTCTGGGTCTGAGTTTCGGTTTCTTGTGACATTTACCTTTGTTAGACCCAACATCTTGGATTCTTTTGTAATAAAAGGTCTTGGTGATCTTTTTACAAGTTTGTAGCTCCCATGTACCCCTTCCTTGACACGGGTTTATTCTTCTTGGAGTTTAAATGACTCATAATTGAAATTTTATCCTACATGTGAACTCTTGGCTGCATGCTGTGCTCAGGTAAAAAGGGGCTAGCCCTTTAGCTGATTAACTTTTAGCTCGGGACCTTTCAGGACCGCATTCTGGCCTCATCCCCTCTTGATGCTTATTTAATACAAGTCTTGTTACTTGAAAAAAGACATGATAAATGGCATCACTGGTGAGATTGGAAAGAAGTCTACTTTCCCATTGTGCTAGTAATCTCTCCAGTTAGTAACTGGAGAGGATGTTCCACGATGTTAATATTGATTTCAGCATTCATTACAGGGAAGAACTTGATGATTATTTCTATCTCTTAATATATTTTGAATAGCTAAGTGCTTGGAACATTTGCTAAAAAACATTTTGATCTAGCATCACAAAATTTTTTCTTTGATAGGAACCCCATTAAGCTTATATTTTATTTTCATGAGACTAATTCATAGGAAAATTGATCAGAACATCCCAGGGGAAAAAAATACCCATAATGGCTTTAGTTGAAAAAAAAAAAAATTGCTGTTAAAATGAATTTAGAATGTCATGAAGAATCTATTTAGAAGAAACAAATGATAATATTTTAACTCACTCTTCTATTTGGAGGAATATATTATTATTACACTATGATCCCTATAAATTTAAAAATTTGAATTCATACAGCTGTCAGATATAGCTCTAGTTGGATGGATATAATAGTTAATGCCTTATAACAGACATAACAATAATATATTCTGGGCTTAAATAGTAGGTAATAATGAGTGTGATACTCAGTTGGTATTTATGCTTTTATCACTAATTATCTCAAGTAGAATTCTTGTGGATTATTGAGGGTCAAAAACATGAAGGTACCTCCTAACAGTAGCCAAAGATTTAATGTCCTAGCACCAAACTTCATGCCCCAAGAGTGTGGATATCTGTGGGATAAGGGTAGATAAAGAAGGTCAGAATCAGAAGGCATTGCTGGTTAAGAAAACCATCTTCCTCTGAAAGAGGAATGCAGTTTCAGGGGAATCTAAAAGAAAATCCAGTTTGGTATATAGGGTCAAATTTGGTGACATTAGAGAAGTTCCCAATTCAGAAAAGAAGTCTAGGAATGGTTAGTAGAATCTGCTTTTAGCGTATAGAATGCAGGCCAGAGTGAAGACAAGAAATCAGGTGAGGATATGGAGCCTGACCTGAGAGAACAGGCTACCTGCCCTGGATTTAGGATGATGGGCAAGACATTCACACAGTGGTGAAGCCTGGCAATTAGTCACATAACTGTCCCCCATGAAACAGGATTTTAAAGTTTCTTATGATTGCTACTTATGAACATAACACCATAGACAATATTGGGGAATTTGTACTTCTTAACCAGATATTTTACTGAATTTCCATGTGATTTGGGACTATAACTTACTGTGTATGCCTAATTTGTATAGCATGCTACTTTTCACAAAATATGTCCTCTGTGAGTAAGCAATAGAAACTCTTACCAAGTTGAGAAACAGAGATGTGCAGGTGCTCGCTCACCTATGAAGATATTCTTGTCTGAGGTTGACTCTGTGATACCAACAAAACCACTAACAATTTGACCAGACAACTGGATTATTACTTTCTCTTTATAAATTTAGTAACATACCAGACTTTTTAGTTGAGGTTTCTGGTTGTTTAATATCATTTAGAGATAGTCTCATAGTGGAATTTTCATCTAAGTTATAATAAATCTGAGAGGTTATCTGGCAATTTCAAGAACTCTTAAATTATGTTAAATAAATTTGGGAATAACAGTTTGTGATAATTGAATTTTATTCCCATAACTGACTGATTATTAATAGTTGCTGTACTTTCCAGTTAAATTCTTTATCTGTAAGTATTCAATGAAAATATGAAGAAGGAAGTAGGCATTTTTAAAAAGGGGCATTATAATTTCCAAGAGGAAAGAAACAAAGCTTAAGAAACATGAAACATGGGAAATGGGGACTAAAATGCTTAAAATATTTGCCAGCTCTTTTCTTATTCTATCACATCTATGTTTTACTGGTAGGATTCTGTTAAAACTTGCAAAGAGATTTAACTTGATAATTTTAATTCCCTACTTCATCGAAATAATATAGGTAAATATTCTCTACAACTGTTTATTTAAAAACTTTATTGCTTATTTAGTTAAGTATATATAACCTTTTTAGATTTGGGACTACTTCAATACTAAAACTACAAAAAGGACTGTTAAATCTTATAAAGGCAAGGAATAACTGAAAGGGAAGAAATATCTTAGCAGTGACTCAAAATGTCCATTAGTACAGTTGAGTGCATTGTTTAGCTGTGAATTTTTATAAGCCAAAGCAAATAATAATAATGACAACAACAAATTAATAATGTTGCAAGTCAAAGCAAGTCTGAGCACCATGGATTTTTCTCACCTAGATTCACAAAGAGATTTGGTACCAGAACAAACCCCATTTTTAAACTTTGATTTTGCAAAATACACACAAATGTTCCCCATACGGTTGCTTCTTCCCTAATGCCATTCTCTAAAATCTGAGTGTGTGGCATTAAATGCTAATTCAACGGAAGCATTTCTGTGGACTATTAAGGTACTATAATATAGATTTATTACTTAATAAAGACTGAAATTAATGAACGTGGAGCTTAAATAAGCCAGAGGGATGGAGCATTGACTTGCCTTCTAGACCATTTTTCTCAAATATTAGGCAAATTGCATCATCCTTTGGCAAATGCCCAATTTCTAATTCACAGATGAATTCTCTGCTGAGTCCCTGAGGTTCTGTTATTCTGTACTGTTGATTAAAGAGAATAACTTGTGTCTTAAATACTAAATACGCCTATGGCAGAGTTGACATTCTGTAATAAAAGACTTAAGAGACTAACTTATATTCTCTCCCAGATGGGCCTCAGTCATAACTAAAATGACATCATACCTGCTAAAGTATTCAGACCAATACCCAGCCCGTATTCCAAAATATGCACCACTAAGTGTGGAAGAATCAATTTAGGCCCTGATGTCTTAAGGTCTGATGTTATATAGCTCTACCCAATGACAAAATCACCTTTGTCTGGCCCCTCCAGTGGTCTAATTTTGAATAGAATTCCATTCCTTGGCAATCCTGCAAGAATAAATTGGCTACAAGATGTACCCTCTCCAATAGCTATATAATTTGATCTTTGAATGGGTTTATTTAGTTCTGTTCATGGGAACAAAGCAATTTAAATAAGAAGGGCGCCCTGAATCTTACCTAAGACAACACTCATATACATAAAAAAATCAAAGATACAGCTATGGATATAGAACATTGAAACATTGGTTCCTTTTATCAGGTAAACTTAAGAGTTACTTAGTTTCTACTACAGAAGCACTGTGGTATCCAAACTAGGGACTAAAGTGTTGAGTTGCTTGTTGTACTATTGAATGGTAGAGGGGAAGGGAGAAGGAATTTTGATGGCCACTGTTCTCATGCCTCTTGCTGTAACCTGCTAACTGCATTGTTATATACTGAAATTATCATCCTTAAGTAAAACCCTCATGCCTTAGCCCAGATTTCTTAGAAAACAGAGCAAAGAGATCCTGTGCTAACACTTTATTGGGATTGGGGGGGGGGGGAGGGTTGATATAATCCCAGGGGAGTAAGAGTTAGGAGAAAAAGAGAGCAGATTATCTAAGGAAGGAGGCAGCGCAAATACAAGGTAGTGGGTTCTTGAGCTGACGGTGCCTATTCAACATAGTATCAGACGGCCCTAGAAAAACTGTTATGTATGCATCTTGGAACAGTGCCTCCTGGGAAAGAAGGATGAGCACTGGTTTTTTCCCACCTCCTGTCTTTTATTGGTCACAGGGACTTAGTTTCTTCACACTTCCTGATGTTAAGCAGATTTTCCACACACACCCGCCTGGGAAAGCTAAAGCCAGCTTGGGTCCAACCTATCGAGAGTTCAGGCACGGCAGTCTCTCTGTATATGGAACCTCCTTAGTGGGTGGTAGAAGTGGTAGGAGCCAGTTTTTATAACCACACTCTGAGAAGCAAGGCAAGTTGCCAAGTCTTGGAGAGAAAGGGGGTATAAGTGTGTGATGAAGTACTGGTCCTGGCATGAGGAAAATTCCCAGAAAGCACAGTCCTCTCTATTGTGTATGGTAACTCAAGCATATCGAGTATGTGGACCCAAATAGCAAACTGTATAGAACATATACTTAAACATATAGTTGTGCATTTTTGATGCACACAAGTTTGACATAGTGTGCTATTATTTAAAAATAATCCCAGTTGATAATAATTAATCCCATAATGCTTGACTGCATTATGTAGAGCAGATGGGATATAGCAGAATCATTCAGAGCATAGATATTTGAACAAACCACCTGCCTTTGAATCCCAACTCCACCACCTACCTGTGTGATCTCAAGCCTCAATTTTCCTATCTATAAAATGGGGCTAATTATAGTATCTATTTCATGGGATTGTGGTAAGGATTAAATTAGTTAATACATATAATACACTCAGAACATTGGCTTTATTCTGGCATTACTGTTATTATGCCTTTTTTTTTAAAAAAAAGATTTTATTTATTTATTTGACAGAGAGAGCCAGAGAGCACAAGTGGGGGGAATGGCAGAGGGAGAGGGAGAAGCAGGCTCTGCACTGAGCAGGGAGCATGATGCGGGGCTCGATCCCAGGACCCTGGGATCATGACCTGAGCCGAAGGCAGATGCTTAACCATCTGAGCCACCCAGGCGCCCCTGTTATTATGACTTTTAATCAATTTTACCTTCCTACTAAAATCAAGCCAGGGAAGCCCTTAGAAAAACTTTCACAGGATGGTGAACACAGAACTACACAGGACAGGAGACCTAGGATCTCACGCAGGTGCCCACCAGGTGACCTTGAGTGGGTCACATTTAAATTACTCTGTGCCTCAGCTTTTTCTGCTTTGAACTAAAAGCTTTAAACTAGATGTTTTCAGGGGTCATACCCACCTTTAAAAGTGTCTGATTTGCTTTTCATGAGTAAGTTCTTTTCATTTTTCAGGGCCAATTTCATAATGCTCCTAAATGCATGAATATTAATAGAAGCATGCAAATTTTTGGTATTTTTTTTCTTCTAGTCTTTCGTGGAGGAGTGAAAAAGAAAATAAACTTGATGTTATTTAGACTAGTAATGTCACAATAAAAATGCTTTATAGACACTAGCCTAGTGTCTGTACATATATATGTATCTCTACCTTTTCCTAGTTTGGTGTTTAAAGTATCACACAATTATACATGACACAGGTAGATATAGAAGGAGAAAGTATAGAGGTATGAGAGGGGTTCAAGGACACCAAGTGGAGCCTTCCAAGAATGAGGTTAGTCCAGAAACCAGTGCCTTAGATTCTTGCTAATTAGCAGGAGTTTGTTAGCACTTACAGATCCCAAGCTTTCTAGGAGTGAGCATCAAGTCACAGAAATTTCACAGTTTACTGTATCAGTGGAATAAACACAGTCTTCTTGTTTGGGAGAAACAAAAATTCCCGAGGATCTCTGTGAGGAGGACAACATGTCATATAATCTGCAGCAATTCAATAGAGGTAATAATTTGAGAATTTATACAATAAAGTTCAGATGTCCAGGTGACATCTGAGGATGGCTGAGCATAGGATAAGTACCAGGAGTCTAGAAGAATGAAGGGACTATGTTTCCTTAAGACAGTCTCCAGAAAAATCCCTCTCTCAGCTGAATAGGTAACATTTGGCAGGGAATTAGAGACTGCATCGAGTACTTACAGAGTTCACGCAGCTGTTTCTCAAGGGTTGATCTGGGGTAGGACCAGTAACCATGTGTGAAAACTTAGAATTATAAACACTAAAATTTAAGCTAGAACTGAGAGAACTCAAAATCCAAATAATGACTTGCCATGATCTGCTCTATGGTAAAATTTATTCTAACTTCTCTTTTTCCCGCAAATTATCCCAACATTCTGGCACCTTCATGATCCAGCCGTACCTTCGTATTAGTAGAGCTCATCAAATCACCTTATTGTTCTTCTTTCTTTTGTCAGGCTATGTTAGTAGAACTACATAGCATTTTCTTTCTGTATTCAAGGCAGTATTCGGTACTTTTAAGGCTTAAACAAACAAATAGGTAAATGAAGCCTGTTCTAAATCAATTTTGTGCTCAGAACAAACCCCATTCCCTCTAATGATAACTCAGTCTAACCTTGCTAATTTGATACCTTCTGATTTTATAGTGGCTCATTCTTCTCCTCCTACTTTATAGTTTGTTTGTGAAGCTTTTTGTGATGTAATACAAATTTTGTCAACAGGACCCTGAAATGGAAAATTATTTCAATGCAGCTAGGTTTTATTGTTTTAGCAGAGTGCTAATTAGTCTAAATATGCTGAATCCAAGGGAAACAATATTTTAACAAGGGTGGAAGTATAAATGATGAAGAAGTAACCCATAGTCACACTACACAGCACATCTAAACTCTAGAGCCTCCAACACATTAACTGGACTACATTTTTCTGCTTTAGAATTTTTGTCCTCTCTGATTGTCTATTAGTAAAACTTCAGCATTTAAACAAAGTTTGCTTTGTGTAAAAACATTTCTTTCTTTCTTTTTGTTTTTTGTGTTTTGGTTTTATTTGCTGTTGTTGTTAAAGAGAGAACATTAGAAATTATGCCCATCCTATTGAAAAATAGAACTCTGGAAGATTATTATACTCTTCAGTATTCAGCAACAAAGACAATGGGTAATAAAGGTACAGACAGTAAATTAATTGAGCTAAAAAAAAACACAGTTTGAGAATTATTGTTTGCATATGTATGATTCTCGACCTCTTTGACCATGTACCAAAAGCAAACTAGAGTTTCTCATTTTACTAGCCTTGTAGCTCTTCAAATGAAAAGATAACATTTGTCATTTCAGATTATAGATACTACATGATACCACATTATTTAGTTCCGTTACTCATTCATCACATTTTCTTGAACACCTATTATGTGCAGGGAACTTTACTGGATATGTTCACTTGTATTGTGGTTAAAACAAGCAAACAAAACCTCTGGAGACCCTGTCCTCATGGCACTTACTTGTAGGAAACTCCATATACATTCATTTAATTTTTTAAAAAATTTAAAATTGATAAATTTGAGGGACCATCCATTTTTAAACAAAGTTAGAATCTTAAGTGTTTTCCTAGCACTGCAAGTCAATTCTTTATGAATGTGGCCAACCTACAGTATCAGAAACTAGAATGCCAAACAAAATTAATGAAATGGACAATACAACTCTTATCTATATTTTTGTTTTCCCTTAGTGTGGGTTGGCCTGTTTGTGTCGTAAACCAAACTATTACTACCATTTCACTGCCGTTCACTTTTGTCCTCATAGTTATCCAATTGAATCTCCTGTATTTCCATCTTTTTTTTCTTATAATGTTGAGATTCAACATCACCTTGTAGGTTATGACTACATTTAAGATGCCAAATCAGAAGAATATTTAATGTTGACTTATTGCAAAATTATGGGAAAGATTTTTAAAAAGAGTTCAGCTGCTAGAGATTTCTGTTCACTTACAGGTAGCTTCCACGTGCAGGTGAAGAGAAAAACATTGTAAAAACCTTTTCAGCAGTTGCTGAAGGCTTGGAAACTTGAAGGAAAAAAAGCAAGCCGACTGGACTCACGCAGTGTTAGGCACAGACCGAGCTGTGATGCACAAACCACCCAGAATGCCCACATCACTGAGGAGGGTCCATCAGAAACAGGGTACAAGTTTTGCTGTCAAAAGGCTGCTCTCCTTTAAAATATCGTTCATCTCCATCGTAGGGATAAACTATTTTCTCCATCAAGGAGCAAGGGGCAGTTGTAATTTTTTTTTTATTTCAGTATTTTTCTCATATAAGACAAATTTTAGAAGAACTGAATGGATTTTTTTTCTTCAGGCCTTCTACTCCCTTCCCCGCCCCCCACATCAAATGCTAAAAGCGTGGCACCCTGGGAAAAAATGAAAGAATATTAGCACCTTTATTACCAACTTCAGTCATACTAAAAGCAATCATGATGTAGAATACTTCCCATTCAATGTCTGCAATTTGATCATAGGTCTGATTTATTACCACCACTGACCTTGAAGAGACTCATAACAATCTTATTAGGAAAACAGCTAATAATTCCTAGTTGCTCTTGGTGATCAGAACTTTTTGCCTAAGAGAAAATTGAAATTATGGAGCTCCTCCCCCCACCCCAACCTTTTTTGTAACCTTAGAATCATTGAAAGACTGAACTTCAAGTAGAGGTATAATGTTTATTTAAGACCCTTTGGCAGTTTAGGCGGAATCTGGGATGGGGCAGGAACCCTACTTTAAAAAGATGCTTTAAAAAGGTCCTTTCAAGTTGCTATTTCCCCAAGTAAAATACTTTAAAAATATCTACCTTCCGTTTTCTCAGAAAAGCTAATCTGCAGTAAATTTGAAATTAAAGAATTTTCTTTCTTTCCACATAATCCATCATTTTATCATCTGAAAACTTTCTGGTTAAGCTTTCAAGGTTTTATTTTATTATGCTGTGATAAAATCTCCAACGGTGAGATTGAATTACATGCCCAGAAGCACTTCTCAAAGGACAAAGTACCAGAAGGAAATAATATTAAATATCTTCTGAAGAGAAAGCTTCCAACTCAGTATGACAAAGAAGAAACTCAACCAAGAGTTTGACCTGATCCCTCTTTATGAAGTATGGGTTTCCTGCTTCTAGATGAGTGTATCTTTTTTAGCTTGATATTTTTTTCATATGAATCTCATCATCTCCCCTGAAGTATTTATTATTATTGAAATTTAGATGCTGTGTGAGAAAAATGAGGGTGCTCTTTGCCCAGGGAGTTTATTTTTTAAAGAAGGCAATTTGATATCCTGCCTATCTCTTGATCCTCCTGACACTGATCCATCAGGCGTGATTTCCATTACTGAAGAGGATAGTGGGGTCTAGAATGTACTGTACAAGTTCTAGCAGATCTTTGAGGTGGTCCACCTACTTTTGGAGCACAAACAGCAAAGGGTTTTGTGGTTTGTTTGTTTGTTTTACTCAAGAATATATGGCATGCTGCCATCTTGCATCTTCTTTGGGTTTCCTGATGACTATCTTCATATGTTCTATTGAGTCAATAGAAGAATCAGTCTTTCTAATTCCCTTGCCTCTTTAGTTGATGAAAGTGATAGGGTGGTTCCTTAGCCAATAATTTCTTATCACTGTCTTACTGAAAATGTCTTCCACAAAAGGAACTGGTTACGCTGGGAAGCAGAAGTGCAAAGTTCTTACATAGCTCTGGCAATGGGAGGAAAGTGAAAGATTGTTGGGTCTAAAAGGAGGGATCAAATGTTGCTGACCAATTTTAAACCACACCTGAAGAGCAGGCGAAAGGGTCTTCTTTCAGTTTTTCTGAAACTGTGTTGTAATGACAATATGGTTTTGTGTGTCTGTGTGGTTTTGTTTTCGTTTTGTTCTTGACTCCGCAGGAAGAGGTTTAAACATGAAGGCAAACCTTTTAGATGTTAGCATGGCTACATATAAAGCAAAGCTGCCTTTTTTTTTTTTTTTTCTTTTCTTTTCTCTGCTTCCATTTAGACCTATCACATAATTTAAGAAAAAAATAAAACTTTAACCACAGGAGCTCTAACTATAGTGTGAAAAAAAAAAAAACCCTGATCAATTTTGTTTTCGCAGCACGATATTATCAAAGATTTAAGAAACAAATTTGCCAGCCTCGGCGAGAACTCTCTGGTAACAGCATAAATGTCTGTGTTGGTTGCTTTTGATTTGAAGGTTTCTTTTTTCATTTGTTTGAGCCCATTTCTTCCCCCGCCCTTTTAGTTTACTTTCTTTTTCATATTCTGTAACTAGCAAGCCTTCATTTTTTAAACCTCTTCCATCTTCCTGTGTCTATTTTCCGTACTTTGGATGGAAAGTTTATGGCAGCAAAACTGTCACTCTGGCTACTTCTGCTGCAGCTCTTTCTGCTCTTAGGTCATATATGTTTTGGCCGTTGTGTTATGGACATGATACTAATTGACTGTTTCATGTCCCATTGACTAAGCTTCTCTACCACGCCATTTGATGGACTTGCTGTCCCAGGGCTCTATGCAACTTTCATTTTGCAACTTATACTGCTTAGTTCCGTCTCAATTCTCCAGCGAACTGGATAGCTTAAGTGAATTATCCTACCAGTCTTGAACTTGCTGTGCCTTTATATTTTACTTGTTTTTCTTCTTTATGTTTTTTTCTTCTTTATGGTAGTTTAAGTGGAAAAGAACAAACCCCAGCCATTTGCACTAGCGCACCATGCGGTATCGTTGTTACCACCAGAGAATACAAAATATAAAGGCACACTGCTTCTTTTATTCTTGGGGGGTGACTGGGGAGATGTGTATCATGAGTCCGCTACTTAGTTGAAGCCTCCCTTTTTATTCATATCAGCTTTCAACTTTGCTTAAACTCCAACACGTCTCAGTGAATGTTTTTCTGTCATTCGGTGATAACTTGCAACTCGAGCCATTTGCTGAGCAGTATCAAGTTACGGCCACGGCATGGGAGATGATTGAAAACGTAACAAACTGATGCACAAATGTATAATTCAGAAAGTGCAAGTTTCAGTGACGAAGTATAGTACTTCAAAACTGTGATACGGGCTTTGGACTGATCAAACAATTACAATTGAGAAAATCCATCCTGATAAGCCAGTACCAAAAGTATATCAAGAAAAATACAAAGGGGCAAAACCGAGAGTCGAATATTGTTAACATCTGTTGAATAACATTGTTGGTGTTGAAATGGTCCATAATGTTGTCATAGAGCCCATACATGAAGAGATGACTAAAAATACGGTTTATAGAAAGCTGCTATGCTTAATGACAGCCACAACATAAATGGTTGGGATTTGTGTTCAGGAAAAAGAAATGGAAAAGCAAAAGCTTCTGTACCAACAAGCCAGGCTCCATGACCGCGGGGCAGCTGAGATGGTGCTGCAGACCATCAGTGCCAGCAAAGGTGAGGCTCGCTGCTCCCCTCAGACTTCTTTATGCCCTAGGAGCACCCTTATTTAAATTCTGCTGATTTAGTCGGTCCCTGAATTTCTTGTTCACCACGAGGTCAGGTGACTTCAGAAAAGCAGGCTCTCATTAACCCAGTCCAACACTGGGTTTTTTTCAGTCCTACTAAAATGTTTATTTCTGTTCATTAAGTTTTGGAAATTCTATCATGACACAAGCCTAACAAACCATATAAATTAGGGATGGGCAAACGTTTTCTTTGAGAGGCGAGATAATAAAACGTTTTTGGCTTTGCTGGCCTCGAACTCTGCCATAGTAACAGGGAAGCAGCTAGAGACAATACGTAAACAAACTGTGTGGCTGAGTTCCAATAAAACTTTATTTACAAAAACGTATGACAGGCTGGACTTGACCCTTTAGTCCATAGTTTGCTGACCCTTGATGTAAAAGTTTAGACTTTTTAAGTGAGCCCTTCATAACAATTAAAATACTATTGTATTTTTCAGTGCCAGCCAAGATAATTTTTCTTACATTAGTAATATCTTCTTTGTAGAAACATTTTTACTATAATTTGTAATGGAGTGGAGAAATAACAGTTATGCATTCTGTTATTAAGCACCCCTTTCCCAGATTCCTAAGATATTTCTATCTCTATTATTGTTTCTTTTTCTGTTTTTTTTCTATATTCCATTTCTAAGGTAAGTAGAGGTGAATAACATAAAAATAAAATATACTCAATGATAGACAACTGGTTGGATTTAAAATTTTGTCATTATTGGGCACCTGGCTAGCTTAGTCAGAAGAGCATGTAACTCTTGATCTCAGCCCCATGTTGGGTGTAGAGATTACTAAAAAAAAATAATGATGTATTGTATGGTGACTAACATAACATAATAAAATTTAAAAAAATAAAAAAATAAACTTAAAATTTTGTCATTATTATTTGAATGACTTAAAATTGTGACCAGTCATCCTAATAAAGCAATACTATAAACATAGTAAGATAAAAGTTGAAATGAAATGATAAATGATAGAAGTTGTTCAAACATAATATGGAGAGAAGAGGGGAGAGTAATTTTCCTTGAAATCTTAAGTAGCTCTTATTCATTTCAAGTATTATTTTAATATTCATGATTAATTTTGAATCTTTATAGTTTTAGGTGTCAGTATTTCAAAATCAATTGTTTCTTTTTTTTAATTTTTTAAAGATTTTGTTAGAGAATGCGCATGCAAGCAAGAGGGAGGGGTAGAGGGAGAGGGAGAGAAAGAATCTGAAGCAGACTCTACCGAGCATGGAGCCCCATCTCACAACCCTGAGATCACGATCTGAGCTGAAATCAAGAGTTGGATGCTCAACCAACTGAGCCACCCAGGCGCCCCCACCTTTTTTTTTTTTAATGTCCCCATACAGTTTCCATTCCTGAATACATCAGACAGAATTTAGTAAAAACATTGATGGGAAAATATGCATTATTATCCTTGAAATGTTTTTGGTACATAAGTCAGTCTGTCCATTGTTAGGCAGATTTGTAGGGGAGTGATAATTTTAAAAGTGTACGTTTTGAGACAGAAATGGTTAATGTAGTAGGTGAAGTGATACAAGGAATGCTATTTTTTGTATTTTTTCAGGTGATACTGGACCAATGGTAGCTGCAACTTTGAAACTTGGAATTGCTATCTTAAATGGTGGCAACTCCACAGTACAGCAGGTAATGTCTTTAAGCCAACCCCATAAAGTGCTCTTCAAACAGATGGACCATATCGTCATCCCATTGAACTGTTCTAGTCATCCTAGAAGAACTATTAGTTGTAAAATTTTTCATTTTCTGTGTAAAAAAAAAATGCATTTATTTGATGGCCATTTCCTACCAGGATTCAAACATCTAGGTCACACCCTGCCATGTGGGGCACTAAAACGCTCTTGAGAAGTCTGAAGTCCAATCAGATGGTGTCATCATGTGAAATTTGCATTTCATGTGAATAAATCAGCATGAAATGGTTTGTTTTAATAGTGGAGAAAAGTAAATATTCTTATCTCAGGAGCCTAGTTTGGCAACATGTTTTATAGTGTTATACCATCTCTCTCATGTTTTTCTGTATCGGCTTCTGTAATGAGAAAGGACAGTTTATGAACATGGAACTGATAACCGTTGTTTCTTGGGTAAGTTTTGGCAACGCAGGGAAAGGGCTCCCCTACCAGGAAGGGCAGGGTAAGAAGGGAAGGCTAATGAAAATCTTAGGATATTTGACTTCAGGTTGCTGTGAGCCCTAGAAACACGACAGTGGGACAAAGCCCTGAATATGTTCCCAGAAGAACTTTGATTCTAAGAAAAGCAGAGAAAATTTGAAGGTTGCCTTCGGGTTGGTGAAGATTTGGACTAGGTTAAGTTAGCAACCCAGAGTAGCTGAAAAATTCGTCTTTACATTTTTCTCAAATTGCGTGCCTCTTTTTCTGCAAATACAATTGTGACATTTTCAGGCTGGAGGAGTGTATTGGTCTAATCTAAGCCAGGGTGCCTAACTTTTTCTTTTTAATGCCTCTGACAGTTTAGTGAAGCATCTGGACTCCTCTTGGTGTCATGTTTTTAAATTGCAAAGTGAGATCGCACAGGTTTACACAAGAAACCACACCTAGTGAAATGTGGTTATTCAATATTATAAACAGGTTTTTGATAAAGTAATTTGTGTTCCTTTATGAACTCGTTAAATAAAAGATCTAGTACTTGATCTAATTATTGAGAAGAAATGATTAGTCTAAACATTTTTAAATCACTTCAACAATGACTGTGATATGAAGATCTCTGATATTTCTGTTGGTGACGATATCAGGGTCTGTGTTTGTTGCTTATATTAATAGTTGAAAGAAATGCTAAATTTCCATTAGAACTTAGTGAAAATAATGATGTCTTTTTTCCCTATCCAATTTACAGCTGTCCTTTTTTGATTTCCATAGCAAATGACTACATGACTTAAATTTAAAAAAAAAGGAAAACTGAAGAAAGCTTATCTACTCTCTATAATATTTAGCACCAAATAATTTCCCTTTATGTTTTACTTCAAAAGTCCTTAATTATATAGCATATAGATTCAGAAATCCTTGGAGCTGAAAGGAGCCATGAGAGATCATGTAATATACATACTTGTCTATACAGGCTTTTCTTTTTTCTGTAAACCTTCAGATACATATTCTACCACCTCCCTTTAACTCTGAGCCATATTCCTTGTGTTTTAAATTTCCAGTGATTAATAAGTGCTTCATGTTTTATTAGACCAGTAACTTATCACACTCCCCCCAAAATGGCCAGGTGTTTGTGTGTATCTCGGTGTGTACTTACTTGTATGTATGTGTATATGCATGTGAGGTGTATATATGTAATACACACACATACACACACGTGTGTGTGCATGCACGCGCAGACACCCAGCCTTTACATATTTAGTAACTTACCTTTCACTTAAATTTCTGGAAACCAAATTGCTACCAAAATGTTGACCCTTTTAGCTCAATCCTATTTAGCACTGATAATAGGAATTATTCACCTCTATTCAAGATTCGGAGAAGAGCAGTATCTTTATTTTCTTCAAGCCTTTGGTGTGTCTTCTATCATTTTATCATCTTGTGGGTACTTCTTGTTTGAAACTTCCAACACATCTGTTCCACATTCAAAGCAGCTGTTTCACTGTAATATATAATAATAAGCTAAGAAGGTAGAGCCGTGCATTGCTCTCGCATTTTTTACTTTTGTGTTTAATCAAAATATTGACCACAGAATCTGGACATTGTTCTGACAACAGAGAAGAAAAATTTAATAGTCAATGATTCCTACCATTCCTTGGGTTTAGAGATCATGATAATAGAAACTAAATTTCTATCTATAACATTAGCATATGGTAGTCAACACTACCCTCATTTAAGGACCTCACTTTTGTATGGAAATCTGTGACTAGCATCTTGGTGGACCTTTGTCCCAGTAGGCTTGAACTAAAAAATCTGAATCTTCAAATACTTAAAGAGTGACTAGAAGAGTTAAGAGTAGTATTTTTCCCCGGATATTCATGGTGCTTATGATGTTTATGTAAAGCAACTCCCTTGTTCTGAGCCACTTTTATTGACATTGAAATATACAACCATCCTGCCTTGACATGCTCATCACTGTTTCATGGTAAAGTTACGGTCATATTTGTATGCACTGAGTGTTTTTTCATCTTTATCCCAGCATAGAAAGCATATTTTAGTTGTTTCTTATTTAACAAAAAATGAGATTTGTGTTCAGTAGCCCTGTGGTTTATATATTTACTATAGAAAATGCTTGACTACCTCAAGGAGAAAAAGGATGTGGGCTTCTTTCAGAGTCTGGCTGGTCTGATGCAGTCATGTAGGTAAGCACACACCTCCCTTGTTTTGGTTCTTCTACTCAGTGGATTGTATCTTTCAAAGTTTTTGTTTTACATCGCTGACACCAATGATACAGAGAATATTTTTTAATGATTAAGTACACGTTAAAGTGGGACAGTAGAGGATGTCTTATTTTCTATCTTGTTGTTAGCTGTTAGTAATGTCTTAATTATTAACGTACTCACTGTTAATGATGTCTTATCATAGTCTTCCCTATGATTAAATAGGGACCTTGGGGAATTGTGTATTCTGCGTACTTGAAAATGAGCAGTGTATGAATTTTAAAAGAGGAAAAGGAAAATTCTGATGAGTTTTATTTGGGAGCTTGTAGACCATTTCTCATTTTCCCTAAATAAATGATCCTTCACCAACTAATTTATGATAATCAGTGTCTATTTTTTACAGTATTTAAAATCACTCAGACAGCATTTGACAAAGGAATCTGACAGATACTTAATGTAATAAGTTATCCAGCTGGAAAAACATGATTATTATAATTATATTTCAGTGTGTCTACTAACTTTGTAATGTACTCCCAAAGTTGAAACCCATTAATGCCTTATGTTTGCCTTTCACATGGATCATTTCAGTGCAGACCCTGGGGAGAAACTGGGCTGCTACTAGGAAAGTATGCTTGGTAGACATTGAATTGGGGCATGTCTTCAGCGTATGTTAATATTTGGTTCACATTTCGTGAAACATGATTTGTAGACACTTGCTCTCCTGAAGAAAGAAGATTTTCTATTAGTCCTCTAAGTGTCTTTCTCCCTGTTATTGTAGTGTCCTCGACCTAAATGCATTTGAGCGACAAAACAAAGCTGAAGGACTTGGAATGGTGACCGAGGAAGGATCAGGTATCAATCACTTAAATTAAAAGGATCAACTGCCCCCCTTTCCTGAAATGAGTCAGTTACCAATTACCTTTTCAATACAAAGAGATACAAGGTTATTTTTAAGTGGCCAAAATGCTTATGTGATTCATTTAAAAGTTCATAATTGCACACTCCCTCAGATCACACCCAAAACTCAACCTTCCCTGTTGGCCATTAACTCCTTTTTGTTCCAGACCTACTGTAGGTCACCCTTCCCCTAGTTGGGTGGTAGATCAAGATCCCTTATTAGATAATGAATTATCTGTAAAATTATAAAGCACATGGATGAACCAAGTTAGAGAATGTTTGACTTCTTGTGGCTACTTTGGCAAACTGCCCAACTCTCAGATTCTTCTGTCTCCTTAGAATAGTGATGCTTTGGGATCCTTCCATTAACCATTATTTCAACTGTCTCCTCCCTTTTAGAACAGATATCTCATACATTCATATGTCTTTGCAAGTCCAAATTTGATGAAAATAATTAAGGAGTCATTTTTAATGTTTAAATAATCCCGATCACTTAATTTACATGTGCACAAATAGAATGACTCACATAATCTTAAAGTTTTTTTTTTTCTCTGTAAATAGATGTGCATATAAACTAGAAAATTTAGCACACAGGACATTTAAAGCAGAAATAACTATTGCTGCACTTTCATTTCAGTATTTATTAAGAAAAAAATCTTCAATATTTTTTTGTCTTGATTTGCTTTTATTCTTTTGTGTTTGACTTTTTTCAATTAATTTATCTTCAGTGAGGCCCTGTGTGTTTATCTGTTTTTGTTTGCTTGGTCTTGTTTGGAGTGGTCATCTTATCAATATATTAGTTTTGGAGCATCAGATCTTTGATAAAACTAATCTTGTTGCAAAAAAATAAATTTTATCCCATCTGTCATTTGTAGTCTGTTTACCTTTCTGAAATATTTTAGAAATAACTGATCTCTCTAATTATTTCCATATATTTTTGTTCTCACAATAGGTAAAAAGAATTAGCTGCATATTTCTTACTGTTTTCTAAAAATTATCACTTATGTATATTCTAATGCTTCTACTATACAGCTCCTGTGTGCTTTTGTTTTCTGCTTGACATTTGAATGTATAGGTTCAATCATCAACTGTCAGTCCTACAGTTACCTAATTGTGTTAACTAACTTGAAGGAAAATTGCCAGCAGCAGTCTAAACTTAAATTTTCCAAAATGAATATCCAGCTAAATCTCTTCATTATTAAGGGTTGTGTCAACAGTTATAACACCCAGCCTGAGGGCCCCATCTGGAGAATTCAGAGTCCTTACAAATCTCAGGGCCCATTACCTGCCTGCCTCTGGGGTCTCCAGGAAGCCCTGGGCATTTTCCTTTAGCTGTAAAGTGCCTGAGAATGAATGAATTCTCTGTCCGAAGTCTGACTTCCCTGTCTTGGAATTAGAAATCAATTTCATTTTTCCCTACAGTTATTACTTAATGTTCCAGAGGCATGAACACAGGCCCATTAATCATTCTTCATCATTGTTCATATCGGCTCACGCAGGACCAGTGGCCCCCGGCAGGCTTAGTTTACTGGGTCTCCTGTCCTTTGTCAGCCAGATGCAGACTGGAGTAATATTCGTGAGTCCCAGCTCAGAAATCACTTGGTGAGAATGACCATTCTGATGCGAGAATTAGTCCCATCTCTCAATATGAGATTGATTTGATTTGTTTATTCTTTTTCAACACACACAAATAATTGCCCAAACTGATTAACACTTTTTCTATTTTACTTCCTTACAAACAGCAAGGCAAAAACAACATCTCAACTTCTTTTTTTCCCCATTTCCTTTTCCGTCGACTGTAAATGTACTTTCCTCCCTTCCTCAGTCATCACACATGAGCGTGGTAATTATTACAAATGATCTGCCTTTTCTTTATTTGCTCCTTCATCTGTCCTTAGCTTTGTGTATAGTCTTGACAGTGACAGTTTTTTGTGTGTGTGCATTTCTTCCTTTTATAGACTGTTTAACGAATAGATCATTTCATTTCCATCATTATGCATCCTTTTATTTTGAAACTCATATACCAAGCTTTCCTTTTTATTTCTTTCCATGAGGATGTGCAGTTATTAACATATTAGTCACGGAGGGGTGAGAAGCATTTCAGTTAACGTTTCTGGATTTGTTTTGTTCCGTTTCTTTCATTTTGAAAAAATTCTGGTGGATCCAGTGTTTGCAACTGTTGTGTAAATGAATGAATCATAGATGTGTGCGGTAGTCTCCGTGTGGCGTTTCTGTCTTGGACATACTGTGGCTTTATGGCTGCACCAGCGGGTGCACGGGAAAATCAGTGGTGATCTAGTTGGGGGTGGGGTGGGGAGACTGGGACTGGCTGAGTCTCCTCGTGGCCAGGGGGCTCTGCCGGTTTAGTTTCCTTCCAAATGTTGAGAGATCTACCGAGTTTTACTCTAGTCCTTTGAAAACATCACACATTAAAAACCTTCTTAACATAAAAACTGTTTTTCATTCTTGAGACTGACTTCGAAGATTGGTAGGAACAGTTGCAAACTAATATAATAACACAGATGGTAGTTTCTAAAAGACATGATAGGCAATGGTAATAAACAAGGGATGAGATTTTTGAAGAGATCAAATTGTGCTCTCTGAATATTCTGTCTTGCCTTTATCAAGAGGTCGATTAGGACACACAATGGCAATTCAGTCGCTCTACGAATAATGTACTTCCCAAATTAAGAATGCCTAGAGCAACTCTGTCTTTTGGCATATTTTAAAAATTTCTGTGACATGCCCATTCTTTTGTTTAAGGGTCTACAGAAGTTAAGAAAAGTTTGTACCCTCATAGAAGAAGGAAAATCGATCATCCCTCCCAGAATACATAGAGAAGGTTGAAAAATCTCAATCTGTTAGCTTCAGAGCCTGAGGCCCAAACAGTATAAACTCAGCCCTGAGAGAATAATCTGATGATCTGACTTTTCTCCATCCTAACCAGCTGTCTCTATTAGGCTAAATCTCTTCCTGATGATGATAAGAATGATTGTAAATTATATAGCCATGCCAAGTGTTTAATTTAAATATACCTTTTTGATACCTACAACCACCAGTATGATATTGTCCCCATTTTATAGGTAAAGAGACTGAGGGGTGGAAAGGTTACATGGCTTGTCCAGTATCACACAGTGTAATGGCAGGGTCAAGACTGAAATGCAGGCCTTCTGCCTCCCACTGTTACCAGTTGCACAAGCCAGTCCCTTCCTCCATCTTTTGATATCTTCCCGGGGCTTATTTTATACTCACCGTATTGGGTTAGGTAGTATTTTTTGCTTCTTTACTTATTGCTCATTCCTCCCTTCAAAGACACTAATCTATTGCCAACTTTTGCACTTAATGTTGAAGTTGTAAAATCACTTTGGAACTTTGTATGGTTACACGTGATACTCCTAATCTTGTTTTGAGATACCATTGGGAAATACATGCCTTTTTAAGGTTTGTATGTAAGGATTTCAGACTAATCATTTAACACTCCTTTTTCCACTGCTGTTACCATCCTGTAAGTTTGCCAGTATTACTATCCCTTCTTCCTAAATTTCCCCCGTTTCTACAAAAGCCAGGACCTCCCACTTGTTTAAAAAAAAAAACAAAAAACAAAACAAAACAAAAAAAAACCAGTTTTCCTTCACAGGTGTGTTTAGTAGATTTGTGATGTGCTCGGTGTTGTCCTCTCTGTATATTTTTTAGTCATATGTGTTTTCCTTTAACATATAATGAAGTTCAAAACCAAAAACCTATATGAATATTTAAAATTTCATTCCATCCTTGGATTTTTTTTTTTCTCAGAACCATTAAACCTCATTACGAAGTCATTATGAGCTTGAAAGTGCAATTTTTCTTCTTTCAAACTTCTTGGAATGTAGTAGAAGATATTTTATTTTTTGATCCTCTGGCAGTGGTCCTAGACTTTATCAGCAAGATGAAATCTTGAAGCTGATCTCATCCCTCAGAAATTGATTTTTAAAAATTCTGTATTAAAACATTAACTACCAATTAACCTAAGTTTCCATCTGTATCTGATAATGCGCTAAATCAAGGTTCTTACTCGGTGTGTTTATAGTGACCTCATCAAGTCTGTATGCAGTTGCAGCAAAAGAATTGTTAATTAAAACAATGATTAACACAATCTCTCAATATTGGCTGTCCTAATTTTTTGTTAGTAGTGAAGTTACTCAGTACTTTAATTATGTATTGGCTATCTCCCACCCCAGGTTTGCAAAGTCCAACACAAGTGTAGTTCAGCTTACCCCCTGAATTCTGACTACACTGCTCTGCCTTTCCTGTGGGTCAAGTTTCTTGTCAAGGAAAGCCTGTGATGTTAATTCACGACACTAATTAGATTTTTCTAACATCCCTGCACAGTTTTTAAACAGTAAAGCCCGGATCGAAATTGGAGTGGCTGTTGTGTGCTAGACGCTGTCCTAGGCATCGGAGTTCTTTATGGGCTCAGCCTCGTGTAGACAGACTTGTAAACAAATAACTTCGAAACCCATGATCTGTGTGTGTATGAGTGAACTGAGTTGAAGTACTTGGCTGCCAGGCTTATGGGGAAGGATCACAGGAGAAGTAACAGATGGCCTGAAGTAGGTGTTTACCTGGTAAAGAAGAAAGGCAAAGGAAGACATTTCCATGGAAGGGAACCACATATGCAATGCTGAAGGTACAAAGCATGACAAAGAACATCACTGACCTAATATGGTTGGAGAGAAATAGACTAGAGGGGAAAGATAGTTTGTGGGACCCTGTGAAAGCCTTTTGTGCCATGCCAAGGAATTCCATGCTTCCTTTCTGAGGCCACAAAGAGCCATTTGGTAAGTAACACATCAGTAGTATCCACCTGACAGCAAGTTCCTAGCATCCATTGTTCAAACCAGCAACATTAAAGTGCACAGATTATTCATTCCTCAGTAATGCTAGCATGCTAAATAGACTCTGAGTCTTCCAAGGATAGTGAGCAGCATGATTTCCTTCATGGAAGTTGCGGAGCTTTGAGGTTATGTTTAGTGATAGATTGAGGGAATTTTTGAGAGTATATTTTTTGTAATTACTGTTAAAGGAATCCATCTGTTTATTGGGAGAGTGTTATAATTAAATTGCCTATGAGTGTTGTAGGCAAGAGTGCATAAGATGGATATCACAATCTGAGGGTAGGGAGATCAGTTAGGATGTTGGTGGATGGAATGGATGAACAGTAAGGATTCCAGTTAGAGTAATGGGAGCTGAAAGGCATTAAGAAGAGGTTATAAGAGAAATAATCTGCAAATCACATTTGAAAGCAAAGGGATGTCTTCCTCCATAGCTAACGTGTACTTTAATTCTGTTATCCATGGGACATACCTAATTTATTTCACATAGTGGTCATTTTTGCTGTCTTGGGATCTGAAAGAGGAATACATTTTATGCACTGGTGTCAAGTTGAGTTCATGGAATATGTAGATTATTTATTACATCCACAACCCACTGAAAGTCTATATTTTAGAAACCTAGGTCTTTTGAACCTATGACTTCATGTTGTTAAAATGTCACTTTTATTCCTATTGTGCTTTGCATATTTCAAAGCAATTATACTTGCCCAAACCAATTTTATTCTCCCAATAACCCTATAAAGTAAGGAGTTCTGGAGATTGTTCATTCGCATATCAAAATGATGAAACAGAGGCTCAGAAAGGTGAATTGACTTTCCCAAGGCCACATATCTGGAAGATGGGTTTCCTTAGGTTCTAAAATTGATTAAAAACAAGGAGGAGTTCACAATTTAACTAACATATGGTGCACGTAGTCAATGATTGTTAGCCAAAGAGCTTATCGATTACTGATGTGAGCTTTAGGAAGTTTAGAAACTATAGAATACTGGACTCAGAAAGACCTTATGATATTGAAATGACCTGTTCATTGCCTATCTTTTCCATTAGACTATGAACTTCAGGTTCAGGTTTGTGTCTGTTAGTCTTTATATGCCCAGGACCTCACAAGGTGCCTAGCGTAGAGGTGACACTTAATGAAGGTTTATTGAAATTTACTTGACTCAAACCCTTTACTAGTTAATAGCTATAGGACGTTAGTCAAGTTACTTAATTTCTCAGTTGTTTACTGAACCACAAGATGGGATTCATGTCACCTGATTCATAGCATTATTGCAAACCTGAAATGACATGATGAGAAAATATATCTAGCACAATGCCTAGTGCACTGTAGTCACTAACTAAATGTTAATCGTGAATCCATTTAAAAAATTGTATCCCTTGTTGGTTGAGTGGTAGTATAATTTAAGCAGCCAGTTAAACCATTTAAGTGGTGACATTAAAATCGCCCACGTGGAATCAAATACCTGACTTTTCACTATTTAAAAATATTTTTATCTTTCAGTTTTGCCATTGCATAAAATAGGTATTTGAGTCCTCTGAAGATCAATGATCAGAACTATTTCTTCCATGGCAGTGGTGGGGTCGGGGGTGGTGGGGAAACACTGTTGAGTTCCACTTAACAAGCTTTTGTAGGGAGTTCTTTGATGCAACCAGTCTTCTATTCCATGCTTCTCACCCTTTTAGCTTTCCATTACTGGAGATGTTGCCATGAAAAGACCTTACAACAAAGAGGATCTTAGTCTTCTGGTTTATTTATCCTAATTCAATTGTTTTTATATATCTACTAGGTAGTCTTTTCACTCATCGCATTCATTTTTTTAACAATTACTGATAACTTTTAGCAATTAATAACAATTAAACCAAGCCCCTCAAGGCCACAATGTTGGACTATGACCATCGATGTTTTAGGTAACCAATAAACACTTAAGCAAACCCTTGTGTACTTTCCTGTTAATTAGATAAACCAATTGTGAGTGGAACAGTGACCTTTAAAAGTGATAGATTTTTAAGGGGCACTTGGGTGGCTCAGTCCGTTGAGCATCTAGCTCTTGGTTTCATCTCAGGTCATGATCTCATGGGTCGTGAGATCGAGCCGCACATTGGGCTCCACACTCAGTGGGGAGTCTGCTTGAAGATTCTCTCCCTGTGGCCCTCCCCTCACTTGCTTTCTCTCTCACTCACTCTCTCAAATAAAAAATAAATAAATCTTTTAAAAAATAAAAAGGGATTAGATTTTTTAAAATAGGAATTAATTTTACTGAGAGCTTGAACAAAAGAAAGTCTACTAATATTATTTCCAAGTGAAAATGTATGTTTTTGAGAGTATTTTGGTCCATTAAAATTGGCTTTTTAGAAATAATAAACACATTTAATAAGTATGTTCAAATAACCATATTCACCACCTAGGCATGTTGTTCCCATCTTTATTTAGTATTACTGCCACTGCTACTAAGAACTGTAACCTTTCCACAATTTCTAAAAATGGTCTCACAAATTATGAAGAACTAGTGAGGTAGACAGTGCACATGTTCTCATTTCATAGATGAGAACACTGAGGCACAAAAAAAACCCATCTCATCATCAGCAACAGTATTGAAATAACTCTCTCTTTATTACGCTATTAGAAATCATAAGCCCCTTATAATTAAAAATGAAACCAAAGGAATGCCCTTTATCATATTCACATTTGGCCATCACGCAGCTATTACAAATAATATTTTAAGAACATCAGAGCACTTTCAACTACATTTTACTCCATTTCGTTATGTTATTAATCTTGGTTTCCATCTTACAATGGAATTTCTTTTGCATACATCACAAAATAGACTGTTGATCCTGTACCTTCTGCAGACATAAAGCCATCATCCATCTCTGTTACTGTACCACTTACATGCAGCATGGGGAATGGCAGCATTTTAATCAGATAGTAATGTGTCCATTAAGCAATAGCATCCCAGTTTATACCTCGTATCACCTGATGGTAAATAAAGACTTGGCCGCCCCCTCCCCCCACTCTCCTCTCCCTGTTGTTCTGCTGTGTGCTGCGTGTTCTTATGTGAGTAAAGTTACTTGTATGTGTTTTGGTATATAGTCATGGAAATACTGTGCATGCAGACAGTAAATACAGCCTTATGTTATAAATCAGTGTGCATTGTGCAGAGCATTTTTAGGAACACAGGTAGACTATATTTTTTTTTCATTGTTAACCTTTCTGAATACTTTCTATCAAGGGTTACTTATTCCACATTGAGTATATGAACATTGAAAGTACATGGTCTATTGATGCAATTTTCTAGGAAAAAAAAAACATTTTAGATGGGCTCACAAGGAGAGAGTCAGTAAGTCTGTGTAACTAGCTCATAATATTTTGATTTAAATATCATGTTAAAGACTCTTCTGATTCAAATAGTTCATGGAAAGATAGTAAGTATCATCAGTGAAGAGTTTAGTTTATTAGCCTAGACTGTTCTCCCTTTCTTTGCTATATCCCGCCATGAATGTAGACACTGAGGAATGGGCTTATCAGCCATGGACTGAGATTCACAGCAATGTGCCCTTAAACTTGAACTTGCCACACGACTAATCTGTATGCATGGTGATTTTAGTTTGGTCACCAAATATCATATCTTGCAGGGAAACCAGTACAGTGATTTTATGTACTTTTTTTAATGTTTATATTAGTTTTCAAAATGGTTTTGCTTCCTAACCCTCCCATTATATGAAGCCTCTCACTTTGAAAGTCACAGACTGCAGACTGGTAAGTCCATCAGCTCTCTGTCCTTATAATCATTCATAATTTATTTAAAGTAAACACATGGTCATTGCATAGTTTTCTTTCTTGGCCCAAAGTATTTCCTCCAGTCTGAAAAGTTATCATTTTTTTTAAAGACATAAGTACATTCATCCACTTGCTGAACAACATTTTTGTGTCATTTTGATTTCTAAACAACAAATTTAGATGCCAGAGCGTACACTCATAACGTTGAACATTTTTCCACTGACACTCTATGCTTTTAAAATCAACTTTCATTTGTGTGGTGCTGTTTTTCTGTTTGTTTCTTTCTTTGTGTTTTTGCTTTCAGAGTGACTTGTGATCAAGATACATTTTGACTGAAATGTAGGTAAAATATCTGAACCCTTTTCTGAGGTGTCATGCTTGCCCCACAAATACAGTTTTTTTTAATGGTGCTGAGTAGCTTCTGTAGCTCTAAGATAGCCTTCTTTTCATCTTTCCTGCTTAGATTTACTCACAGAGCATGAGCCACCAAAGTCTTTCTTTTGGTTTAATATTTATAATTAGGTCTGTTCACCAGTTCTCTCTCCTCTGGAAGTCATGCTCCAACCAATGACGTCTCTATATCAGATTTCTGAAGGCTTTACTTTTTTTAAAACCATAGGCAAGCTAATGAGACTGTGAATTGAAATGAATTAAGAAACATTTTCTAGTCATTTACAATTTCTACAAGATTGTTTTAATTATTCTTTAAATAAAAGAAACTCCTGGCCCTGTTTTCTATATGCATTGAATGCCTTTGCATTTTGAATCATTTGATCAAACTCTGGGAACAAAGCAGACTTAACTTGGGTGTTTTTAAGAGATGGAGAGATCATTTCTAGACACACATTACCCAAAAAAAGAAAAGAAAAAAAAAAAAAGAAAAGTTTACATCTTCAGGTTGTTTCTAAAATGTTGCCAAACCCATGCTGCTACTTTTAACAGAGAGAAACTTGAGTTTTAAGATTCAAATGTTCTTTTCTGACAAAGAAAAAGTACATCTATCTGCCAAGCGCATGATCGTATGAGCTTCGGATAGAAAAGTGGCTATGATTTGTGACTGTTTTTGGTTCAGAACAATGCTAGATCAACATGCAAGTTTTATGGAGGTGGGGATAGAAAGGGAGGGCCAGGCCAGGGTCGTTGATCATGTCTGATTTCTCTGGACTTCCTACAGGAGAAAAGGTTCTCCAGGATGACGAGTTCACTTGCGACCTCTTCCGCTTCCTACAACTGCTTTGTGAGGGACACAACTCAGGTGCGTGAGACCCCCACTATGTGATGGTACCAAGGAATCAGAATTTTGAAACCAGTAATGACAGGGGCCTGCTAGTTCTAATTACACTTCATCCCTGAGTCAACAAACAATCTTGAGCCTTCTTCCGTATGTTTGGTATATGCAGTGTGACATTTTATGTATTATATTCCTACTTTCAAAGTCCTTTGCTAGCTAGCCATTTCCCTTAATTCCCATCAGCTGTTCTTCTGTTAGAGAAGACAGGTGGAAAAAAGATATACATGAGACAGATATCTACAGAGCAATATAGAGCTTTATTTCTTTTATACCACTTCTCTTCAACTGGGGAATATATTGTATTACTTGGCACAATGTATTTTCCTTTGTGGTTAATATAAATAGCTCTCTTGGGGACTTGTGCACCTCTGTGTAGGCAGGAACTGTATCTTAATTTTATCTTTGTTTCCCCAGCACTGAGCACAGTACTCAGGAACAAGTGATTCTTGAATACATAATTTAATTACTATACCCTAAAGGTTGGAGCCCCTTCCAGCGATTCACATGCCCAGAGCTCTAGAGCTTGGAATCAGGAAGCAGATGTAAGCCACCTTGTAGGTCAAAAATTGAATATTGATATTCTGTGAAGCACCTCGATGTGGTTGGGATGCCCACTTAAAACAATCCTCTTGGATAAAGCACCACTCTTAGCCACAAGGATTTTGCTGGAGACCTCATTTGCTTTTGGAGTTCTTCAAATAACTCATTTTAAACTGTTGAGGAAGCTTTAGTAATGTCTTTTGATCTTATGTAGATTTTCAAAATTATCTGAGAACTCAGACTGGCAATAATACAACTGTCAACATAATCATCTCTACCGTAGACTACCTCCTGAGAGTCCAGGTATGTTGCCTTCTGTTAGGAAGAAATGGAAGGGATTGGTTCGTTGAAATAAGGGGACAGAGTTATTAAACTGACGTGTTGTAATGCGCTTTGATGGATGACTAGACAGAATTTTTTGAGATACTTTGTCTTTGATCATAGCCTTTCACCAAGTTTTAGGGTGAAACTGCTCCTTTTGTCTTTGCCTCTGATCCTGGCTCCTCCTTTGCTCATTATTCTTTCTATAAGTGGGCATTTTCCCCCCATAGTTTTTAGCTTAATGGCATTTTAAATTCATTTTGTTTTGCAAAGTATTTACATGCTCTGCTCCTTCTGCTACAGTTGATAGATAAATGGGGGAAGAGTATTTGAAACATTTTCAAAAGTGAGAAAGAAAGGCTTTCAAAATACCTACAATACACTTAAATTTAACAGGTAGTTCTTTTCAGCTGTCCCGATACTTGAATTAATTTTAAAATTCAGCTTAACACTCCACCACTTAAGAATCTCCCTGATTTTGTAGTAATCTTTCACATGTTAATAAAACTGAATCTGAAGGCGTAGGCTCCTAAGTAATGGGAGCCCTGTACAAATTTTATTTCCCTCATCTTATTTATAAGAGTACCCAGATACAGTAGTTTAAAACCTGCACGTTCAAACTTTCAGTTTCTCCCTTAATCTTTTGAGTATGTAAAAGCACAATATTTTTTTTTACCTAATACTTCCATTTTTGAAGCAAATTACAAAAAATATTGCTGAAAACACATTTGTCATTTTTAAAATCATATCTCAAAACCCAAATGTAGCCTGCGTGCTGGACTACATTGTGTCATTCCTTTAGCCAACTAAAATTCCTTCCAATGTAAGTTATTGTTGAAAACATCCTGTTTAAAAAGGTTGATCCTGTTTAGATGTTTGTTTATGGTTGTCAGTGTTTTTAGTAGTCTAATCAGTTTCTTGAGGGGCATTTATAGAAACAAGGAACATTTTGGAGTTCTAATGAGGAAACGTTATGGGCTTTGTTGGAGAAAAAGGCCTGATGTCTGTAACCCAAAAAACATCCATGACTTGTCTAATTTTTGTGCTTACATAGTAAACATTTAACTTTGCTCAGTGGATAAAGATGCTTTAATCTTGTGAATCCTTGTGAAGTTCAAGATCATCAGAGACAGAAAGTCATTTTTAAAGCTAAGTTTTCTGCTTCTTCTCTCCAGCTGTTATTTCTGTCTAAGGAGGATAGGTTAGTGGTAGCTTTAGAATGTATCTTAATCTTATCATTCCTCTTTTCCAGGAATCCATCAGTGATTTCTATTGGTATTACTCTGGGAAAGATGTTATTGATGAACAAGGACAACGGAATTTCTCTAAAGCAATTCAAGTAGCAAAGCAAGTCTTTAACACTCTCACAGAGTATATTCAGGTAAACACTTAAATATTTTGGCTATTTGAAGAAAAAAAATAGTCAAGTGGTTAGCTTTGAATTCCATGGAAAAATACAATATGCCTATTTTCCTGCCATGATTCACATTTGCTATTAACCTTTCATATAGATTCTTAGCCAATGATGACAATTAAATATCAGGTTGAGATATGAATTTATATGGACTGAATTTGCTTTACTGTTTGGCAGATCAAGATATTATTGATTCCTTTGAGGCATGAACAAAGATGTTGACTCTGTTGTATCTCTGGGGCCTCATATATATATTAAGCGCTCAGTAAATATTAAAGAAAAGAGGGAAGAAAAAGAAAGAAGACGGGAAAGAGAAAGGACAGAGTGCTAAATTACTCCTTATTGTGTTCCAGTAAAACTAAGGAAGGAGTTTCATAGAAACTGTATATAAAAGAGAATAGTAAAACTTCATGTTAGAGCACACACGTGTGTGAAGGCACACACACACATACATATAAAATCATACAGTAATGTATATTCCAGGTAGAATTCCAATAACCATGAAGAAAGTATCTTTTTTTTTTTTTTAACATCAATTTGTTTTATATTCTCCTTAGGCTAAACTTCTAGACTTAACCTGCAGATTTTTTAAAGAGTTTATAAAATTTTGTTTTTTTTCAACGCATGAAACTTTGCGATTTCCTAGGGGACTGTGGGCCATCTTTCTGTTTTCTGTCTCCATGGCCAGTATTATTCTCAATCAGTCAGTCACTGTGTTTGAAGTGCCACCTGCCAAGGAGAAAACAGGAGGAATGCATTTAGTTTGTTTCATTAGACTAAACATAATCTTGTTGGGGGAAGAAGTTAAGTAAAAATAACAGATGGTCCCCCAGGGCCTAGCCTTGCTGCAGGTGTTTAAGGAATGACTGAGTGCATGGACACGCATGGCCAAGTGAGGCTGACGCAGGGGAGGTGCTGCAGAGGTTGGGGGTGAGAGGGACATGACCCTCACCTCCTTCTGCCCTTTCTCTCCTCTCTAGTCGTACCTTGGAAGGATCTCACTTTCTGTATTTGCTCCCTGGGTGGGGAAGAGGATCCTTATCTCAGCATTTCAAAATGGAAAAGCCACACTTGATCATTCTGAGAATTTTTCTTTAAATCAAATAAAACAAAGTTTAAATCTGTTCCAGACCGTTCACATTCCTATTTTCTTGTCTTCACTGGCTTCCACTGTTGCCTTCATATTCTCACGCATGTCTCGCAAGATATCGATATATGAATTCTCTTGATTAAATAATAAAATTATCTGATGACATTAGCAAGCCAGTGAATTCTCTAGAAAGCTGATAAAATGGTTTCTATATAACATATGGAACTTAAATGTGGAGAGTGAGCATTTCCTGGTTCCTAAAATAGGTGAGATTCCTAAATTTATATAAAACTAGAAGAATCCATTAACCTCTCACTATGTGCAAAACAGTTTTTTATTGAGATATCTTGACAGAACATTATATTAGTTTTAGACATACAACAATAATGATTTGATATCTGTATATATTGCAAAATGATCACTGTACTATGTCAACTTAGTTAACATCTGTCACTGTGTTTAGTTACAGTTTCTTTTCTTATGAGGAGAAAATTTAGGATTTACTCTCATAGCAAGTTTCAAATATGCAATACAGTGTTATTAACTGTTGTCACCATGTTATACATTACATTCCCAGGACTTATTTATTTTATAACTGAAAGTTTGTACCTTCTGACCCCTTTGCCCATTTCATGCCCCCCACCACGACCACCTCTGGCAACCGCCAGTCTATCCTGTGTGTTTATGAGCTTATTCATTTGTTTGTTTGTTTTTAGATTCTACATTTAAGTGAGATCATATAGTAATTGTCTGTCTCTGTCTGACTTATTTCACTTAGCATAATGCCCTCAAGGTCCATCCATGTTACAAGTGGCAAGTTTCTTTTTTTATGGCTGAATAATACTCCATTGTGTGTGTGTGAGAGAGAGAGAGAGATCACATTTTCTTTATCCATTCATCCATCAATAGACACTTAGGTTATTACCGTATCTTAGCTATTATAAGTAATGCCGCAATGAACATAGGATTGCATAGATCTTTTTGAGTTAGTGTTTTCATTTTCTTCAGGTAAATACCCATAAGTGGAGTTGCTGGATCATTTGGTAGCTCTATTTTAATTTTTTGAGGAATCTCCATACTGTTTTCTGCAATGGCTGCACTAATTTACATTCCCACCAACAGTGCACAAGGGTTCCCTTTTCTCCACACCCTTGCCAATGCTTGTTATTTCTTATATATATATATTTTTAAAATAGCCATCCTAAAATGTGTGAGATGATATCCCACTATGATTTTGATTTGCATTTCCCTGATGATGAGTGACATTGAACATCTTTTCATGTGCCTGTTGGCCATCTGTATGCCTTTTTTGAAAAATGTTTATTCAGGTCCTCTGCTCAGTTTTAAATCAGATTGTTTTTTGGTGTTGAGTTGTGTGAGTTTTTATATAGTTTAGATATTAACCCCTTATCAGATATATGATTTACATGTATTTTGTCTCATTCAGTAGGTTGCCTTTTCATTTTGTTGATGGTTTCCTTTGCTGTGCAGAAGTCTTTTAGTTTGATATAGTCTCACTCGTTTGTTTTTGCTTTTGTGGCCTTTATTTTTGGTGTCAAATCCAAAAAATTATTGCTAAGACTTATATCAAGGATCTTACCACTGTTTTTTCTTTAAAGAACTGCTGGTTTTCAGATCTTACATTCAAGTCTTTAATACATGTTGAGTTAATTTTTTGTGTATGGTGTAAGGGAGGGGTCCCAGTTTCATTCTTGCGTATGTGGTATATGTTGTTTTCCCAACACAATTCATGGAAGAGACTGTCCTTTCCCATTGTATATTCCTGGTTTTTTTGTCATCAGTTAATTGACTACATATGTGTGGATTTATTTCCTGACTCTCTTCTGTTCATTTGATCTGTGGGTCTGTTTCTATGCCAGTACAATCCTGCTTTCAATAGTATAACTTCGTAGTATAGTTTGAAATCAGGGAACATGATACCTCCTGATTTCACAAGATTGCTTTGGCTACTCAGGGTCTTTTGTGGTTCCTTGCAAATTTTAGGATTATTTGTTCTATTTCATGAAAAATGCCATTGGAATTTTGAGAGGCATTGCATTGAATCAGTAGATTGCTTTGGATTGTATGGACATTTTAGCAGTATATAGTCTTTCAATCAATGAGCATGGGATGTCATTGCATTTGTTTGTATCTTCTTCAAATTCTTTCATCAGTGCCTTATAGTTATCACTGTACAAGACTTTTACCTCCTTGGTTAAATTTATTCCTAGGTATTTTAATCTTTTGATGCAGTTGTATGTGGAATTGCTGCCCTAATTTCTCTTTCTGATAGTTTATTATTAGTTTATAGGAATACAACAGATTTCTGGGAGGGGTGGTCTGCCAAGAACTCCTCTATGGTTGTTAGAGGCTCATGGGACCCAGGATCGTGAGTCCACCAGATGTGTGTAAAGCCCCCCCTGTGGAGATACTGGCAGCAGAGAGAGAGTGCAAAGATAGCACTTAGTGGCTGGAGTGAGGCAGAGGGGAAGTTTAAACATGGTACACACCAGAGAAATTAAAAAAAGAAGAAAAATTTGAAAGATGGCACTCACCGGCTTTAGTCAAGCCCTGGGAGAACATAGATGAGAGAGCCCACAAACGAGAATAGAGATGATGCCAGCTAGTGTTAGTGAGGCAGAGGAGAAACGGGAAGATGGCAGCCTCCCTCCCTGGGGAGATCCCGGCAGGCCCTTGCCCCTCAGACCCATGCTTCGGAATTAGGAAATGAGTCTCTTTCACATGAAGTGTGGTACTTTACAAGGGGCTCCTTCTGCGCTGGGCCCTGGAGTGGGTGAGTCTACACTCAAGGGCACTTTATGAGCGTTTCTTTCCTTAGTTCACAGCCCCATAGGTCTTGTGGGTGGGAGCCCCATTGGTCTTAAAAGCCAGATGTTTGGAGGACTCATTTCTCAGGTACTGGTATTAATAGTTGGGGTGCCCAATGTAGGGTACAATCCCTTTGCTCCTCATGGAGAAACTCTGGGTTTTGAGTTTTCTTCCAGTTGTGGGGTATCATACCTCAAGTGGGGTTTATGGTGAGACTGCTCAGCCTTTCCTGCCTGCTACCATATGCTTTCTGTCTCATTTGCTGACAAGTAGGGGTCGGTCCGCCAATTTTTAGGTTTTTTTCAAAGGAAATTGTTCCATACATAGCTATAGATTTGGTGTATCCATGGGGGGAGGTGAGTTCAGGATCCTCCTATGTCACCATCTTGAATTGGAACCCCAAACTTTATTCTCACTTGTTTGTGTAACAGAGAACATTCTATATGAGAATTCAAGGGATAAAGTAGCTTGGCTTATTATGGCTTGTTCATTTTTTTTGAAGATACTTAAAAATCTATTTATTTGAGATAGAGAACAGGAGCAGGGAGGGAGAAGCAGACCCCCCTACTAAGCAGGGAGCCTGACTCAGGGGATCCCACGGACCCTGGGATCATGACCTGAGCCAAAGGCAGACGCTCAACTGACTGAGCCACCCAGGCGCCCCATGGCTTGTTCATTTTTTAATTCCTTGTTACTCCTAGCTTATATGGCATTTTTATATAAATTAATCATTTCTGAAATGTATATGTTAATAAAAATTTTGTTATAATTTTAGATATACAGAAAAGTTGAAAAAAGTAGAGAAAGTCTCCATGTAAGATTCACCCGGCCAGCTCTCCCTAACATTGACATTTTATGTAACTATGACACATTTATCAAAAGCAAGAAATAGAAATAGAATCTTCTAATCTAAATTACAGACTTTATACTGACTTTACCAGTTTTTCCATGAATGTCCTTTTTCTCTTCTGGGAACCAGTCCAAGCCACCACATTGAATTTAATGAGATATATTTTGAGGAAGCTTGTGTTAACATTATATTTACTGACTGTTATTAATACTGTGAATTTAAAAGCTCATCATTAGCCTTCATGCTTATTTTGGACTGCCTTTTAGATTACCGTATTGCATACTGCTTTTTGATTCAAATTTTTGCTAGCTGTAGAGAATTATTTAAGAGGGAGACCCAAAACCAGTGAAATCAAGGTAATCATCTATAGGATTCCATTCCAGTTTTAATAAGGGGGGAAGAATAAGAATTGTTTGAATGAGAGGGCATTATATTGTCTAAGTTCCTAAAGTAAGACCACAAAATAATCAGTGAGAAAAGAGAAAATTTTAGTTGTTATTGCCAGAAGTTCAATCTGAAAGTAAGACCAACCCACCCTGCAGCAGTTAGTGAGGGTTTTATATGATGAAGGCCCCAAGGAGATGCAAGAAATAAGAATGTTCCGCAGTAGGTGAGGCGCATGCTCGATTCAGATGAGGTATCATTTCCCAGAAGTGATAGAAGGTCCTAGAAAATAATGTAAATTCTGTATGTTTCCACTTTAGAAGGAAAAATGGGTATGTTGGCCTTAGGTCTGCAACTCTGTCACCTCAGGTTGCAAAAACAACTCTTGGTCACCTGGAGTTTGCAGAAGACCTTAGTCCTTTGTCATATAATATTTTAGCTTTTGATTAAAATATTAAATACCACATGAAGAAGATTTTTCCTGACTGGAGGAAAAATCAAGGTTATTTTCTTTGAAATGGCATTTAATTTAATTTTATTTTTAAATATTTGTTTATTGAAGTAGTCTCTGAACCCAAGGTGGGGCTCGAACTCATGATCCCTAGATCAAGAGTCACATGCTCCTCCAAATGAGCCAGCCAGGTGCCCCTGAAAAGGCCTTTTAGTGTTCAGGTAGTGGCCCCTGCACTTTGTACCCTTGCAGCTCTTTGCACCGTGAAGCACTGTGCACACGCTCGACTTGAGCCCCGGTGGAATCCTGAAGATCCATTGCTTCAAAACCAGAGTTGTTAGGAGCCAGACAGGACTGAAGTACAGTCGAGTCATGGTAGCCTGGTCCCTTGAATGGCCCAAATGTATGAAGCTGCAAGTTAAAATAACCTGACTCCTCCTCACCACCTTCTCTCACACTTATTCTGTGGGCCATTTCTTGACCACTCTTTGAACGGACCTTGTGTGCTGGCCACTCTCAGATCCATAAAATCCTTTAGTCATTTTGTCCCAGGAAGCGTCCCACTCAGTCATAGTGCAGTGGTCCACTTCCGCTCTTTCTTATCTGAAATCTCCCCTTGCCCTTGGGCTAGAAATGCCTCTCCTGTGAGGGTGGAGGGCCAGGCATATGATCTGCGCTTCTCTTCTGTCTCCCCATAGGATTCTTTTCTTCCTCCTTCTTCCCCTCCTTCCCCTCAGCCTCTGGGGTCCTCAGGGTTGGATTGGACCTGTGCTGAGAGGAAGAAGCGTGGGTGAGGGGGTAGTGATGGTGGAGAAGGTCTTCCTTCCTCCAGGGCACACGTAATTCAGGACTGCACAGCAGAGCTGGGTCTGGTGGCCTATTGTATTCTTTCTCTGATGAGTGGACTTGGCCCGCTGACTGCTTTCAGCGCCTGGACATGCCTCTTTTCCCACCCAGACGCTGTTCATCCCGTGACTTCTGTCCATTCGCCTTGGAATCACCACCTTTTCAGACAGTGTTGTTGGGCAAGATTCCGTAGTCTTGTAGGAGCCCGTATGAGAAGCACATATCTTTTTTTTGTCACTCTGTGCCTTTCACACTTTCTAATACCCAGCTTCAGGAAACAGGTGCCAAGCACTCCGGATGGCTCTCTGGAAGGCTCCTTGCTCACTTGGTGTAAAGGATGCCCTGTCTCTCCTTTTCCATCACAACAGGAGTGGAAGGTGGAGATGCCCAGCACGTGGGGAGCTCTCCAAAGTCTCTCAGTTTTCACTTTCATACCCTTTATATCCTTAGGGTAGAAAGATCTATTGAGTCTCCCCCTTTGCACACACGTAGTCTAGCACCTTGCTTTTGAAACACGGAGGTACCTGGCACTTACTGTCTTTAACCATCAGCTTTAGGAGAAAAGAGAAGCCGAGAACAGGACAAAGTTCCAATTCAATATCTTGTCAGTATCTCTTCCGGTCACTTATTCCTAGAGTAAACATGTTTTAATGTTCTCTCAAATCTATACTCATTGCGAGTCATTTGTCGAAAGGAATGAATGAATTGGAAGTTAAGAACTGTGTTGTGTATATATATATATATTTTTAATAGAATCCCTGTCATTTATTTCCCTGGTCGATGTAGGTGTGTTTGCAAAACTTAGTGATTGTAGAATTTTTCCTTGGGAAATAAAAATAGAAACTGCCTCCATTCAAGCATTCTGCCTTCTCTGGTATCACGTAAAGATCACTTCTGAAGTGTGAGCTAAGAGAGCAAAGTTAGGTTCCAACTGCCCTGGATTCTGGGTTTGCGAATTTAATGACCAGGTAATCATCTTTTAAAATCTCAGTGGTTGTAAACTTGGTAAAACAGCTGTACACTTAAGAAACCGCTGAAGAGGACTTTTTCCTCGATATGAATGCTTTGTCCAGGTTACTATTTAGCAGTAAGAGGTAATTGCCTCTTATCTTAAGCTTAATCTCAGATCCTACACCAGAGAGTAAGGACTGATTGATTTGACTTAACAACCAAAACAACTGGCTCCTACCCTCTTCCTCTAAATAAAAGAAACTAAAAACCAGACAAACATGAAGTAAGTCACCGTTCTTTTTTTGTCAGTGTTTTATTAAGCATACAGAAAGAGATCATGAAAATCCTTGAGAAACTGTTCTTAGAATGTGTTATATGTAAACACTAAGTTAATTTTGTCCCTGCTTATTAGTGGAAAGTTTATTTTGGCCATTAAGTTATCGAGAATGATTGCTGTCTATCTGTTTCTGCTCCAGGGTCCTTGTACTGGGAATCAGCAGAGCTTGGCCCACAGCAGGCTGTGGGATGCAGTTGTGGGCTTTCTTCATGTATTTGCCCACATGCAGATGAAGCTGTCTCAGGTAAATCCTCCATCCTAAATGACAAGTACTATAATCATTGGCAAATTCAACATGCTTACCTTTGTTTGAATATGATCTTTCTTAGATCACTTCTTCCTACATCTTTTACTCTCTACATATTTCTTAAAGATTTTATTTATTTATTTTAGAGAGAGAGAGAGAGCTGGGTGGGGGAGGAGCAGAGGGAGAAGGAGAGAGAGAGATTCGCAAGCAGACTCCGTGCTGAGCACAGACCCTGAGATCACGACCTCAGCGGAAATCAAGAGTCACATGCTTAACCAACTGAGCCACCCAAGCACCCCTTTTACTCTATTTAAAAAAAAAAACAAAACTTTTAATAAAAGAATTTTATGCAAGCTAAGAATAGGTGGGAGCCATTATTCAAATTTGAGAACAAAAGGTATTAAGGAATTGAATATAATGGAGAAATAACAACATTGTAGTCCTCAAACATTGTACATTTTACCATCCTTCGTAGACCCACTTCTTGGTGATTATTCACTGGAGTTTTCCTCCTCCCTGCAGGTAACTGAAAAAGGATTTGTAATCTGCAAATCCCTTGCTAAAGAAAGACAGTTTTCTTACTGAGTCATAAATGAGCTGCTGTTCTCAATAGATGACATTCACTCATCAACAGGATATTTAACTTTGCGAAAGTCAAAGAGAAAAAATATGTAAGGATAAGCACGTAAAGAACAGATTTGCAGAAAAGTGTAAATAAGTCTCTTTGATGCGGTGAACTTTGATGATGGGTCCCGAGATCTGACATACCTGTCAGGGCGTGGGTGTTTGCCAGGTGTCAGGGAGAGGAAAGAGTGCTGGATTTAAGGCCAACCATTGCCCGTCCTGCCCGGTGTTTTCATTCACGTGTCCCGACAGTATGCATGCAGCAGCTTCCTTTCACTTGCACTGCCCCCCGCAATATGCAGGAGCATATTGTCAGAGATAAACAAAGCCAGGCATTGGTTAAAGTGGTGAGGACAGGTTTTCATCAGTAATTAACTATCATAGTAGGGCAAAGAGTCCAGCATGAACGGAGCTCCACTTTGATTTGTACAGAGTGAGTGGGTGTTTATTTAAAGGGAGAACGAGGAACCAGGCAGGGGAGGGCAATAGAGACAGGAAGGGAGAGATACGATTACACCAGCTGTGCCCTCAGGCTGACAGTTCTTGAAGTTCAGCTCCTACCCTCACACAGAGACTGGGAGAGGAGACTGGTCCCCAGGTGTCAGCAGGCACAAACAGGACAATTTTTTTTTTTTTTTTAGCAGCCTTGAGTTTTCCCAGGCAGTCCCTCTAAGGTGGGCTAGGATCATCCTAGGGATGCAACCTTAAGCTGGTAGAAACTATATTAGTATTTTGTTCAAGTCTTTATAGCTCAAGATTGAACCCTAGTTGAAAGAGGACTCAGAAGAGCCTGGCTTGAGTTTTGTCAACATCTAGTTATTGGTGACTTCCACCAAATAAGGAAATAACATGATTCTTTCATCTAATCACTAGTGACATTTTAGTGGGTAAAAGAAACCAACATGAACCAAATTGATACACTTACGAGAGAGTTCTCATTCTGGTGTAGTTCCATTGTTTTATTAACATCTGGTGCTACCTAGCAGTTTTTCAGTTTGTAGACCTAGCCAAGGGAACATTATTTAGAAAGAAAGTCTCATCTTTCCAGCCATAGAGAAATTTAGCCTTGTATGTAGCAAAATCTAAATGAGTAAAATGATACCTTGTGTAATTTTTTTAAAAGAAACAAAGCATAGTTTCAAATAAAAAGAAAATTTGGCGATTCATAATGTCATAATGTGGATGTAAGTACATTCTGTTTCTAGAAGCTGAATCTAAGCACTGATGTTTGGACACAACGTATCTCTGTAGAAGAATTTTTTTCATGATGAAAATTCAAAAGCAAACACAAACAAACAAAAAACCCAAAAAAAGTTAACCAGGGAAATATCAGGGAGTTTAATAAAATGTAAATAACATATTATACATTGTTCATATAGGTGGTACTTGGGTACATTTTTGTTAGATTAAAATAAATTTATGTCATATCACTGTTATGCCTATTTTTCCTGAATAAGTTAATTTTTACAAAACATATAGCATTTTTGTGTAATAAGTTAGGAAGAAGGAAAAACAAGTTCAGTCTTCAAGTAAAAGAAAGGTGTCAGGAACCATGAGAGACTCAGGACTCGGAGAAACAAACTGAGGGTTCTGGAGGGGAGGGGGGAGGGGGATTGGTTAGCCTGGTGATGGGTATTAAGGAGGGCACGTACTGCATGGAGCACTGGGTGTTATACGCAAACAATCATGGATCACTACATCAAAAACTGATGATGTATGGTGACTAAGATAACATAATAAAATAAAATTAAAAAAAAAAAAGAAGTCAGATGTGTGGAGGCACCTGCGTCTTGTGTGGTGCTGGAGAATCTGAGGCTGCTTTCATCCTTCTGTTAGACTTGTTTATTGTCCTCACACATACTTTAATAAAATGAGATAGAATCGGTAGTAAATACTAACTCTGAAGTATATCTCTTTGCAATAGGCTACATACTTACACTTGGCCTTTCTTTTATTCTATAATCCTGGAAAGTATTTACGATTGGTAAAGCACTACTCTTTGTGAGAATAAGTATGCTGTTCCTGCTACATAATCGTCTCATATTCTCTCAAATGCAATATATGCGCTATATATTATATATATTATGTATTATGTGTTCTATGTTAATATAACATATGTTAATATTTTCAGGATTCCAGTCAAATTGAGCTATTAAAAGAATTAATGGATCTTCAGAAGGACATGGTGGTCATGTTGCTGTCCATGTTAGAAGGTAGTTTTCATTTATATTTTCAAGTTCCCCTTATTCTTTTATTTCAAGGATCAATATGTGCCACAAAGAATAAAATATCAACACTGAGATGTGGCAGATACCTTGGATTTATCACTGGCTTTATTACTGTTTTCTCAAAGTTATCTTTTTTAAAAAGAGGTACCTTGCCTATCTCAGTTTACATAGCGGTGGGATGAAACCAGTAGTAATGTATAGCGACACTTTTCATCTCACAGTGATAGCCTAAGAATACACTCTCCAGACACATAGTACATAAAGATTCTATTTGCTTGTTAGTCTGTTTGTGATCAGAGGGGACGACGGGCATTTGGATAAACTCCAACTGCGTAAACCACGGCCTTGAGCTGGCTGCACTGTGACTCCCAAGGGTTATTCACATCCTTCAGGAGAAAGAGAACAGGGGGCACCACCCCGCAGGACGGCTGCTGGTGGCAATCTCGTGCATGTTCCCGCCACGGGCCTCCCTCCTCTCTCATTCTCTCTCTTTTCTCTTTCCGACTTGTCTTTTTCTGCTACTGCATTCCTCTTCCGTGTCAGGCAGGAAGAAGCGTGGTGGTCAAGAGCTTGGGTTCGAATCCCCGCTTTCCCACTTCCTAGCAGTGTGACCCTTGCCCTGGTTCCTTCTTCATTTCCTCCTCCGTGAAATGGAGGTAATGACAGAGGGAATGTGAGAAGTCCGTGAAATCACGTGAATACGACCAAAGCTGCTAAACAATGTTTGCTATTGTTACCTATCCTTTTTTCTTGATTCCCTCCTAATTTTTCTCTGGTTCTCAGTTGGCCGTGCATTGCATAACTGCACTTCGGTTAATGAAGGCAAGAGGCATGCCTTGTACTAGGACTTCAAAGATGCCACATTGGCAGGAGCGCTTAGGTGGCAGCCACTGTATACCCTCTGAGCACAGGACCCTTTACCATGACGTCAAATCAGATTTTCGTCTAGATAATAGTAACAAGCGGAATAAAAGCAGGAGAAGCGGTGACTGCACCTGTGACAATGTAAATTCAGCCGCTATCATGTATCAGCTCCTCATTTAATCCTCATGCCAGGGTTATGAGTTTGATAGTATCATTACCGCTGTTTTGCAAATGAGGAAACCGAGGCACCGAAAGCGGAGGTTGCTCAGCTAGTAGATGGTGGAACCTGGATTCAAACCCAACAGTGTGGCTCCTGAGCCCGCGCTCATAACCATGGTGTTTACTGCGGCACAAGTGGACTCCAGCAGACCTCACCACTTGTCTTTGTTCTGTTTCTGTCTTTATGTTACACTGCACATTCTGTTCAAGGAACAAAAGCGTTCTATGACTCTATAATTTAGGGTACTATCTAATTTTCTCAGGCTTATCAGTGATCTTCCATTTTCGGACAATAAATATTCTGGACCATGAAGAAATGTAGGGAGAGGGCTTTACATTGTAAACCAGAAAGAGCATATAATTTGCTTTCAGAGGATCTGTTTAAAGTCCTGGCACTCACCCTCACTAATCCTGTCCCAACGGGCACATTGATTTAGCCCACTGATTTGCTCAACTTCACTTTCCTCAATAGTAAAATCAGAATTAATAAAAAGTACGGCCTTACAGAGCTATGAACATTAAATCGGGCATTGTCTACGAGTAGTGATTTTTCAACCCTAAAAAGCTGTCCAAATGCTCATTTTTATTATTAATATGAAACTGGACTTCAGTTTCTAGCTTTAGGATATAAATATTTCCCCCATTTTCTCTATCTGAGAACATGTTGCTTCCTTGATCAATTTGAGGAAAAAAAACAACAACAGCTTTTGTTCAAATACCGTTGTACCCGTTAGTCTAACCACTTTGCAAAATACGATTTTGCATGTGTTTATGTAATCACTCCTTTAAGCTAGAGTTTCCAAATCACTCTCCATCTTTTCCTGAGACTTTGTGCAGTGGAAGATAAACAAGGAGGTATCCTTGATTCAGATGTCATGTAAGAGTTATATTGTCATTTTTTTTCTGTAGGCACTGGTTTTATCAAAAATGTTTCCTTTGAACGCATGCAATTCTTTACCACCAGGTAATGTTGTTAATGGAACCATTGGCAAACAGATGGTCGATATGCTCGTGGAATCTTCCAACAACGTGGAGATGATTCTCAAGTTTTTTGACATGTTCTTAAAACTAAAGGATTTGACTTCTTCTGACACATTTAAGGAATATGATCCTGACGGCAAGGGAGTCATTTCCAAGAGGGACTTCCATAAAGCGATGGAGAGCCATAAGCACTACACGCAGTCAGAAACCGAGTTTCTTCTGTCCTGTGCAGAGACTGATGAAAACGAGACCCTCGACTATGAAGAGTTTGTCAAACGGTTCCACGAGCCCGCGAAGGACATCGGCTTCAACGTTGCCGTTCTCCTGACCAACCTGTCTGAACACATGCCCAACGACACTCGACTGCAGACGTTCCTGGAGTTGGCAGAGAGCGTGCTGAATTACTTCCAGCCCTTTCTGGGCCGCATCGAGATCATGGGAAGTGCCAAACGCATCGAACGGGTTTATTTCGAAATCAGTGAGTCCAGCCGCACCCAGTGGGAGAAACCCCAGGTCAAGGAGTCCAAACGGCAGTTCATCTTTGACGTGGTCAACGAAGGGGGAGAAAAGGAGAAGATGGAGCTTTTCGTCAACTTCTGCGAGGACACCATATTTGAAATGCAACTGGCGGCGCAGATCTCTGAGTCGGATCTGAATGAGAGGTCGGCAAATAAGGACGAAAGTGAGAAGGAGAAGCCCGAAGAGCAGGGGCCCAGAATGGGTTTCTTTTCCATTCTGACGGTCAAGTCGGCCCTGCTGGCTCTCAGGTACAATATCTTGACCCTCATGCGAATGCTCAGCCTGAAGAGCCTGAAGAAACAGATGAAGAAGGTGAAGAAGATGACTGTGAAGGATATGGTCACAGCCGCCTTTTCATCCTATTGGAGTATGTTCGCGAGCCTCCTGCACTTCGTGGCCAGCGTTTCCAGAGGCTTTTTCCGCATCATTTGCAGCCTGCTGCTGGGGGGCAGCCTGGTAGAAGGAGCGAAGAAGATCAGAGTGGCAGAGCTCTTAGCCAACATGCCGGACCCCACTCAGGATGAGGTGAGGGGGGACGGCGAAGAAGGGGACAGGAAACCCATGGAAGCCACCCTGCCCTCGGAAGATCTGACAGACCTGAAGGAACTGACAGAGGAAAGCGACCTTCTTTCAGACATATTTGGCTTGGATCTGAAGAGAGAAGGAGGACAGTACAAACTCATTCCCCATAATCCAAACGCCGGCCTCAGTGACCTCATGAGCAACCCGGTCCCCATCCCCGACGTGCAAGAAAAATTCCAGGTAATGGACTCTAAGTCACCGTAGCCCTCTGGGCTTCAGGTGGGTGTGAAAAATGAACTTTACCCCCATGCTCAGGCTGGTGCCAGAGTGATGTTAAATCCGTGACTTGAGTTTCCAAAGGGAAATGGTAGGCAATGCCGGCCTTGTTAAGATTCTTTACAAATTACTGAAGTATCTTAAACTGTTAAGGTATAAGCTCAAGTCCCCACCCTAACGACAACAGTCAGCTGAGCAATCATCCTAGCCACACATATTTTATGAGTCTTTACCATGTGCCTAACGCCACTGGGTATCATAATGCATTCAGGGAAACAGAAGATGTGACCACTGCTTTCAAATTGCCTTAAAGAGTTTGTTAGAAAGATCTAACTAACACGAAAAAACTGGGAAATTAGTAAGTGCTCAGTAAGTATAGACACTAGACGGTAGAGGTCACAAACATTGAGAAACTGGAGACGTCACTACGGTTTGGAGTAGTTCGGTGAAACCTAAAGGAGTGAGTAACGTTTGAGGACGTGGATGAGGTCAAGAAGGTCCTTCTGAAGTATGAAAAGAAAGTGAGAAGGAGCCTAGCAGGTCTGTACTTACTGCTGGCGTGGGCGGGACGAGCAGAGTGAAGGCCAGTGTGGCAAGAGGGTATCATCTGTAGGTTGTGGTTTGCCTCGTGGTCACAGGGTTCCCTCAACTCACTCAAAGGTGATGTGTAATCCCTGCTTTTCTTTCTTCTCCCCCTTGGCTCATTCAAGGAACAGAAGGCAAAAGAGGAAGAAAAGGAGGAAAAAGAAGAAAACAAATCTGAACCCGAAAAGGCCGAGTATGTGTCGTTTCTGTATACTTCCCTTTGTTTCACTAAGTCTGCGTTACTTCCTCTCCCTCCCTCCTGAGCACATGATGGACAGTCTGGTGCTACAGGACGAAATCCGCCATCCTAGAGGAGAGGCTCTGGCAACCCCTCGGGCTGCCATGCCATCCCTTCCTCCTTGTTCCATGAGGATTCTGTTTGTGTACGACTCCCGTGATTCCGTATCATGCTGTCCACAAGGGCACTGACTGCTTCAGTTCTGGGCCTAAAACCATGCGGACACTCTTGTCCTCGTCAGCCAGGGAGGAGACAAACGTTCTGAACGCCACTGTGTAGAATTCTTGCACTGACGTCCCATGCATAAAAATGGCCTGGCGAATTTGTTAAAAACAAAGATCCATCCCCGGGTCCCACCGCAGAGATCCCTGATTCAGCAGGTCTGGTGCGGGACCCAGAAATCTTCGGTTTCCCCCTACATTCCCAGTGCTACAGAGCAATAAGAAATAAAGAGCTGAATGTGAAACAATAAAAATGGATCACTTCCTCATAACACTGGCTTTCTGTCAATCACTGAAACCTACATCTTTCCCCCAGTTTAGATAGCTTCATGTGCACATTTTTAAAAAATCAGTGAAGTCAAATCTGAAGTGCCTGTAAGAGCCACTGTGCTCCCTTAGCACTTATATTTTTCTCTTCATTGCTATTTTCTTTGGCTATTCTTTACAGTCGGCACTATTTATAGATCCTTCTCGGTTGTAAAAATGGCCACATTAATGACTGTTTTAGTGAAATGAAACAGCATGACAGTCATTTCAGGGACAGTTCTTTCGTGTTAAAAAAATGTTAGAGCTCAGGGCGCCTGGGTGGCTCAGTTGGTTAAGTGACTGCCTTCGGCTCAGGTCATGATCCTGGAGTCCCGGGATCGAGTCCCACATCGGGCTCCCTGCTCGGCAGGGAGCCTGCTTCTCCCTCTGACCCTTCCCCCTCTCATGTGCTCTCTCTCATTCTCTCTCTCTCAAATAAATAAATAAAATCTTAAAAAAAAAAAAAAAGTTAGAGCTCATACAGGTTAAGTATGGGTTGTGTATATGTGGCATAAATAGGCTTTCATGAAGGATTTTGGTATTTTATACCCAGAAGGGTTGTAGGTGTCAAATTTCAGTGCTTCTGATTCCATAATTGTCTGCAAAATGAATATCTTGACGTGCTTTATCCATGTGAAACAACCAAATGCATACGCCTCTGATTTTAAGTCCTAATGGCTGGTCGGTGTGAAAACTGAACCTTAAAATAATAATTTAAAAATAAGGTTGTTTGGAAAGTCACAGCAAAAAAAGAAAAAAAAAGTGTCTTCTTTGATATCCTCTTTTTACTTGTTTTTATTGCACAACTGGAAGACAATGTGCTCCATATAGCTCTAAAAACACTTCAGGCCTGTAAAATGTCCTTTATTTTATTTTATTTTTTTCCTTTATTATTTTCTATTTATTTATTTATTTTATTTTATTATGTTATGTTAGTCACCATACAATACATCATTGGTTTTTGATGTGGTGATCCACGATCCATTGTTTTCGTATAACACCCAGTGCTCCATGCAGTATGTGCCCTCCTTAATACCCATCACCGGGCTAACCAATCCCCCCTCCCCCCTCCCCTCTAAAACCCTGTTTGTTTCTCAGAGTCCATGGTCTCTCATGGTTCATCTCTCCCTCCAATTCCCAC
>NC_138374.1:67573363-67607483 GCF_054177405.1 Leptonychotes weddellii
GCATTTTTAAGTTCTGCCAATTCAGCTTTCATTTCTGCCCTTAGAGACTCTATGTTGCCATTAATTGATTTCTCCATTCTAGCCATTGTCTTCACAATTGCTAGCCTGAATTCCATCTCCGACGTCTTGGTTATATCTGCATCCATTTGTAAATCTGCAGCATAAGTCATGATTTCTGAGTCTTTTCTATTTTGGGGGTTCCTCCTCCTAGTCATTCTGTTGATGGGTGTTTGAGGGAATGTATAGAGTCGAAATTATTGACCAGAACCCACGCAAGATGCACCTGTTTTCTTGGGACCTTAGGGTTGCTGGCCTCTTGTTTTCCCAGCCTGTCTTCTGCGGGTGGGGCCTGCCGCGCTGTTACTCAGGCAGCCCTGTTTGGGCGGTGTTGCCTTGCCCCCCCTGTGGCGGGGGATGGGCTCAGCGGGAATCAGTCTTCAGGGCTTTTGTTCTCTGGTGGCTTTCCCTGGTGGCTTTCCGTGTCTCTTCCCCAAGTAAGAGCAGAAGAGACTGTTTCCAACCCTCTGCCTCAGAGCAGAGAGACTGCAGTCTGTTCTTCAGTGAGCTCTCCAGACCACACTGTCTCCGTTTCTGTCTGTGCTGCTATAAACTGCGCGGCCTGGATTGTGCGCCCCTCAACAGCGCCCCTAGTCCTGCCTCCAGGTCGGGGCACATCTCTGCCCTCTGCTCCCAGTTCGCATGCGTGCGATTCGCCCCTCCGGGTTTCCCTCGCAGGGGCTGCCCTAAAGTCCTTTCCCCGCCCCTACCGATCTGTGAGTCTGCTCCCCGTCCACAGCGCGTGAGGCTGTTGTTCACCGGCGGTGTAGGATCCCCACGGCCAGGCACCCTCCCGCTGTCGTTTGTCCTCTGACATCTGCTCACGGAATCACGGCTCCCTGTTTTGTACCTCAAAACCAACCGCCTGCGATGTTCTGTTTGTAGAGATCCAGATCTTCTTACATCTCAGGCTGGTTTCGTGGGTGCTCAGAGTGGTCTGGTGGATATCCAGCTCAATTCTGGGGACCAGATGAAATAGGGTCCCCTACACCTCCGCCATCTTTCCCCCCTCCCCTGTAAAATGTCCTTTAGATTCGACCTTCACAGGATTGTCCATCTACGGGAGGCAATGAGAGGCAGGAAATCTTAGCCCTCATTCTAAAAATCTGAATATGATAATGCACTGAAAGAGGAACTACTTTTTAACAAGGATGCTCTGATTTAAATATTTGTTTGTGTGTCTAATTTGGCACAAACCTGTTCACCTCTTTAGTTTCTGGATGGCTGATATTTCAGTCATTTGTGTTTGCAGGGGAGAAGACGGGGAAAAAGAAGAAAAAGCCAAAGAAGATAAGGGTAAACAGAAGTTGAGACAGCTCCACACACACAGATACGGAGAGCCGGAAATTCCCGAGTCTGCGTTCTGGAAGAAAATCATAGCATATCAACAGAAACTTCTAGTAAGATGTTCTAGAGTGAATATTGTTATTGATATATTGTGAGACCATAACAACTCAGGCCTAGTAAATACTCGTTGACCTTTCCTTGGGTGGCAATCAGGGGATCAAGTCAGTCCTACAAGTATGTTTTATTTACTCACCTGAGTGTGTTCATATTTTATAATAAATGCCTTTGGTCCGCTGTTCCCTGTCATCAAACCATAACCTCCACACGCATCCACATTACCTGAAACCATCTGATACAGTGACTGCCAACACAGGGCAACCAGTGTGTTCCCACAAAGGCTTTAGGGCAGGTTAATAAATATACTCTGCAGGACACACTGTGTGAGGGTCTGCGGTGAATGAAAGCAAAACATGACATTGAGGGTACAAGTAATTCATATTGATGTTCCAGAACTGGGTTCATCAGTTCTAGAACATCACCTTTTTATTAAAAGCCCAGTTACATAAACATTAATGTAGTGAGCCGACTTCCTATTGATAAGAAGAAGGTCTATTCAAAATTATTCTTTAAATAGAAACAAAGAAAAGAAGGGAATGAAAAGAGAGAAGACAGTTCTTTATGTAGTGTCCTATATATTTTGCAGAAGTGCTCTCCAAATGAATAAAATACATATTCGTATTTGAAAACCAAGAAAGGAGGTGTAGTTCTCTGTTCATATTCATACAAGATGGAATTCATAAAAATTTTGGTTGAAAGGCCTTTTATTATAATGTATACACTTTATCTTAAAGCAGGAAAATGTTGGGCGATGAGTGTGCAGAGTAAACCTACAAGAGATGCTAACCAGTAATGTCCGACCTAGAAACCAAGACCAACATTCCTCATAATAAAGCCATTTGAAAGACAAAATCATATTTAATGTTTAACAGCCTTTGCGAAATCAAAAAACAAGAAACTCAGTATACTATAGCCCTTCACCTAGAAGGGAAATGGAGTGTCCTCAGTAATTATATATTCTACCTGCTTATGTATAAATAAATATTACACATTCTTATATAATTTATGCAAACTTATTTTAATTAGTAGCTTCAACTATGTCTTCGTCAACTCTCTTTATTTTCCCCACATCGTTTAGTACCAACTGTCCTGAACGTAAACGTTCTGTAGATACCCCTGGATAATCACTGATTTGCTGTGTTGTGATAGTTGCCATGGTGACGGGCAGCATAGATGGTAGGGCGTGGGGTTGAACGGGCTCCCCGATAACCCACCAAAGCCCCAGTGGATTCCTGAAGACGGCGTTTAACTACAGTCGTGCAGAGCAAGTCATTGAGGTCTGTCTTCCACCGTCTGCCTCAGGGTCACGTGTTTTCTGTTTTCCTGCTTCTCTTTCCAATATGCCTTCCTCTGCCCACCATTTTGCCTACACAAGACTGATCATGGCCACATCAGGCCACCACAGGCCCCTCGTCCCCCAAACCTTTGTGACCTGCCAGCTCAGATAACCAAGGTTACCAACTCAGCCTCCCATGACCCAGTTCCGGCCTTCCACAAGAAGAACCAATGTGACTGACCTGGTTTGGCTGTGGTAGGCTGCCTTAGTCCATAAGCCATGGCAGTAAAGGCAGGGTCCTGTGTGGGAGATGACACCACCCGGATGGGGTGTGTACATGGAGACCGATAATGGGATACGTTGTCATCTTGATAGGACCTGTCATGCTAAAGCCCCTGGCATATCCTCTTGGATGCCCCATAGACCTCTCCCATTTCACAGTAAAACAAGTACTTGATATTTCCCATCGCCTTTACCTTCGACCTACTTCTCCTCTAGATGTTTTTTCTAGCCGATAAATGGCACCAACCGTTTATGGAGTTGCTCTGACCCCAAATCCAGAAGTTACTGTATCTGAGTCCTCTCTTCCTTTCCTCCCTCAAATCCAATCCAGTGGGAATTCTTCCCAGTTCTGTCTTCCAAGTACAGCCAGAATCTGCTCAGTTCTTCTGTCTCCACAGCTCCTCCCAGGCCAGGCCACCGCCCCCTGTATCACCCCTCCTGCTCTCCGGTGGTCGCTCTAATCAGTCCCCTTCCTTCCATGCTTGCCTCTTATCTGTCTCCCACAGGGCAACTGGAATAATCTTTCCAAATGATAATTTCCAGTCACATCAAGCCCTCTTCAGATCCCCCAATAGCTTGCCATCCCACCTGGAATAAAGTAATGATTCCAGTGATAATAACAAGATTAATAACTAACTTTCCCTCCTTGAACTTATCCTCAGAGCAAACCTCTGAGGAAGGTTCTGTTGTTAGGCCCACTTTACAGATGATCAAAGTGATACTACAGGAGTGGTTGCGTGCTTGTCTGCATCTGCAGTGAGTGAGTGTTGAGGGTGGGCTCCACACTTGGGCAGTGTGGCCCCAGAGGTCATAAACCAACCCATTGCACTGGAAGGAACATTACAAACTTTTATCAGAAGACTGTAAGCCTATGTCCTCCTCACCTCTCTGACCTCATTCCCTCCCACTCTTTCCTGTCCTCTCTCACTGTCCCCAAGCACACCGTCCCTTGGAACTCAGAACCTTCGTGCCCCATAACCCATGCTCTCTCTGTCTCATACACTCTCCCCTCCATTGTTCACTTGCCTTGCTGTCCCATGGTATTCAGGCCTATGCTCAAATGTTATTACCTAGAATAAGCCTTCCCTGACCCACCTATCTAAAATAGCACCCCCATTCCCTAAGCCCTTAACCTGATGGCTTTTTCTTCATAGCATTTAGCATCCCTTGAGATTATGTTTTGTTTCGTTTTATCTTTAATCTGCGGATGTGCTTCTTTATCCTTTGTGTCCTCCATGGTGGCCCAAATTTTCTTATTTGCTGTTATGTCTACAGTACCAAGAATTCTACTTGATACACAGTAGGCTCTCGAGAAATAGTTTTGGGTAAACGAAGGAATGCTTAATGTAAATTGTCTGCACATGTCAATCTCTTGATTCAGTGACCTTTTCATCATTTTTTTCACCTTCAGAACTATTTTGCTCGCAACTTTTACAACATGAGAATGTTAGCCTTATTTGTCGCATTTGCAATCAATTTCATCTTGCTCTTTTATAAGGTACGTACGTCTTCGTCTTTCAATAACCAGTATGAAACTACAGATGGACTGAATTGCATGTATAGATTTCACAGATCCACTAATGAGCGCGTCTAAACCTATTCTAAAATATGTTTTGATGAAAGAGAAAACCTAGAGGTCAAGCACATCACTGATGGTCTAGTAAGACAGGAGTAGATTTGTTCTTCCAAACTAAGTGGGAAATGCCTCAGCTGATGGGCATTTGATTCAGTGGAGGGTTTCCCCAGTGTCCCTAGCCTAATTTGGCTGAATATCTCACTTGTTACCCTATCTGGGTGTGGCATACCTTTATTACGTTAAATTCTTTGGATAATTGGGAAGGCAGCTTAGCCATCTGTTCTCCCCACCCCCAGCCCCCACCCCCGCATGCCTTAGAATCCTCATAACTCTTGCTTGGATTAGAAGGAATTTTAAAGAGTATGCTCATTATTTGCCATTGGTTTTTGAAAAGCTATCTCTTTATTTTTAGCCTTTGCTTTTAGTCTTTTCATGGGACATGGGCTTCATCTCTGGCTCTTTGCGGATAAGGCTGGGTTTCCACTGGGTTTCTTGTTTGCGCCGATATCTTAGAGGAAGCGACTGACTCTACTTTAAATGGTTTGAATCAGGTCTCCACTTCTTCTGTGGTTGAAGGAAAGGAGCTCCCCACTCGCAGTTCGAGTGAAAATGCCAAAGTTAGCAGCCTAGACAGCGGCTCGCCCAGAATCATCGCAGTTCACTACGTCCTGGAGGAGAGCAGCGGGTATATGGAGCCCACGCTGAGGATCTTAGCTATTCTCCACACAGTCATTTCTTTCTTCTGCATCATCGGATACTACTGCTTGAAAGTAAGATAGTAAGGCACCAAGGTACCCGTGTGTGTCCGTGTGTGCATGTGTCTGTTGCAGGTTGGACTTCTGGGGAAGCAGACTCTGAGATGGGCAAATTACCTGCATGAAGATTATTAGGGAATGTTCAATGAGTCAACACCTGTGGGGCAAGGGAAGGAAGCAGAATGCAACAGAGGGAAAAGTGGTGCTACCTTTCAGACACGACAGGGCCCATGCATGGGCCTCAGGCCATGAGTTGGGATGTCCCTACAGGGTTGTCTTGGGCTGGGGCATTGGAACCTGGTCTTCAGAGCTCCACGTTGGCTGCGGGCTGTCCCAGGAAGGGCAGATGGCTTTGGGCCATCTTGTTATAGCTTTCTGTCACATATTGGTAATTATTCACATAATGGCCAGTTTCACCAAAACTTAACCCCGCAGAAGTAACCCGCCATGTGTCCTAGCAGTGCTCTGGTATATTAGAGTTACAGAATACAGCATGCGGAACCTGAGTCGTTTTGATTGTCCTGTTATTAGGTACCTATCTAACACCATCGCTGGCACAAATGCTTTATAGTTTGTCACATTTCACCCAGAAAATAATACAGCTCTATCCCTAGATCCCTACCAAGAGAATAATAATATTTGGTGAATAGAACTCAAGAGTCTCTGAGTGCTCAGGGCTGCCCGTTACTTTTGCAAACCTCTTTATTTTTTCCTGGCAAGACACCTTTTCATGGTCACGCTTTATTTCGCTGTCCCCTGCCTCTGATTGTGAAACTTCTAGAAGACTTTTGAAAAACCAGAGCCTAGAGTAAAAGACTAGAATGTAAAATTTTCTTTAGAAATTCCTCTCCTTCGTTTTCTTTCCTTTGTTTTATGAGTTGGGGTAGGGGAAGGTATTCTTGAATACTTCCAAAACGTCTGCATCCTTCTCCTAGCTGTGCCTTGTGTAAAATCTGTCCAGATGAGAAGATGAGATGAATCAGTATGTTCTGGAAACATTTTGGCAAACTGACAAAGATTTTTGCTGATGCTGAGATTAAAATTTATTTCAAAATGCATGTGGACACTGAGCATGGAATCATTAAAGAGATTTCGCAAATAAAATTGCACTTTTTAGAAGCATGCATTTTGGAACATTGGTAACATTGCTATATTTTATTGTAGCTTGTTCGTGTCTCATAAATATAAAGATATATAATAAATAGGTTGTAATAAAAGATATATTGAATCCTTTTCTCTTTAATATTTAAAAGTGATTTCTTTAGTGCAAATATCTGTAAATATGTATGTGTTTAGAAACATAGGATTATATATGATATCTATTCCATTTCTGTTTTTCCTAAACCTCTAGATGTTCCTTTCTGCCTAAATATAACCAATTCATTTTCACCCAGTTTTACCTTCTTGGAAGTAATATGGGAAATATTTCTTTTTCCAAAAAGCTGTTTTGTACAGATAGTGACCACAAGAGATACCAGTAAATCTAAACTAATTTTAATGTGTTTATTTTTTCAAATGTAGGTCCCATTGGTTATTTTTAAGCGAGAAAAGGAAGTAGCTCGAAAATTGGAATTTGATGGGCTTTATATTACAGAACAGCCTTCAGAAGATGATATTAAAGGCCAGTGGGATAGACTTGTAATCAACACACAGTGAGTAAAGAATTATGTGAGACATGTCTATGCTCAAAAATTTCAAGACAAAAAAAAAAAATACTTTGCTGGAGTTCTTGCAGATTTGTCAAAAGTTTAGCAGAGGTGAATAATAGTAATATTTTCAGCCAAGAATATCAAAAGACTAAACGCTGTCAGCTTCTTAATGGATGCCATCAATTTTTTCCCATCTGCGTTCTGAATTCCTTAATCAAAAATGGCTTTGAGTCCATTTTCAAAGCACTGATGGAATGTGACATCCATTACTCAGTGTTCAGGGAAGAGTGTAGCTGGAGGTACATAACCTACAGAGCAGGGGTCTCTCCTCCAAAAGCACAGAGGAGGCAAAAATTAAGGAAAGAGTTGTAGCATTAAAGGCAAAAACATTGAATTTCATACTTTTACTGTATCTAAGTCATAAACTTGCTGTTGATACCATCAAGCAGTCGGGCATCAAACTAGTTAAGGAGGATGACCTGTAAAACTTAAGGCAGAGAAACAAATACTTTTTCTATACACTAAATATTACACTTGTGAGATCAAGACCCAAACTACTAGCTGTTGTTCCAGGTATAAATCCATCCCAGAAGTGTAACTGCCCACCACTAAAGGATTAGTGATGCAGTAGCTTTTGAGTGGTCTGTACTACTCAAGTGTGAAGTATCTTTTTATTGTCATCAGTCTTGCTTATTCTTACAAAGTTAAAATTTCTAATAAGCTGCGAGTTTTCAAATAGGGATGGTTTCTTTGTGCATTATAAATGTTTACTCTAAATGCTCAGTGTTTTTTTTATCAACTCTAGCTGTTTATACGAAGTCAAATTAAGTCTGTCCCTTTAAGTGAACTCGGTGTTAGTCAAGGTGCCAGTTTCCTGGAGGATTTGGTGCCTTGCTCAGTTTCCTTGAGGATAACTGGTGGGAATGAGATTTTTTTACTTTGTAGGAAAAACAATGACAGATTTTTAGATGCTTTAATTTTTGAACACAATTGACAAAAAAATACATTTGACATGTTATAAATGACCTATATTGACATGTAAATAAATATAACAAGACTGCTTATTAATAAATATGCTCATATTCTTCTCCATTAAAATAGTAGCCCATAGTCTTTTTGTGATTCTGCATGTATATATTGATAGCATAACCTTTAAATAATATTTGATCTACCTATGATATAGAAAAATTATGGGATAAGATGGGACAGAAATTCATTATGATTTTTGTGAATGGAAGAATGTATGTTTACATATTATTTTAAATGTGTATTCTAAATAATATATTGTTGATTATCATTTTTTCAAATGATATTATTTTACTTTTATGCTTTTATATTTTTTAGGTCATTTCCCAACAACTACTGGGACAAATTTGTTAAAAGAAAGGTAATATTTCTCAAAAGGAATGCATTCTCTGTTTCTTTCCTAGAGCACAAAAAGACTTGAATTTGATGTGGCTCATATGTAGAATGAAATATTCAGGTGTGCTTTATCTGTCAATGTCAATTTCTTTTTTTTTTTGTAAAGATTTTATTTATTTATTTGACAGAGACATAGCGAGAGAGGGAACACAAGCAGGGGGAGTGGGAGAGGGAGAAGCAGGTTTCCTGCGGAGCAGGGAGCCCGACGGAGGGCTCGATCCCAGGACCCTGGGATCACGACCTGAGCTGAAGGCAGACGCTTAATGACTGAGCCACCCAGGCGCCCCTGTCAATGTCAATTTCAAAGTGGCAGTGGAATGGAATATGAATTTCAAAAACTGCACATAAAAAAACCCATACTCTGTAGCTATAAAATAAATAAGCACTGCTTCATCCGCCTATCCTCTGACTCAGGCGAATAAACAGTGCTCAGTCCACACAGTAACAGGACTTAGTGAGAATTTTCTCTGTGATTGCTTGGGTAACCTAAATTAGCCGATGGCCATTTTCTGATAAGACAGCTATAAATCACCAGGGCTAGAATCCTGCTTTACATTACAGGAGTCAAGTCCTTGCATGACAACAAAGGATTGAGTTTTATTTACTTTATATAAACCTTAAAGATCTTTTTATTTTCATCAAGTTTTATTCTTCTGAAGCCCACTCCCTCAGAGGGTGGTAGAAGGAACACCAATACGGAGTCAGTGGTCCACTGTGGGCACCTGCTGAGTCTGATTTTGAGAGTCAAGGATCGTCTCTGCTCTTCCCACCACATAGAATTTTAATTTTAATCACATTTTCGAATGAAATAATGTATATGCCATTACTTGTATGTCATAAAATACTATGATTATACACTAGCTCCTACTTATTCTTTGAACCCTTCTAATTGCCAAACTGACCCAGCTCACCCTCTTTTCCATAATGGGTTCTAGTCCCAGGGGATGCTGTCTGGAGCGAATAGGCAGAAACACCTGCCAAATGAAGTGGTCTTGTTCCCTTGGATTTCACCAGTTCAGCGTTAGGACGGTTCGCAACAAGCAGCCGCAAATTTTGTGTTACCAGTCTGAGGGGAGATAGAAGGCTTGCACCAGGAATCTAAGTCAGATACATGATGAAACACAGTGACCTTTTTTTTTTTTTCTTAGTAACAAGACTTTCTAGTTGAGAGAAGTAGCATGTTTGTCAATTTTTATTTTGGTGCAAGTTTTTTTTTTTAAAGATTTTATTTATTTATTCAACAGAGAGAGACAGAGCGAGAGAGGGAACACAAGCAAGGGGAGTGGGAGAGCGAGAAGCAGGCTTCCCGCTGAGCAGGGAGCCCGATGCAGGGCTCGATCCCAGGACACTGGGATCACGACCTGAGCCGAAGGCAGACGCTTAACGACTGAGCCACCCAGGCGCCCCTATTTTGGTGCAAGTTTTTTGTCTCCTCGTATGACCTGGCATTTTGAGTAACATTGCTCTGCTTCCGAGCACATCCAAACTAGGCCAAAGCTTTGAAAACTTATTTTTAAATAATTTTAAATAGATAATTTGATCATTTTAGTCTCCTTAATTATTTAATGAAGAAACCGCTTTAAATTGTTAAAGCACAAGTTTCTCAGAAGGAAACTACATATTCAGTCAAATAAATAAATTGTAATTGCAGCTAGGACTATTCGTGGCATTCCTACTATGTGTGTGTTTGTGTGTGTGTGTTGCCCGATTTGTTCTCCTGGGAACAAGGTGAGAACACAATCCAGAGGGAGCAACCACTCAGCTCATCCCAGCCCATCTGTAGGGCCGTGACAATAACCCAGAACAAATGTTTTCATGAACCTTTGTAATCAGTGTTCACGGACTCTTTACTCTTTCATGTTTTCACTTACCTTGATTATATACATTTAGAGAAAGCTGATTTTTATTTTTTAGGAATTATTTGAGAGAGCGAGAGAACGGGGTGGGAGGAGGGACAGAGGGAGAGAGAGAGAATCTCAAGTGGACTCCCCGCTGAGTGTGGAGCCCCACGCAGGGCTCGATCCCATGACCCTGAGATCACGACCTGAGCCAAAACTGAGAGTCAGACCCTTAACCGACTGAGCCCCCCAGGCGCCCCTGATTTTTCTGCTAGTCCCTTCTTTTCCATTATTTCTTCATCCACTCTTTCACTGGCATTCCCTGCCTCCTTTCCCCTCAGCGGCCAGTCCTCTCTCCTGCTCTTCTTTCCTTACTCTTCCTGCTGCCCCCACTTTCACTGTGTGGGGGACTCTTCGTGGTCTGTCGGCGTTGGGCCGAGAGTGGCTGTCACAGAGCTGCACCTCCTGGGCTCAGGGGTGAGCTGTGGGCCCATGTCTATGCACCGGTCTGAAAACACGACACATGGGCCTAGCCAGGCGCATGTGGCCGAGGGAGAGAGGGGCCAGGGCGCTGAGGGGGGTTGCTCAGAAGGGATTCGAATGGTGCCCCGGAACCTATGGTAGGATTGCACTGAAGACACGAGGAGGGTGACAAGGCTCCGGGGATTCCTGAAGGGCTGCTCCAGTCAGGAAACAATGGGAGGGAGTGTTGGATGGTGGCAACTGAGACCCCAGAGGGGATGCCATCAAGAGTGGCCCGCCCGTGGTCCGTGGTGGTCTGTGCAGATCTTGGCTGCGAGTCAGGCCCCGCCTGGTAGCATTCTCACTCTGTCTCTTGCCAAGCTTAGCAACCTTGAGCATGTTCTATTTTCTAAGACACAACTTCTTTATTTGCAGAAGAGGATGCTAGTAACAGGAAACTGATATACTGTGACAATCCCATGAGGGAGAGCAGGTCAGAGTTCTTACCGTAATTCCTGGCAGAAAGTATGAGAATTTGGTTGAAGTTCCTTTCATTCCATCTTCTTCCACTTCTTATCTACTTGGCCTAACCCCTTCCTTTGGCATGCCTCCCTCAAGAAATCTTGTTCCTTTGAGAGGGTTTATCTAAAACGATGTAAGCGTGCTTTGACCTTAAGCAGTGTGATCACAGAAAAGGAGCCATAAACAAGAATTTTAAGTGAACTTGAACATACGGCAAATATGGAGTAAGTGTAAAAATAATTAGATGTTTGTATACACATGCATACAGGGGGTTAGTTAATGCACGAGGCCGGTAAAATGCTTTTATTCCTGTCCCCCAGGTTATGGATAAGTACGGAGAGTTCTATGGCCGGGACAGAATCAGCGAGCTCCTCGGTATGGACAAAGCCGCTCTGGACTTCAGCGATGCCCGGGAGAAGAAGAAGCCAAAGAAAGACAGCTCCCTATCGGCCGTGTGAGTGTTGCTTATGCCCTTTCCTATAGCTCTAGACTGAAAGGAGGAGAAATTCAGACGTCTCTGAACTTGCTACTGCACTGATTTCCTTCCCCTCAATGTCTGAGGAAGAGAGGAGGGAAACAGATGTACCTAAGGTCTGCTTTAAACTTCCGGGTATTTTCAGCTATGGAATGATTGGATTTCTTCCCTAATAATTTTGGAAGGTGACCTTTTTGTTATTTACATAAAGCAAAAATAAAGATTTGTGTTCTTAATTTGCTTTTTCTAATCCCTAAATGCCACTTAAGTCAAAGTCAAACACATGCAAAAGCACAATATTTGACTTTCTTTTCTGATGCTTCCTGCCTGAAAAGAGGTTAATCTTATGTTTTGGAAAAGGGAATTTGTGTAGCCCTTTTATTGGAAATGTTCAAAGTTCATATTCTTTTATTATAATGTGTTTCATTTAAATAGCAAAGACTCGTATGCCAGAAATACTATGTTGTCATGCTGTTACTTGGAAATTTAATTTTAAAATGAGGCACTCCTAATACCGTGCTTTAAGGGAATAATATGTAACTAGAAGGATGTGAACCAGTTGAATTGAATTTGCCTGAGATGGAATTTCACACACACACATATGTAGTGTTGAGTGTACATATATATATATATATTTTGCAAATTGGATCACCTGTAATTCTGGAATAAATGTAAAGCATACATGCTTTTAAAAATGTAATTTCTTACTGTAGCCATTTAATGATTTTAGAAGAAACACAATAGTTACCTTCCCTTTAAAACACGTCAACCTTTCTTATTTGTGTATTTATGGTCTCAGTCAACTAGGATGCGATGACTGTAGATATTTGAGGCTCTGTAGGGTAGTAGTATTTTGTCGCAGATAAATATTTTAGCTAGCATTAAAAAAAAAAAACATTTTGGCTGACCTCATTGGTCATATATTTTTTATCTATCTGAAAAGTTGTTAGGGCTACATTTTTTTTTTAAATAATATGAACTCAGTTGAAAATTAGACAAGCAAACATATGACAGAAACTGCAAGAATTTAGATCCAAAATATCACCTGGGTACTTCAAGAAAATACATGTGGGACATAAAGACTGTGTCGCTGGATAGAAATGAAGCACATTGACAGTGCTGAGAACTAAGACTCTTATGGTAGGATTTCATATAAAACGAGGACTGTGGTTGGTGCTGAGCTTTCTATTAACATTTTCAGATCTCTGACAAACAATGTAGAATCAACTAGTTTTACTGGATTATGCACTTTTCCATGGCCATATTTATGACCCTAGAACATCAGTCTGAAAAAATGGAAGGAAAGTTCAGACTGGTTTTTTGTTGGTTTTTGTGGGGTTTTTTTTTTTTTTTTTCCACTATGAACAGTTTTAAATGGGGAATTTTTCATTATTTCACCTAGGAAATGTTTGCAAGTTTGACTCCTCACAAAGTATCAAGAAATTAATATGGCATTAGTACCTTTATTTTTTTCTTAGTTTTTTTTTCCAGGCATTAATACCTGTAAATATGGATAATGAAATTAGAAGAATACACATCTAGTAAATAATGTTTACAACTAGGAAAGAGTTACAGGTAGTGTTTATTTAAAACATTTAGAAAGATCTTTAAAAGATTATCTGGTTTGTATATTAATATTATCTTAATGTGAACGTTTGAATACAAGCATGATGCATGTATCTGTTTGCACACGTATTTGCCAATCAAATATATAGGGCTTGTCAATCAAATAAATAGGTGGCCAGATTACCTCCTGGGGATAGAAGGGCTGCCTGCAGCCTACATCCTTTCATTTCATTTGTGTCATATCTCAAAACCATCTAGCAAAACTCCTCAGCTTCTGGCTTATAGTTTCCCCCTGAGCCAAGCACTGTGGTGAGATGAATGGGTGCCCTGGCTGGCCTAGGTCAGCTATGGCCCATCCCTGGGGGTCAGCCCCACCCAAACATCAGTACTGCCAAGATTGGTGAGAAAAGTGTCCCGCACTAGGAAAAGGATATGCTTCTTCATGATGTTGATAGCAGACCTTGATAGGAATGAAAAAAAATGAGAACAGTGTTTTAAATAAAGTAAGAAACTGCCATAGGACATTCAAGCATCCTGATAGAAGTAGTTATTTTTAGATTGCTTTCATGGAAATAATCATGCTCTTGAGCATTTTACCACATTTTTTCCCCATCTTTTTCTTTAATATAGTTTTATATTGAAACCCATTGTAAACATTCATGGAACTTTAAAAAATATTCTTTAGCAGGGGTGCCTGGGTGGCTCCGTTGGTTGATCATCAAACTGTTGATTTTGGCTCAGGTCATAATCTCAGAGTTGTGGGATCGGATCGAGCACTGTGTAGGGCTCCATACTCAGCAGGGAGTCTGCTCAAGATTCTGTCTCTCCCTCTGCCCCTCCCCCCACTGTCTCTAAAATTTTAAAAAATCTTTATTAAAAAGTGTTCTTTAGTAATAAAATTGATTATAGCTCAAAGATAACTTTATTTCCTTAAAATAAAAAGTCCTGGGGCACCTGGGTGGCTCAGTCGGTTAAGTGTCTGCCTTCGGCTTAGGTCATGATCCCAGGGTCCTGGGATCAAACCCCACATCAGGCTCCCTGCTCAGTGGGGATTCTGCTTCTCCTTCTCCCTCTGCTTCTCTCCCAGCTTGTGTGCTCTCTTGCTCACTCTCTCAAATATTAAAAAAAAAAAAGTCCTGGGCTAAAGTCAATAAAACTTTGGGGGCAGAGTCTCCTAAGAAGTCAGTTTTGATTGGCAATGATTGATCCTAGCATTTATAATTTAAGATTGGCCTTCTTAAAAGAAATGACTAAAGAAGTAACCAAAGACTAAAACAGTAAGTCTAGAGAAGCCCTTTTGAAAATAATGCTAATATTGTGTTATATTAGTTACCTGGAATATTGGAAAGGTGAACAAAGGTATAAATCAGTGTCAAGTTCTGAAAAAAAAATTAGAAAGTATATACGTGTATTTAATCTGCAAAGATCATGAATATTTATGCTAAGATTTATTCACTCAACATGTATTTATTGAGACATTCCATGTATGATATAATGTGCTTGGTGGGCTAGGGAGCTCACAGATTAGGGGGGAAAGGCATAAATGTATACATAGATACCTACACACCCACGACCACACAATAATGTGAGAAATCATAGTAAGTCTAAGTCTACAAGGTGCTCTGGGAACCAAGGGGAAGAACTGAATCCCTTCTTGGGTAGAGAAGGCTTTTGAGAACAAAAGGAAACACAAACAAGATGAAAAAGGCCTTTCATTGGCAAATTAAGTACAGTTGTAAAATGAATGTGCCTGTTTATGCAAGTTTTTATTCGTGTAAGTAAAAATTATTTTGTTGGAATGCATTTACCAATGTATAATGAAAGCTAGTGAGCACACTTGATGCACCCATGTTGGTTAATTTGGCAGAGTTTCCAGGAATCATTCTCACATAAGAAGTGAGTTTACCTTATATGTAATGTAGAACAAGGAAGGGCTATTCTTAAATCATAGAGGTTGAAGGTGGTGATGTTTTGTTTTGTTTTCCAAGATCCCTCTGAAAAGGCATCTCAAAACCCTGGAACACATCATCCATCAGCCCCTCCCTTGGCGCCCGGGAAGGAACCGATTTCCCAAGATGGTTGTCAGTCCCATCCCCTGGAAACAATGCTGGCAGCCTCTTGCAGTCCTCTGAGTCTCTGATGCATGTGCATATCTACAAATTCTTCTTCTTTGTCTTTCCAGACTGAACTCTATCGATGTGAAGTATCAGATGTGGAAACTAGGAGTCGTCTTCACTGACAACGTAAGCCCTCCTTCATTTCCACAAAGTATACCACACTCACATTAGATGAATCTGCTGGGCTTCTGCAGATGAATCCCAGTTACTTAAGAAAGTAATCAAGTATCAATTCATTTAATACAGATCATTACTTGACAATGACCCAGGGAAACACAGGATTAATTAGCCGATCTCTCATTCCATTTCTTTCAATAGCCAAAAGATTAACATGAAATATATTTATACAAGAAAAATTTGAAACTGAGATGCAAATTCATGTGTATTTTCATTTAGGTTTTAGTTGGGCAGTGGCATACTTCAAAGTTTGAGATGTTAAAATGAAAGTTCTAAATAAAAAAAATTTAAAAACATTAACTGTGATAAATTTAAGTTTCCCCCAATTAAGTATGTTGGAACTATTGTATTTCTTGTTCTTGATTGATCCTTCTTTTCTCAAAGAGCCTAGGAGCCTATGAACTAAACATAGGGCCCAAGCATATGTACAAATATAAGGAAAAAAATCACCTAGTACTAAAAGCCACCAGCTGTCAGCTCAGTCAGTCACATTTTACGACCCTGGCTTGCTCAGTAGCTGTACATTTTTGACTTTTAGAATTTTCAGTTTAAAAAATTGTTACCATCACTCTTTTTTATGCTCCCATTTGCTGTCTATGGGAAGTTGCTGGAGACAGTCATGAAACTGCTGGATGGATCAACTATACATTTTTTGCTGTGGGGTCTCAGCTCATCTCCTGCTGGCTCATAATCCTCTTACCATCCTCACACACCTGTGAAGGGGAATGTACGAACAAACCCAAAGGCTTAGCCCTAGGCCTTCCACTGTTTTTGCTTTTGTGCTTTCTCCCTTGGACATCTCAGTTAGTCTCAAAATGTCACTCTAATTAGCACTGACTTTTATAATGAACGTTAGTTCTATTCTCCTAAAGGCACATGACACCTCCCAAATTCTCCCACCTCTATCCCTATGCCTACCACACCCAACCATGGACCCAGAACTCTTGAGTCTCTTAGCGAACTCTCCAAAGAGCTCATAAGCAAGTCTTGTAAGTATCCTTTGGAACTGTCAACTGTTAATAAGATGTCCTATGGACTAATTTCTCATCTAATAATGGAAGCATTCCCTTGGGTCAAAAGACCACCTCATCTCCAGCAGTAGTGTTTTCCATTCAAGCAGCCCCACTGACTTGGCCTCTGCCTGTGAAGGTCAATCTTCCTTGACCTCCTCATATGCCACAGTACTTGCATCGTGCATAATACTCATCTTGCCATGCAGTTTTCTTGTCCTCCAGAGAATTGGGGCATGGACAGACTTCTTCAGACTTTAGTATTCTGATATATCATTCATCCTCCTGCAGTTTCATGGCTTCTGTTTGGCCAGTCACCTCTCAATATGTCTTCAATCTTCAATAGTTTCTGTCTGAAACACAGTGGGGGTTACCAGATGCAGTACAAGATTCCTAGTTAAATTTAAATTTCAGATAACTAAATGTAGACACTTGTGTATTTATATTCACAAATAAATATATCTCAAATATTGCATGGGACATACTTAATCTAATAATTACTTATTCTTGGGGCACCTGGCTGGCTCAGTTGGTGGAGCATAGGACTCTTGATCTTGGGGTTGTGGGTTTGAGCCCCACCCTGGGTGTGGAGATTACTTAAAATCTTCTCTTGCTCTTTCTTAAATAAACGAATAAAATCTTTAGAAAAAAAGGGGGGAGGTTGCCTGGTGGCTCAGTCGGTTAAAAATAAAACCTTAAAAAGTAATAATAATAAAAGTTAGTTCTTCTTTACCTGATGTTCTGCTGTAACTGGGCAGCCTGTGTTTTTATTTGCTAAATCTGGCTGTCTAAGCAGAGGCCCTGTGTAGTCTACACTTGTATCTTTGGCTCAGCTTATCACCTGTATTAGGCCTCTCACTCATATTATGCACACAAACTTGTCCTTTCTCCTCACCCTTTGCATTTCTTAATAGCCTGCTAGATGTGTCCATCCAGATGTCCCGTGACAAATGTATCCTCCCCTCTCCTCCCCACTAAAAGCAGTCCCCTATCTGCCATTGCCTCTTTCTCTCAGTATCTTGTTCTTCTAAACTCACATGACCAGCTTGGACTCCTCCTTTTCCTTCAATGTATACATTTAATTATGTGCCTAATTGGATTGTTTTTCTGTCCTCTGTGATTCTGCCTTCTGCGCTGGCCACTTCTGCTGCCAGTCGTGGCTCTCGTAACCTCACCCACCTGTGGGGTCGGCCAGTGGTGTCCTACCGTAATGGCTCTGCCCCTTACACCTTCTTTTAGGAAGGAGCTTGACCGGAGTGAGCTCACTTTCCTCATTTGTAAATCTGGGGCTAAAACTGCCTACTTACCAGGGGTCTTGCTAGAATAAAATGAGACACTGTATGTGCAAATATATGGGGCAGTGACCAGCACTTGGTAGGTGCTCAAGACACGTTCATAAGATGCTGCTTTTCATACACCATTATTCTATACAATGCTCCAGGGGCTCTCATGGGCCAACAGATGTGCCCAGATCCCTTCACTTGGCCTTAAAGCCTTCCAACCCTGCTGTACATTTCCAGACTCTCATCTCCTGAAACAGAAACTCACTCTCAAGCCAAACTGTCATTCTTGAGCACATTCTCCAGTCTTATCTCAGTGTCTGTTTTCAAATACTGTTTTCTTTTTTTCAGCCCGATTTCTAACTTCAGCCCCAAGCTGCCCATAAAAACTCTGTACTCCCTCAGCCCCCTCTGTCTTGTTTTTGTTCTAAGGTCTAAGATATATTCTGGTCAAAATGAAGGTTTCCACCCCTCCCCAAAATACGTAGCTCCCGACCCCACTGGCAAAACATGCCTTTTGCCCAAGAGACTGTAATCCAAAAAGTAAGCATGATCACAGTATCTTCCTTCTACTTTATTCATTCCCCTCCCCTCAAAAATATATACATTTTCTAGCCTCTGTGAAGTTAATCCCTCACATTGATTATAATCAAGATTTCTACAGATAGTACCAATTGTATCATTAGGTTTATTACAGCGTTCAGTGACATTAAATAGTATTTGCATTTTCTCCTCGACTTGTTTTGGTTCACGTAAAGTGAGATGCTTGGTTAAGAAGACACTACATATAATCTCTTGTAACTAGTAGGTCTCAACAAACACTGATTTAGTGAGTAAGTAAATGAAAAATGAAAGAGGAAGGGAAAAGAAGGAGGGAAAGTTGATTGGTTTTTGGTTGACTGTAGAGCAGGGGCTCCCAGCGGGGGCAGTTTTGTCCCCCAAGTGACATTAGGCAATGTCCGGGGACATCTTTGGTGGCCAAGGCTAGGGAGGAGGGAGCTCCTGGCATCTGGTGGGTAGAGACCAGGGTTGTCACTAACCATCCTACACGGATGGTCCCCCACAATGAAGAATTATCCAGTGTAAACTATCAGTAGTGCTGAGGTGGAGATCCCTTGCTATTAAATATGAAGTCAATAAAACTTTCTCTGTGGGAAAATTCACAAGAACACCCTCTCTGATATAAAGGAGAGAATGACTTTGAACCTCTCAGAACAAACTAAAGGAAAATAAAATATACAAACTGATGTAACTAATTAGAATGATATAAAGGTATAGACTAAGAAGGGAGTAAATGAAGTGATTATAGTAGAATGAAATCAGAGTAGCTTTTGACAATAGTCACTCATTCTATTTTCTGATATGCTTCCCTCCTGTTTTGTCTTCTCAGTCCTTCCTCTACCTGGCCTGGTATATGACTATGTCCGTTCTTGGACACTATAACAACTTTTTTTTTGCTGCTCATCTTCTTGACATTGCTATGGGATTCAAGACGCTAAGAACCATCTTGTCATCAGTAACTCACAACGGCAAGCAGGTAAAAGTTGATCTCTTTTCCCTCCTGCAAAAACCAAAAAAATCCAACAAATAATATACTAACCCAAATAAACCCAACCTCCAATGGCAATATGCAGTTGTAAAGATTTTTGTGAATGGAGGATCTGCACTTTTTCTTTTATAAACCATGAGGATTATTAGTTGAGGAGTTCCCTAAACCCACATTCAAGTCTTGGCTTGACCGATTCGCTGAGTGACCTTGGATAACTTATTTAACATTTTAAAATCTCTACTCATTTTGTCAAATGAATACAATAAAAGTACATGCCTTTTAGAGTTTTGGGGAAAATTAAATAAAAACATAAATGTGCAGTTGTTAGCACAAACCCCGGCACATAGGAAACACCCCCAGGAAATAGTTAATTTTTCCCAATATGATATTTGCTCCATTTGATACTATAGGGAACCAAAATGTGTTGTAGCATCCTGAGGCACTAGTTGTAATAGTAATAAAACACAAGATGCCACATTCTTAATTTAATGTAGTATTTCAAAAGTGGGTATCTAGGTATTCTTTTCTCCACTTTTAAACTGAGCAGAAAAAATAATGTTTCATACTTGACAGGGTCATACTTAGAGTACTTATGTAATAATGGCTTAGTTCCAGATAATCAATTTATGTTTTAATGGAGCCCAACTGTAATGTGAAAACTTTCATTATTAATAAACTTACTGTAGAAGCATGTATTAATTGATTCATTCTCTATCAAGTGTCCACTGGGAGAGATAACACATTCTATGTCAGTTATTTGGCTTAATAGAGTCCTTTTCCAGAATTTTATAATCCAGCATATTTTTAAGTCCATGCCCACTGTTAAATTCACATGATTCAGTTAAATTATCATGATCTTTAGTTTCCTAAATTTCAACACATTGTTCTTATATATGCCACTTTAGTTTCTGAATGTTTGACATTAGCAAAAAAGTGTACTATGCTTATTCGTTCACAGTATTGAGTTCCTAATATATTTAAAGAACTGGAGATGCTGAATCTATTGTGTATTTTCACACAAAAGTTCTGGCACTACTTTCAATTAACTTCTAAAATTTTGTTGTGATTATTCCTTTTCTTTTTGAGCTATCAGTTTTTCATATGCAGAAATCTAAAGAGCTTCATAGTCCTTATAGGTAAAACATGCAGAAATTTACAGTGGCATTGTACTTAATTTACAGAAGTGAATTAAGCCCTCTATTCAGATAACATGTTTTCTCCAGATAATTATAAAGTGATTTTTGAACAACTTAATGTATGCTGCACAGTCCAGAACATAGGGATTCGTTGTAGTCAGAGGAAGTAGACAGAAAAGAGAATGCATTTTGGTGTGTTTAGAGTTCCTGTGATAAAAATAGAAATATATTTCACCAACTTGGTGAAAGTCATGTTTTCAACATAGACATACCATGATCAATTTGGACATGAAAGTAAATCAGAGTTTATTACTATTCCAGCTGCAGTATGCATTTACTTGCCAATTAAGTAGGGAAGTTTTGCATGAAATAGTCTGAAAACTTGATAAAGAGAATATGAAAATAAATTCCTGCCCCCTGGGGGGTAAGAAAGATATGGAGTGAGCTGTGGATTCCATTTCTTTCCAGTCAATAAATCCAGCTATGTGCTCATAGAAGGCTCTCCTCCCACACTGATGTCAAATATGCCAGTCATATATGTCTTGCATTTCTAATGCATGTTCAATTCACATTGCTTTCCAGCTTGTATTAACCGTTGGCTTACTAGCTGTTGTCGTATACCTATATACGGTTGTGGCATTCAATTTTTTCCGAAAATTCTACAATAAAAGTGAAGATGGTGATACTCCAGATATGAAATGTGATGATATGCTAACGGTAAGTTCACTTTGATCTCATATGAATGAAAAAATTCTCCTGCTTCTTCAACCGAGTGGTTGTGTAGTTATTCTTCAGCCATGTGGAAGAGAAAACAGCATACACAGCAAAAAGTTGTGTGGCTCTTTAAAAAAAAAAACAACAGTTTATGAAACATAAAGGACCATTTCTACCGTTTTTGCACATCTGTGGCACCAACCTGATAATGAGTAGATTTCCTGCATAAAGAACTTAGAACTGGAAGGATTAATATCAACACTTTAGCTTATTGGTTCATAGATTCCAGGACAGCAGGTAAAATTATTTCCTTGGAAAATATTTTGAAGCCTTAGTGACTTGTTCACTGTAATGGTATTAACGGACATCACTGAAGTCCAAAAATAAATCTCTTAATAGAACTGTTAGTTTTGCTTTTATATTCAGTATCCTGGCTTAAATTATCTTTTTAGTCTTGGTTTTAAAATCAATGGATGTGAAAGTTTTCATATTGGTCTGTCACTGTTCTGTAACCCACCTCTCTGAAAATGGCATATCAGAAGTTATCCGACATGAGATCCTAGATTGGAAATATGTACCTCTAGCTGAAAGGATATGAATTCTTCATTGAGCACCAAATCAAATAACCTACATAAATGGAGTTAGTGGGGTAAGAGACTAACAAAATGATAGTAAAATTACTCTAGAAAAAATAAACATCCCAAAAGAGTAGTGAGAGAGAACTAATATGAAACTAGTACTTCAGGCAGGTTTTGAACTAGAGAATGATAAATCTATGGGACAGGATAGAGAGTCTAGAAATACATTCAGACACACTTGGAAATTAAAAATGTAATAAAACTGGCTTTTGAAATCAGGAATGAAAAAGAATTCAATAAATAGTATTGGTACTATGGATGTGCTTTTGAGGAAATTTAGATAAAAATTGATACCAGCTTAGTTCTTTAAATCAAAATAAATTCTGAATGGAACAAATATTTTAATGCAAAAAACAAAATTTGATTTTTGAAATAATAACAATTTTTAAATGGCAAAAGGTATTTCTGAGTATGACATAAAACCTAAAATGCATGGAAGCTTAAAAAATTACTTTAAAAAGGAACAACTATAAGCAAAATCTTAAAGACAAATGAGAAACTGGGAAAAATATACTCAACACTATAACAAAAGGCCAGTGTCCTTAATTTACTGAGTCCTTATCACATCACTAGGAAATAAGCCAAGAGAAAAATGAAGACTATGTCTAGACAACTCGTGGTAAACTTCAATCAGCTTATAAATTGGGAAAATGCTTACCCTCTACTGTAATTAAAGAAATGAAAATCAAAACAATTAACTGCCACTTTTTACCTATCAGGTTTGTAAAATATTAAAGTTTTTTAATACCCACGGTTGTTAAATTGATGGGAAAACTGGCACTTTCATGAATACTGTTGGGAATTGAAATTAACACAATGATTTTAGAGATATTTTGCAAGATCTCTCACATTTTTAATTATACCTAGCCTTTGCCTTGTCAGTGCCCCTGCTAGTATTGATTTAAATGTTTATTTACAAATATGCTCCTGTATGTTCAAGGATACTTGCTATCACAAATTGGAAATAATCAATTATCAACAGAGTCCCAATTAAGTCAATTATCGCAAATCCATACCACAGAAAAGTAGGTAGTTATTTAAAAATAAGACAGATCTGCACATGTTGATATAGAAAGACATACGAATTGCATTTAAGTGGAGGGAAGCAAGATCTTGAACAGTACTGTAAGATCCTAATTGTGCGCACGTGCGCACATACACACACACTCTAGAATGCACATACTAGGTATGCTACGATATGGATACAGTGTTTCTAGAAGGATACATAGGAAACTGTTAACAAGGGTTCCTACAGGGAGTAGGACCACAGATTAGGGAGAGAATAAACTTACACAGTAAGAGACTGGTCACTGGTAGCATAACACCCACCAGAATCATTAACATGCAACACTTTACAATCAGTAAGGAAGTAAATATCCACCTTGCTTCTCTACCTGATGACCCTGAAGACCAGGGGTAGCAGGTGGCTAGAGGCAGGGAGGGGATCGGAAGGCTGGAGGAAGCGACAAGGCACAAAAGAAACTCAGTAAGTACTAACAGCAGGCCTTTTTGTCTCCATTGACTCCAGGGAGATTCATTTCTATTCCAGGAGAACCCCCTCCCACCCCTTCCCCAGTGGTTCTAAATCTCAAAGTCCACACTCCCCAGGTCAGAAGGTTTACTAAAGGTCATTCATTCTCAGAGGGTATGGTGCTCATGCATTGCTGAAGAATGCTGGAAAGGCGGGATGACTTCAGGGAGTGGTGTCGAGTGGCCTGTCTTAGGGAGTAGGAACAGTGGGGCCTTTGTCCCCCCATCTCCTACCACAATGGGACCCCTGCAACATCATGATGTGACCCTGTTCAATTATCCTAATGGTATCCTTGGATGACTACATTTTGAATATCACTCTCAGTATGTGTTTCCATTGCTTTTGTAAATTTTGCCAACGTACTTATTATGAGAAGAATCCAGGCGTGATTTGAACAAGAGGTGGGTTAGGAAGACAACTAACTGCCTTCACCAACTGCATGGGGTATATATGGAGAAGGCAGACAAATTCGCCTCGCTGTAGGAGGAGGAAATAAGGCTTCTTGATATTTTCAACTATGGGCTCAGGACTGAGCCTGGATTTTGCTCGGTTGAAGGGGTTTCTGCTCTTACCAGTGAGACTACCTACAACCAGCGCTGTTGTGCGTGTTTATATTCCTACGCATAATGACAAGCTTTCTGTCTTGCCTTTGGCTGGGGTGAGGTTGGGGGCATCACACAGGATACCTCTTAGAAGTTTTTTCTTGCAAAAGAAGACTCAGTGCCAAGATACAAGCACCATCTCAGCTGTCAGCTCTGTCACAACTGTGTAGGCCTGTCAAGCGGACCAACCACACGGGGGGCTGCGTAGCTTTGCATGTGCCCGCGTCTAGCTGATGGTTCTTAAAAACTGTTGCATCAGAGGCCACATGACCTAGATTTCCCTTACAGTGTTAGGTCTCAAAACACCTTTTAATTTGCCTCTTGCTGATACTCCTGCAGGGAGGTTTGAACAAGCCAACAACATGTAAAATGCAACTGATCACTTACGGTAGTGCTCATCAGAAGTCATGGCTTAGCACAACCAAGCAGCCAGCAAGACAGAAGGATGGAGTAGGAGGTGGTCAGGTTTGATTTCTTTCATGTGCTTCTCAAAAGAGAATCCTTCCTTTATATCATCTCTAGCATTTAGTCTTCACAGGGGGAAGCCTAGTATTGTTTGCTTGAGATAGGTTTTCTTCACTCATGCCCTATTTTCTGGGCATCATGCTGAGCTTCCACTGCCTTTGTTATTTCTGGTTGTTTCCTAGGGTATTGTAGGAACATTTTAGGTTTTCACAGGGTCTTGGTTCACCTGCCAGTGTTTCATACCTAACAGCAGGTGGCGCTGTAGCTGCAGTTTTTCAGACCAGGTGATGCTTCAGACTTGGCTGGCTTCCTCCCTCCCTCCCCTTCCCTCCTCCCCTCCTCTTCCTTCCTCTTTTTCTTTTCTCTTTCTTTCTTTCTCTTTCTCTACTTACTTATTTATTTAGGATCACGGTGTTTTGAGCCTGACAATCTAATTAAGCCATCAGTATCCTGAGAGAATTTGAACCTCCTCTCCAAGAAGATAGGAGGAGAAAGTGAAAAATGATCCAAAGTTCCAAAGTCCTGGGCAGAAAGATGATTGTAGCTAGATAGCGAGGGAGACTGACTTGGCATAAATAAAGACATTCATCTCAGAATGGGTGGTTCTCAACCTCCAATGCACAGAGGATTCAGGGCAGCTCTTTATGAATCCACAGGTCGGTGAGGCCACCCCCAGATCCCCTGAATCAGAAACTGCAGGGAAGGTGTCAAGACCTGTGTATTTTTGGGAAAAAACAAAACAAACAAAAAAAAAACCTTTCCAAACTTTCCAGGTGGTTGAGACAACTAGTCACTCCTGGGGAAGTAACCAGCTTAGGTGATTGCTTTTTTTTTTTTTTGATTGATTGATTTAGAGAATGAGAGCATGCCAGTGAGCAAGGGGAGCGAGGGGAGGGAGACAAACAAATCCCCCAATGAGTGGGGAGCCCTACGTAGGGCTCAATCCCAGGACCCTGAGATCACGACCTGAGCCAAAATCAAGAGTTGGACGCTTAACCAACTGCGCCACCCGGGTGCCCCTATTCTGAATCACTTATTTTACTCTCCCAACAAGTAATCTGTCTCTGTCTCAATCTCTATTTCTCCTCCCGCCCCCTTTTTTTGGTCAGGATAAAGATCTCGTAAGGATCTTCACCAATCCACCAGAAACTGCTCCTCCTCCGTGTTTCCTAAAGCTGTTGCAAACAGTGCTTAACCCTGGAATGAATCCATTGAGATGGGTGACTGGGGCAGAAGCCATAGAATAGTAAATCTTGAGAATTAATAACTATTTCTAGTTGTTTGTAGTGCCAGGCACCTTCCTTCCTCGTGACTCAGATTCTCTGAACAAAGTACATCTGTTTGTTTCCTGGAATTACTCTTTCCATTCTCCAGCTCTGACGTTCAGGTTTGAGTTGATTTTATGAAAAGGAAGCTAAATGAGAGGTTTTCTGTTTTCAGAAGCAGAATGATAACCTAACAACTAAAAGCCTGACGGCCCCATGTTCACAGGTGTTTACCACACTATCTCATATTCCACCGTAGCAGCCATCTACCTACTATTTCACCAGGTTGTGAAGGTTAAGGTTAGTAAAATCACTATCAAAATCCCACAGGTGAACCATGCATTTTATTCTTTTAAAATGTAGTATCTTATTAAGCCTAAATAATCAAATCCGTAAGACTACCTATCTTTTCAGCATGGCCATAAGTCTATTATTGAAATATGGTGGTATCCCTTTTTGGGCATCAGAGTTGTCACAGAATGAAAGTGAGCAGAGAGACCGGGATATTGCTGGGAGAGGCTAGATGACTGAGATCTGAAAATCTGAGAATAGTAAATAGTAGACATTTACTTTGGTAATTTAGCCTCATTCCATGGTCTTATCTCCAGCTGTGCATGTCTAGAAAATAAAAGTGAATCATTCTCTTGAGGACAGACTCACATTAACCAGGCTCCTAAGAGTCAGATGTATGAGTCAGAATACCAACATCCTACTCATTAAGAGTTTGTGCCACAAGAAAACACAAACTCTATGTTGAAAGCCAAATTATAATCCAAAGTCTTGGTTAGCAAGATTTAGCAAAAAGGACCTAGATGATCTTCATCCCCTACATGTCAAAGAAGCAGGACTTGGAGAGCTAGGACATTCCAGAACCTGGATGGGGAGTGGCAGTGATACACTGTTGGCCCAATATGGGTATAGTATGAGTGTGGGAGCCAGAGGGCCAGAATTGGATATGGAGAAGTGCCAGACCAGAGACAGGCAGAGTGTCAACACTGAGTCCCCAGCCCAGAGAGGGGATTACAAACAAAGCTAAGTATGGTGAAGCCAGGAATGGGTGGCCTATGTTAGTTCACTAAGTAAAGAGTAGGCAGCTGCAATAATTATCTATTCCCCGTGGCCACGACTAAGCACATAAGACAGATTTGGAGAAAAACATACAACCCGAGCTTTTTCTTAATAAAAATAAATGCTTACGGTAAAAATAATCCTAACAGTATGCAAGAATATACAGTGAAAATAAAATTTCCTCTTCCTACAGATCCACTGTTCTGGGTTTCAAGTACTGTTTTAGATACACAGTTATTGGAAATTAATGCAGTGTCCTGAGGGATATTTTTTTAAATGACTGTCTTCAAAATTTTACTTCCAGAGTTTGGTTCAGTAGGAGGTACCAGGAATCCCCAATGTTTATGCGTCTAGGAGATCCAGATGCACAGTTTGGTTTAGGCACCATTGGTTTCATTGGGCTCTAAAGAATGACTTTCCAGGCCTCTCTGCAAGAAGGACCCCATACCTGAGCTCCAGAACAGTTCTTGGGGGGGTGGGGGTGGAGGGGGAGTGCAGAGCTGCCTTGTGATACTATTCATTGTGTGTCAGGCTGACAAACTTCCTTTCTGAGTGATCCAATCTTTTTTTAATTCTGTTCCTTAAATTCCAGGCCTCTGACCCAAGAAACTTTTTATCTGTATCTATCACTATTAGCTATTGAACTATGAGCATTTTGGTGTCCCCTTGCTGCTGGTCCTATGCCTGCACTTTGTGCTTTTTAAAGTGATCTGAGAATTTGAGGTTTATAGGTCAAGGCAGTGAAGTCTCCATGAGAACACTGAACAGTCATGACCTTTCACTCCTCGTTCATCCCACAAGTGATTTATAAGTTCCTATCACGTGCTGGACATTCTTTTAGGCACTGATAATAGAGCAGTAACCAAAATTGTTCTTGTAATGAAGCCAATCCTAGTGGAGTGAGAGGGATCATAAAGCATCAAAAATAGGTAAATTGGAGATACAGGTCTGGAATTCAGGAAGGAGACCCATGGCATAAACAGAAATGTTTTTAAGTAATTAGCACAGAGATGAGAACTTAAGTATGAACCTGGCACATTCCCCTGGGGAGTGTCCTAACAGAAGAAAGGTCAGAGAACCCAGTGCTAGGGCACTGGTTCATGAAAAGATAGGGAGATGAGGAAGAAGTGGCCAATGAGGCTGAGAAGGAATGGCCAGAAATGTAGAAGAAAACGAGGGGATTATGATGTCTCCCCAAGAGAAGACACAGTGTCAAGCAAGGCCTCTGTCCCCTTCATTATGGCAGACAGTGGGTAAATGTGTCTTGCACTGGTGGGTGACATCAGTTGGGTAAAACAGAGTGTCAGGAACAGTTTAAGACGGTCTCCTGGAGGAAGGATTATTAACTGAGGGTTGGAAGGGATGAAAGGAATGGGATAAGAATATGAAATTATTTTTCAAGATAAGGAGAATGTGCAACCAAGATCTAGAATCCGGAATATTATCTGAGGGGCGTGGGTAGGATGGAGGGTGGTGTCTGGGAGCCACGATGGATCATCGGAGAGGGGTGAAGTGTCACTAAATCTGAGGCGCCAACATGGAGAGTATGAGCTTATCCTGAATAAAGATAAATCATGGATGCTTTCGGCCACTGGCTCTCAAATGTGATTTTGCCCCCCAGGGGACATTTGGCAATGTCTGCAAACATTTTTGGTTATCCTCGGGATGGGTGCGATTGGCATTAAGTGGGTAGAGGCCAGGGATCATTCTAAAATATCCTACAATGCACAGGACAGACCCCACACAAAGAATGGTTGGCTCAGAATGTCAACGGTGCTGATGCTGAGAAACCCCTCCCTTTTCTGCAGTGGGCACTTGGAGCTGTACTTATTATTGGTTGCTTTAATGTTTCACACTTTAAACAATGAGCTGTTATTTCTCCCTTTCCCCTGTCTTCGTTATTCTTCACGTTCGAGTAGAAAAATTTCAGCATCATATTCCATACATGACAGATGAGGGGCCGGTGAGGGTTATCGGGTCTGTTTTTTTCTAACTTAATTTCTGAGAGTCCATCTTATTATACATTGGGCTTTTACTTCCTCTTTCCTATGTCTGTTATGCTAAAAACATGAACAGGGTGATTAAGCATAGTCTTGTGGACTTCAGTGTGATCTTAATAGGATTACCTTATGCCAGATTCTAGTGAGGTATTTTTCATTCTCCGCAAAGTGTGACAGAAGGTGCTAAGCAGAGTGTAACAGTGCAGTTTTGTTTAAAAAGCAGCAGAGTGTAAAGGCCAAGAAGTGTTGGCGTCACAATCATAGATACTGAAACAAAAAGAGGCAAGGTAGAAGGCAAAGATTCCCGTTTCCAGAGTGAGGATTAGGAACTAGAGGGAGAACCTTAGCTTTGCTGGATGTGAAAACAGGCAGTGTTCCTCCAAGAAGTGACCATTTCTCTCCTTCCCAGTGCTATATGTTCCACATGTATGTTGGGGTACGTGCCGGAGGGGGTATCGGTGATGAAATCGAAGACCCAGCAGGCGATGAATATGAAATCTATCGAATCATCTTTGACATCACCTTCTTCTTCTTCGTGATTGTCATTCTCTTGGCCATAATACAAGGTAAGCATTGTCTTCACTGAAGTGCAAGAGGATCTAGAACGTGAGCCACCTGTTGTTTAAGTTAACAGTAAGGTAGGGTAAGGATGTCAAGTGCTTTCTGGAAAAGCCAAATAGAACTGTTCTTTTCAGGATTTCTTCATTCAAAATCTGTAGAGGGAAAATCAAAGCAGCATGGGACCCTGGGTGTATGGAGGATGGATATGGGACTCTTTTCCCATAACCTGATGGAAGGAGCACTTCCCTCAGTTTGACTCTCTGCCCTGCCACTTACTGACTTAAAATGTTGGGTGGGTGAGCCATGTAACTCCTTTGGGTCTTTCAAATCGAAATTATATAAATCTCTAAGCCATAGTATTATTGAAAAGTTTTTTTTTTTTCTTTTAAAGAAGTGATATATGAGTACCCAGACAGTACCTAATGCATAATTAGCGCCTCCTAAATAATTTTAAGGCTATCATCTTTGGATATCTACTATGTGCCTGCACATGTTTTAATTCACTTTACCCTCATGCATCCTGTGAGAATGGTGGTGTTATTTACATCTGAAGAAACTGAGCCATAATATGTCTAAGTAACTTGGCCAAAGTGCACAGTTGAGAAGTGTCAGGGCTGGAATCCAAACCCAGGGTGTCTAGACCCAGAGCCCTCACTTAAAACCAGAGTACCATATTGACCCACCAGTTCTTCCCTTTACTCCAAGGACACTTGGAATGTGGGGTTTTCCTCCCTCAGAAAAATCACTCTTGTTATCGCTTTCTGTTCATCCATTGATCCTGGCTTGAATTAAATGTCTATGAACGTGATATAATCCTCTAGGTTCTACGGGCACAAAACAGTACTTTTGTTTTTTTCCAGTAAAGTACATGAACACGTTTAAAGGATTCATAATCCATCCTTTATGTCTTTATTGCGTGTAACAATGATGTGTTTTATAAGAGAGCAAACTCGTAAATCCCTTGGAAGAGGTGCAGCCAGTGAGTCAGAGAAGGAAAAGGGTTTGAGGGAAAACAGCACAGGGCGGTTAGTTCCTGGCTGACACAGTTAATAACGTGATGGCGAGTTTGTCAGGAACTTGTGAAAAGAATGATCTGAGGCCCGTTCCTCAGTTAATATGGTAATGTTTGATTTCCAAATTGGTACTTGAAAATCTCATTAATGGAGTTCTCTGCGCTTTCCAACCAGAAATCACAATTGCTCTTTCTCAGAGTGAAGTAGCGAGAAACATACCCTCTGTATGTGCCAAGGTAATGAAGGGTTTTTCCTGCTCTGTCCCTTCATTGTGAAACCCCCTTCCTGCCCCCAAAGAGAGAATGCTGCCAACCTAGGAGGACTGTCGGGTGTGTCCTCACAATCTGTACCACATTCTGAGCATTTCCCGGCACGGCTGTCCATTTTGCCTTTCCTTGGAAGGATTAGCCAAGGGCCTGTGAATTTAATAATTCTTCTCTGGTTGATAAAGATTAGAGTGTGTTTTTATTGAACACTAGGTTTAATTATTGATGCTTTTGGAGAACTAAGAGACCAACAGGAGCAAGTCAAAGAAGACATGGAGGTGAGTCTGTCTGTGTCTGGCTCAGCTTTGTTGCTGTGGGCACTTGTTTCCCCTACTGTCTTTATCCAAGAATCATGAATGCAGGAGAAAGTAGGGGAGGACATAAGCACCATGTGACTGCCTTGGCCTGTTTCGGACCTGGGCAATACATACCCCTGACCAGTGTGCTAGGTGGGAACTGTGGCGGGCTCCGGGTGCGTGCACACTAATATGGCACCATCTACCCCTCAAGGAGCAGGAGAACCACCCATTCAAGATGATGGATTCACTGACAAATAAGTAAACAGACAAATGCAAAGCAGTATGTTGAGCCCTTTCTAATAACTCAAAGGAGAACATTATAGTGTAACTTAGAGGCTATGGAAAACCAGAAATGGTTTTAAGCAGGGTGACGGGGGTTTACATTTTACAAAGAGAACTATGGTTTAAAAGATGGGGAGTATATTAGCAACTGGCAAGATCAGGGGCAGGGAAGCGGGCTGTGAGCATTTTTTCGGCAGGAGATTACGAGGCTTCTGCTGAAGAAATCCACCGAAGATGTAGGGACCAGATGGATTCAAGCAGTACTTTGGAGTTGGCGTGAGTAGTGGGTGATGGGCCAGATGCAGAGGATGAAGGGTTTGAGCAAGCAGGGAGGATACCCAGATTTCCAGCATGAGCTACCAGACAGATGGTGGCTCAGTTACACCCAGAGTAACTGCAAGAGGTAACACAGACGAGGGGCAGGTTCATGAGTGAATTGTTACCTATGAGCCCGTTAAGACATCAAGTGCTATAAAGACCCATTGCTGAATATGGCCTATCGCTGTCCACAGTTGTTGATCAATAAGGCAGAGAGAATTTAATAAATTATTTTAATCATCTCGAGTCGAGGCCCTAGAATCTAAGGCATCATAAACATGTCTTCAATGGTATTAAACAGTTTCTAATTTGCAAGGAAGATGAGCATCTGGAGCCACACGAGGGCCACAATGATTAAAATCACTCTAGCTGATACCTATGAAATTCTAATAATAAAACAGAAAGCCTGCTTCTCTGGGTCTTGTGTGCCAGTCCTGAGGATGGCAGACCTGAAGAGGTGCTGCTCTAAGAGATGCGGTGAGAACAAGCAGGGTGCAGAAGGAGCAGCACCCCATCCCTACAGTAGAAAGTTACCCCAGTACCTGTTCATTGATTAATTCTATATCTAGCACGGTGCCTGGCACACAGCAGACCCTCTCAGGCATGGACTGAATACCCCACAGCTTGGTATTTGATTTGGCCCTCCCCAAATGGGAGTCATCTGTACCTTTCTCCCCTGGGTCATCAGACTTTGTTCAGGTAGGTACCAAGCTTGTGGTCTCAGTCGAGGACACATCGAGTCTTGCCTACATAACTTCAGTCAACGTCATGAACTAGAGTGATCGCTAAGTCTGGGCATTCTCACTTAGGCTGGAGAAAACAAGGAAGAGACAGCGCTTTACAGCCCTCATTATGCTGTATGCTTTTAAGCCTCCAGCAAGATACAGTTGAGGCAACAGTTACATTAATATTCACGCGTTTGGCACAGCCTTCCCTCATGACCATCTACAATACTGAGTAAACCAAACAGCTGCCCCTAAGTGGGGAGTTGTGCGTTCCTTTGTTTTGCTTTCTGAAATCTGACATTTTAGTATTTCCCTTTGTCTTCTAGACCAAATGCTTCATCTGTGGGATAGGCAACGATTACTTCGACACGGTGCCACATGGCTTTGAAACCCACACTTTACAGGAACACAACCTGGCCAATTACCTGTGAGTGTGCCTGTCTCAGACTCTTCGGCCCCTCCCTGTCTCACCAATGCCCCCTTCTCAGCAAGCTTGAGAAACAGGAGAGAGATACAGCTTCCTTTTCTTCATAGGCTCGAGCTCAGGCTTTGAGAGAAAGACCCACAGTTAGTGGTTCTCTTGTCCCCAAAAGGAGGTTCACATAAGAACTTGCAGCCCTTCGTGTGAACGATACCTTCTAGAACATGAAATGGAAAGATGGAAAAGAATAAGTGGAATACACGCTCAGCCTCTCAGAGAGCCCTGGCCATGTTTCCCGTTTCAATTAGGAAGACTCCAGCTGCTTCCTAGAGATCTGTGAATCTCCATTTTTCTTTTCTGAGGACCTACAGATATCTTGAGGCACTATTCTCTCTTTAGGCACTATATTTTAACACGGTTAAAAGTTCATTTTTTTTTTTTTTTAAACACATAGAAATGTGGCTATTGCTGACGACTAGCGCAAACTGCAGTTCGGTAAAATATAATTCTTAGTTTCTAACGCAATTTTAATATCAAACAGAAGAGATGCAGAGTAGCTTTGTAGCAAAAGAAAAAAGCGGGCTTCAGAATTCACAGCTGTGGGGCATTTGGCAAGTTATTTAAACTTTTTGATCCCTGGTTTTCTAAGTGGGGATTATGATTCCTAGCCCATGAGTGAATAAAAAAATACTTTTTTTTTTAAGATTTTATTTATTTATTTGAGAGAGAGAGAATGAGAGACAGAGAGCAGGAGAGGGAGGAGGGTCAGAGGGAGAAGCAGACTCCCTGCTGAGCAGGGAGCCCGATGCGGGACTCGATCCCGGGACTCCAGGATCATGACCTGAGCCGAAGGCAGTCGCTTAATCAACTGAGCCACCCAGGCGCCCAATAAAAAAATACTTTTAAAAAAGGTTAAGTTTTTGTTTCCCATGGCATTTTTTTTTTGCCTTGCCGTTTTGATCCATTTCTTTGCCCTGCCAACAGTCTGAAGAGTTAGCATGTAGCCCAATCAGAAGTAACTGTGTATGCTGACATTTCCATTCCATCCATCTCTGATTAGTCTCTCTGTATCTGTAGGTTTTTTCTGATGTATCTCATAAACAAAGATGAAACAGAGCACACAGGGCAGGTAGGTAAACAGTGACCATACACCATCTTCTGAAAGAAGTGATAGAGAATCCATACACGGTGGGAATACGTGTGCATGAAACATGAAGGGTTGGAATTACTTTCAGATATTAGTCATAGTATCTTAATAAATTCCTGTTATCCTGGACGAGTGTGCAAAGATCCCCTTTGTAGAAAAAGTAAAACTGTAAGTTCACATAAAAACTTTAAGCTTGTATTAGCTGAACATGCTGAGTTTGGGTTTTGCTAAGTATAATGTCCTTGATTGCTT
>NC_138374.1:67607583-67613503 GCF_054177405.1 Leptonychotes weddellii
GCCCTCTTTAAAAGAACTCTTAAAATCATATACCACAAATAGGTTTTTTAATCATTATTATATTATGGTCCAGATGAAGATTGATTATTAATAGCATTAAGTGAGGTCTGGTATGGTTAGGAGCTCTCTAAATGAATATGGGCTTCCCAATCATGTAAATTATGTGTAATTACACAGTTACCTAGATATTTGACATATACATGCAACAAATTTGTGTTTCTTTCTGTCTTCTGTTTTGTGGTAATGCACAGACTCTGGGGAAAGACCTGATGTTAATACATTTCCTTTACTTTTCCAGGAATCTTATGTCTGGAAGATGTATCAAGAAAGGTGCTGGGAATTTTTCCCAGCAGGGGACTGTTTCCGGAAACAGTATGAGGACCAGCTAAATTAGACTCAGACTCAGATCACCTCTGAAAACCAAAACATACACATTCACTCTTTCTGCCTGTCTCAGTCTCTCCCTTGCTCTCTCTCTCTCTCTGCTCTCTTGGAAACATCTTGCTGAATTTGTGAATTGCCAGCATTCTATGCTTTCTGGGAGCAGTGAACTCTGTTTCTGAAGACCTGACTGTGCTTCCCCCCCCGCCCCCCACCTTGTGTATTTTCTTTGAGAATAAAGACTGAAGAATAACCTAAACTCATACAAAGACAAACTAGGAACTCTGGAAAGAACACTGTTTCGGATACTCTCAATCGTAATGCCAATAGATCGATTTCCTTCTGAGACTCCTGGGAAGTCCCCTTGAGCTATGGGACAGTCACAGAAAAGCGTGACAGCCACACTCATCCGGCCTCTTTATTTCACCATCCTGAAAGGAACTTTCTAATGGTCACAGAGCACTGTAGCACTTAAGAGATTGCCGTGGACACCAGTTACGAAGGGAAATAGTGCCTTACTATATGTGGGTTGAGCTATGCAGAAGATATGTGCATGAAAAAAAACATCTTTATTTTCTTTATGTCGATCTTTTTCTTTTTTCCTTAGATTGATTTTGTGGGCTTTTTTTCTTTAGTCTTTTCTCTGGTGGGGGAGGGTAAGAAAAGCAGTTTGTGCGCACCTTAAAAAAAAAAAAAAAAAAAGACAGGTGGCCTGTCTCAGGACAAGAGGAGGCTCTTCTCATTCGCTAAATTCACATTTACCCTCCCCATGTGCTCCTGCTCTTATTTTGGTAATGCTCTGATGCAACAACGCAACTTTATGAAATCTTTGTATGAAAACAAAAGACTGCAAAAAAAATATACTTTCAAAAGAAATAATTCATTGCATGTTTATTATGCAAGTTTAAAAGAACAAAGAAAACCTCCAGAAGCAAGCTGATCAGCGTGAGAGAACGTTCATGATAATTATATTCATAGTAATAAAGTGTCGTGGGCTTAACTGTACGCTCGGGGCCAGTGTCATCCACCAACAATGTGATACATTATGAACTTGACAGTAGTTTTGGGTTTTTTTTCTTTCTTTTGGCCACCTGTGATCAGTTGCTGATTAAGGACTTCTTGTCAGTCCGTTTTTTAATATCAAAGCTGAAGCAATATCCATTCAGGGATTTCATCAGTTGCATCAAAAAGAAAAAAACACGGATGATAATTATCAATCACTCCATTTTGAGTCCTTTTAAATGTAATGCTTTACCTTTACAAATAAAAAGACAGATTCAGAATGGAAGCAAGATCATTTTGCAAACATTGGAGCTCTTTTATTACGAGTCTGCTTGTTAATTTTAGAATTGTAAAACTGCTCTGATTAAACTGTTTCACTAACGTTCTCACTCTCTTCTTTCCCCGTTTCACTTATAGTGGGGAGCCTTTATAAAACCTTGAGCTTTTAATAACCTGAGGGGGGTCCAGGGCAATGCAAACCCTGCCATACAGCCTTTAACACCTGAGATTTCCCTGTGGCTAAGCAAGTTCCCGCCTTTAGGATTACAGAACCTGAGTCAGCAGGCAGTTTGAACCCCCACCCCACCCCCCGTCATTTCCCTGACTTGCAGCCATCCCAAGTTCCTTAAAACCACCAATGACAGAAAAATCACTGTCTCCCAAATCATTTAACTTTTATACAGCTCTCATTCTATAAGGTTCTTCCTTGCTCAGGGCAAATGTTTCCCTGTAATAATAGCAGGGGTTCATTTTCTGCCTTCGTATGAAAGAACTGGTACACTAGGAATGGGTGTATTAAACACTCAGAACACTAACTGAATACTCGCTGTGTGCCAAGCACTGTGCTGGGTTATCACCTGTCATTTGTCACCTTACTGACACAACACCAGGGCTGTGGTACCTAGATTTTGCATTTGTCTTTTGGTATCATTTTTGTTTGGGAGAAGGAATGGAATCAATTTGGCCACACCATGGGAACTCCCAAGCCTGCCCAGGGAGGTGCTCTTAGGTTCCCAGGAGTCTGAATAAAATAAATCATATCAGCTCCATAAAACATAAAAGCACGTTCCCCTTTGCCAGGAAACACTGCAGAGGAAGCACACAGAAAAGAGGAATAAATATTTCTCCAGGACATAAAATGTGCTGTTAGATTCAGGTCTTCTGTTTATAAGACAAAGGCAGGTCTGATGTGAAACAACAGCACAGGAGAGAGGTGAATGAACAAATTGCTAGTTGTCACCGGCCTGGATTTTGCAGACTTGTTGACTCTCCTAATTGATCACTCCTGGCTTTAGTGCCAGGGAAGGTGACAGTGCTCACAAAGAAGCAAGAAAAAGGCTGCGTTCTGGAAAGGAAGCTTCCCTCCACCCAGACTCTGGGCATCAGCGTTGAAGAAAGAGTAAGGGAGCAGAGCCAGTCACATTAGAAAGCCACCCACTGCCCAGCCTCGTCATGGCCAACACTTAGAGGAGGTCACCTCTCCATTCCCTTCTCAAGGCCTCAAGGGAAGAAGGGGCTTTCTGTATCGGTATTATTAATTCTCCCAGGAAATGTCACATGAAGTCAATGAGGCTCTCCACTTCTCTGTTTCTGGGCAGAGTTGTGACATTATAAATACTCTGTAATTTGGGGAACATGGAACTCAAAGGACCTACTTAGCTACCTGTTTAATACTCGCATTAGCACACAATTGAATATTATGGATCTAAACTCAGGGCTGCTTGACTCAAGCTCCAGAAATGTAAACCCTTTAGAGAATTTGTATTATACAACTATTCAGACCTTCACAACAGATGTTATAATGTCTAATGTTTCCATCCAAACACTCACAGACATTTTCCTGCCATTCTTACTTCTTTTTCTCCTCCCCCCAACCCCCCGGAAACATGTCTTGATCCAACTCCATCAAACAAATGTAGAATCACAGTAGAAGTTTTCCAAATGCACTAAATGGTACTTAATCGTTGGCCTGATGCTCATTAGTTCTCATGTGCAGGCCATTCTTAGCCCCTCAAAACATCATTTAAAAGTTATGTTGTGGGGCGCCTGGGTGGCTCAGTCGTTAAGCGTCTGCCTTCGGCTCAGGTCATGATCCCAAGGTCCTGGAATTGAGCCCCGCATCGGGCTCTCTGCTCGGCGGGAAGCCTGCTTCTCCCTCTCCCCCTCCCTCTGCGTTTCTCTCTGTCAAATAAATAAAAAAAATCTTTAAAAAAAAAAAAGTTATGTTGTAATGAAAATACTTTTTTCCTGACTGTAAAAGCTTATCTATGAAAGTGATACCTTTTTTTTCATTATCTTGCTTTAACTGGGGTAGGTGTTCCTATTCCTTAAACTCTAATTTTCTGGGTGAATATACCAATATACCCCCCCCCCCACACCCCAGCCATTGCTGGAAAGGGCTTTGGGTCAGTGTGGCCAGTGCTTCATTTACTCTGGACACGGTAAAGGAAAACTTTAAAAAAATGTATTTAACACATTTACCTAAGCCTGGTATAACTTGACATGGAAAGCTTTGGACAGTTAGACATTCTCCAAATTATTTTATAAGTATCTACTGTGTGCTAAAGAGGATGACCTCCCTGTCCTCTTACTGGTGACATTTCTGTCCAGCTGTCTGTAATACCTAGGACAGAAGCTGGAAAAGGAATGTCTCCATGTTGGGACAAGCGCATGCATGGCACCTGGGTTTTTTAATGGCCGTAAATATAAATAACACATTTCTTAATGTGACAAGGTCTGAACCTATCATATCATCTAGATCCATAATATTCAATTGTGTGCTAATGCGAGTATTAAACAGGTAGCTAAGTAGGTCCTTTGAGTTCCATGTTCCCCAAATTACAGAGTATTTATAATGTCACAACTCAGTACAGAAACAGTGAGCAGCGGAAGCACTACTTTCCTTGTATATATAACATTTGAGGCTTTCTAGAACATTAGAGCTGGAAAGGACTTGAGCACTCATGTTTCAGACGAGCAATCTAGGCAGGTTAAATGTCAAAGCTCTGGTTAGTGGCAGAGCTGGAGCTTTTTCTAAAAAGTCAGGTTTCTGTTTAATCTTTTTCCTATTGTGGCCAAAATGGTTTGAAAAATAACAGGTTCTTTCTGACCCAGCAAAAATAAAACCGGAAAGCGGTTAGTACAAAAGCTTTGATGAAATGTCACCAGTGCCCACCGACAGTCTGCATCTGTGATAAGGAGAATTCTGGAAGTGATTATCAAATGAATAGCTGGTTTCAGAAGGCACCACTGAACACAGCTATTTCTGAGAAAAAGAAACAGCATCGATTTTAATCCAAGACAGGGAGGCAAGATGGCGGAGGAGTAGGGTACCCCATTTCAACCAGTCCCCTGAATTTAGCTGGTAATCTACCAAACCATTCTGAACTCCCACGAAATCAGCCTGAGATGTAAGAATATATATCTGGATCTCTACAAGCAGAAAAACACCACCTGTTGCAAGGTAGGGAGGGCAGAGTCGTGAGTCTGTGGGGAGATATAGGAAGAAAAACAGAAGGGGGCGGGAGCTGCCCTAAGGTGACACCTGGAAAGTGATAAAACACCTGAGCACAAAAGCGTCCTGCCCCGGGGGACCAGCGATAACTCGGAAGAGCGGTAGCAGCTGGGAAAGGGCTTTAAGAGCAGTGCTCAGGCAGGAACCAGGAGCTGTGGGGAGGGTGGGTGGGTGGGTGGTGTGTGTATAACCTGGGATGGACTCGGGGTTTTAGAAGCACAAAGGGCAGGGACACGCAGGTTCGTGGGATCAACCTCTGAGAGTCAGTGTGGGCACGCACTACGATGGGAGGTGACGGTTTTCAGAGGCGCTTACAGAAACGGAGACTGTGTGTTTTGGAGGGTTTAGTGAAGAGAACAGAATGCAATTTCTCTGCTTTGGGACAGAGGTTTGGGTGGGGCCATTTTTGTTCTGACCCTCAGAAGAGATGTGGAAAGTCACCAGAGAACAAAAGCTCAAAACACCGGTTTCCATGGAACCCAGCCCCCCTCCCTGGGGAGTGGGGGGGCAGAGCAACTCTGCCCAAGCAGGGTTACCTGAGAAACAGTGCCGCAGGCCCCTCCCCCAGGAGACAGACTGGAAGAACTGGAAGGAGGAGAGGACAACAACCCTATGGTTCCCATAAAACTGTAAAATCCCAACACCAGGGGAAATAGTGTATTGAGCTCTAGTCGTTGCCTCGTGGCTTATTTTTCAGATACAACTTTTTATTCTTTCTCTTACGCTTCTTCTGTTTTTTCTTTTTACCTTTTCTCATTTCAACTAGATGTTTAATATATCATACTTCATAGGTTTTTAACTTATACTTTTTCACACCTATGTTTTTTTTTTAATTTTTTTATTCTTATATTATCCCCATGCATTACATCATTAGTTTTAGATGTAGTGTTCCATGATTCATTGTTTGTGCATAACACCCAGTGCTCCATGCAGAATGTGCCCTCCTCAATACCCATCACCAGGCTAACCCATTCTCCCACCACCCTCCCCTCTAGAACCCTCAGTTTGTTTTTCAGAGTCCAT
>NC_138374.1:67614003-67638099 GCF_054177405.1 Leptonychotes weddellii
TGTGTTTCATTTTGGCTTTGTCTTTTTGGTGGTGGCTTCTGACTGCTCTGAATTTTCCTAGGGTGTATCTTGCTTGGGTCGTGGTTGATATTTTGGACTCTGTACATTCATTCCCTCAACCATCCCTCAACAGAATGAATAGGAGGAGGAACTCCCAACAAAAAAAAGAACCCAGAGACAATGGCCTCTGCCACAGACCTAATCAAACAAGATGTCAGAGACGGACTTCAGGGTAGCAATTATGAAGTCAATAGCTAGGCTTGAGAAAACCATTAGCAGAAATGAGATCCTATCAGGCCAAACTTAAAAATGCTATGAATGAGATGCAGTCTAAACTGGATACTCTAACAGCCAGGGTAAATAAGGCAGAAGAAAGAATTAGTGATCTAGAAGATAAGCTGATAGGAAGGAAGGAAGCCGAGGAGATAAGGATACAGCTAAAAAGCCCATGAGATCAGACTTAGATCAATGATGCCATGAAACGTTCCAATGTTAGAATTATTGGGATCCCTGAGGGGGTGGAGTGAGAGGACTAGAAGGTATATTTGAGCAAATCATAGCTGAGATTCCCTAATCTGGGGAAGGAAACAAGCATTCGTGTCCAAGAGGCAGAGAGGACCCCTCCCAAAATCAATAAAAATAGACCAACACTCCAGCATATAATAGTAAAACTCGCAAATCTTAGAGCCAAGGAAGCTATCCTGAGAGCAGCTAGGGGGAAGAGATTTCTTATATACGGAGGGAGGAACATCAGAATAAGGTCAGACCTATCCACAGAGACCTGGCAAGCCAGAAAGGGCTGGCAAGATATATACAGGGTACTAAATGAGAAGAACATGCAGCCAAGAATACTTTATCCAGCAAGGCTGTCATTCAGAATGAACAGAGAGACAGCTTGCAGGACAGGCAGAAATTGAAAGAATATGTGACCACCAAACCAGCCCTGCAAGAAATTTTAAGGGGGATTCTATAAAAGAAAGACCCCAAGAGTATTGAAGACCAGAAATTTACAGAGACAATCTATAGAAACAGGGACTTTACAGGCAAGATGGTGGCACTAAATTCATCTTTCAATAGTTACCCTCAATGTGAATGGCCTAAATGCTCCCATGAAATGGCACAGGGTTACAGATTGGATAAAAAAGACCCATCCATATGCTGTCTACAAGAGACTCATTTTGAACCTGAAGACACCTCCAGATTGAAAGTGAGGGGATGAAGAACCATTTATCATGCCAATGGACTTCAAAAGAAACTGGGGTAGCAATTCTCATATCAGACAAATTAGATTTTAAACCAGACTATAGTAAGAGATGTAGAAGGACACTATATCATACTTAAAGGGTCTATCCAACAAGAAAATCTAACAATTGTAAATATATATGCCCCCAACATGGGAGCAGTCAACTACATAGGCCAACTACTAACCAAAATTAAGAATCATATTGATAATACATTAATAGTAGGAGAACTCAACACTCCATAGTCTCAGCAATGGACAGATCATCTAAGCAGAAGATCAACAAGAAACAAGAGCTTTGAATGACACATTGGACCAGGTGGACTTCGTACATATATACAGAACATTCCACCCTAAAACAATAGAATACTTGTTCTTCTCAAGTGCACACAGAACTTTCTCCAGAATAGACCACATATTGGGTCACAAATCAGGTCTCAACCGATATCAACAGACTGAGATTATTCCCTGCATGTTTTCAGAACACAACACTTTGAAACCGGAACTCAATCACAAGAAAAAATTTGGAAGGAATTCAAACACTTGGAAGTTAAAGAGCATCCTGCTAAAGAACGATTGGGTTAACCAGGAAATTAAAGAAGAACTTAAACAATTCATGGAAACCAATGAGAATGAAAACACATCGGTCCAAAACCTATGGGATACTGCAAAGGCAGTCCTAAGGGGGAAATACATAGCCAAATAAGCCTCTCTCAAAAAACTAGAAAAATCCCAAATGCACAAGCTAACCTTACACCTAAAGGAGGTGGAGAAAGAATAGCAAATAAAACCTAAGCCAAGCAGGGGAAGAGAAACAATAATTAGAGCAGAGATCAATGAAATAGAAACCAGATCAACAAAACTAGAAGCCGGTTCTTTAAAAAAATTAATATGATCGATAAACCTCTGGCCAAACTTATCCAAAAGAAAAGAGAAAGGACCCAAATCAATAAAATCATGAATGAATGGGGAAACATCATGACTAACACCAAGGAAATAGAAACAATGATTAGAAATTATTACAAGCAACTATATGCCACCAAATTAAGCAACCTGGAAGAAATAGACAAACTGAATAGACCAATAACCAGTAATGAAATTGAAGCGGTAATCAAAAACCTCCCAAAAAACAAGAGTCCAGGGCCAGACGGCTTCCCAGGGGAATTCTACCAAACATATACAGAAGAAATAATATCTATTCTACCGAAGCTGTTTCAAAAAATAGAAACAGAAGGAAAACTTCCAACCAAACTTGTTCTATGAGGCCAGCATTACCCTGATCCCAAAATCAAGCAAAGACCCCATCCAAAGGAGAATTACAGACCAATATCCCTGATGAACATGGATGTCAAAATACTCAACAAGATCCTAGCCAATAGGCTCCAACAGTATATTAAAAGGATTATCCATCATGACCAGGTAGGATTTATTCCTGTGATGTAAGAGTGGTTCAACAGTCACAAATCAATGTGATAGAGGACATTAATAAAAGAACCATAAGATCCTCTCAATTGATGCAGAAAAAGTATTTGACAAAATACAGCATCCTTTTCTGATTAAAACTCTGAAGAGTGTAGGGATAGAGGGAACATTCCTCAATATCATAAAAACCATCTATGAAAAGCCCACAGTGAAATCATTCTCAATGGGGGAAAAGCTGAGAGCTTTTCCTTTAAGGTCAGAAACATGACAGGGATGCCAGCTGTCACAACTATTGTTCAACATAGTACTAGAAATCCTAGCATCAGCAATCAGACAACAAAAAGAAATTAAAGGCATTCAAATTGGCAAAGAAGAAGTCAAACTCTCTTCGAAGACGACGTGACACTTTATGTGGAAAACCCAAAGGACTCCACCCCCATATTACTAGAACTCATACAGCAATTTAGTAATGTGGCAGGATACGAAATCAGTGCACAGAAATCAGTTGCTTTTCTATACACTAACAATATAACTGTAGAAAGGGAAATTAAGGAATTGATTCCATCTACAATAGCACCAAAACCCGTAAGATACCCAGGAATAAACCTAACCAAGGAGGTAAGGGCTCTATACTCTAGAAACTACAGAACACTTATGAAGGAAATAGAGGAAGACACAAAAAGATGGAAAAACTTCCCATGCTCATGGATTGGGAGAATAAACACTATTAAAATGTCTATGCTGCCCAGAGCAATCTACACTTTCAATGCCATCCCTTTAAAATACCATTAGCATGTTTTCAAAGAGCTGGAACAAACAATCCTAAAATTTGTATGGAACTAGAAAAGACCACGAATCACCAAGGGAATGTTGAAAAGAAAAACAAAGTTGGGGGCATCACATTGCCTGACTTCATGCTATATTACAAGGCTGTGATCACCAAGACAGGATGGTATTGACACAAAAAGGGACACATAGATCAATGGAACAGAATAGAGACTACGGAAATGGACCCTCAACTCTATGGTCAACTAATCTTTGACAAATCAGGAAAAAATATCCAATGGAAAAAAAGACAGTCTCTTCAATAAATGGTGCTAGGAAAATTGGACAGCTACATACAGGAGAATGAAACTGGACTATTCTCTTACACCATACACAAAGATAAACTCTAAATGGATGAAAAGACCTCAATGTGAGACAGGAATTCATCAAAATCCTAGAGGAGAACATAGGCAGTAACCTCTTTGACATCGCCCACAGCAACTTCTTTCAAGACACATCTCCAAAGGCAAGGGAAACAAAAGCGAAAATGAACTTTTGGGACTTCGTCAAGATAAAAAGCTTCTGCACAGCAAAGAAACAGTCAAAGAAACAAAGAGGCAGCCCACGGAATGGGAGAAGATATTTGCAAATGACAGTACAGATAAAGGGCTGGTATCCAAGAGTTCTATAAAGAACTTCTCAAACTCAACACCCAAAAAACAAATAATCCAGTCAAAAAATGGGCAGAAGACATGAAAAGACACTACTCCAAAGAAGAAATACAAGTGGCTAACAGACACATGAAAAAATGTTCAACATCACTAGCCATCAGGGAAATCCAAATCAAAACCACAATGAGATACCTCTACGGCAGTTAGAATGGCAAAAATTAACAAGGCAGGAAACAAATGTTGGCGAAGCTGTGGAGAAAGGGGAACCCTCTTACACTGTTGGTGGGAATGCAAGTTGGTACAGCCACTGTTGAAGACAGTATGGAGGTTCCTCAAAAAGTTAAAAATAGAGCTACCCTACTACCCAGCAATTGTACTACTATTTACCCCAAAGATACAGATGTAGTGAAAAGGGGCACATTCACCTCAATGTTCATAGCAGCAATGTCCACAATAGCCAAACTGTGGAAGGAGCCAAGATGTCCTTCAACAGATGAATGGATAAAGAAGATGTGGTTCATATATACAGTGGAGTATTACTCAGCCATCAGAAAGGATGAATACCCACTATTTGCATCAACATAGATGGAACCGGAGGGGATTATGCTAAGTGAAATAAGTCAAGCAGAGAAAGACAATTATCATATGGTTTCACTCATATGTGGAACATAAGGAATAGCATGGAAGGGGAAGGGAGGGAAAACTGAAGGGGGGGAAATCAGACAGGGAGACAAAACCATGAGAGACTATGGACTCCAGGAAACAAACTGAGGGTTACAGAGGGGAGGGGGGGTGGGGGATGGGGCAGCCGGGTGATGGGTATTAAGGAAGGGCATGTGTTGTGATGAGCACTGGGTGTTATACACAACTACTGAATCACTGAACACTACATCAAAAACTAATGATTATATGGTGGCCAACTGAAAATAAAAAATTTTATTCCAAGACAGTAGTAGGAAAGTCTCACCTTGATATTTTGTTTCAGTATCTACCTTACTTCTTGATGGCGTTCTGTTGGATGTTTCATTGGTTTTCCTAATGGTCGTAAGTTACTTTATTGTGGCTAACAGATCCAGTTCTCATTGTAATATTCACCATGATTAAAATAATTCAGGTTCAGGGGCACCTGGGTGGCTCAGATGGTTAAGCATCCAACTCTTGATTTCAGCTCAGGTCATGATCTCAGGGTCCTAAGACTGAGCCCTACAACAAGCTCCATGCTGGGCATGGAGTTTGTTTAAGATGCACTCCCCCTCTCTCTCTCTCCCTCTGCTCCTCTGTCCACCCTGCTCGCAGACGCATGCATGTGCACCCTCTCTCAAAAGAACATAATAATTTGGTTCATATTTTCTTCTTGAACATACTGGGTATCATCAGTTGAAGAAAAGTTTGAGGGGATAAAAGAATCCTACATATTAGCATGTCAAAGATTTTTTTTTTTTTAAGATTTTATTTGAGAGAGAGAGAGAGACAACATGAGAGCAGGGTGAGGGGCAGAGGGAGAAGCAGACTCCCCACTGAGCAGGGAGCCCAATGTGGGGCTCGATCCCAGGACTCCAGGATCATGACCTGAGCTGAAAGCAGATGCTTAACTGAGCCACCCAGGCACCCCATCAAAGGTGTTTTAATGTCAAAGGAGCATCTGATTTGCCTTTCTTGTCCACCAACTCCCACACACCCACAGTATGTTCTGATTTCTTCCACACATCATAAAATTTATTTTCCTCCAAGAAATCTGTAAACTTGATATATGTGCCCTCCCTTTGCATTAAGCATGGCTAAATGGGCCTTTGAATTTTTGTTTGTAGAGAAAAAAATTTACTTTTTATAGACCTGGTTAACACTATTAAGTATTATAAAGTGTGATGCTCCCAACATGAACAATACTATATTAACATGTAAGTAGAAACACTAGAGTTAATGACTTTTTTAAAAGACTACCAAACCTGGAAGTTATTGCACATTGTAATTTGAATTACCTGCAGTTTTCAACCTAATTTTTAAAATTGTATTAACATTAGGTAGGCCTAATACTTTATATGTAAATTCAGAAATACAGGAAGATATAATATTAAGAAGAAAAGTAATCGATGGTCTAGAGATGTTACATTTTTTGCTGGCAGCAAGAGAAATTGGAGATAATCTATTTAAGCTTTTAATATTATGACCAAGCTAAGGGCCTCCCTCCCACATAAAGATGAATAGAGCAGAAGCCTTGGCAAGATATATTAGAAATTAATAAAAATTCATAGCCAGATGATTGTCACTTTTTTTTTAAAAGATTTTATTTATTTTTATTTGACACAGAGAGAGAGAGAGAGTGAGAGAGAGAGCAGAAGCAGGGGGAGCGGCAGGCAGAGGCAGAGGGAGAAGCAGGCTGCCTGCTGAGCAAGGAGCCGGATGCTAGGCTTGATCCCAGGACCCTGGGATCATGACCTGAGCCGAAGGCAGCCGCTTAACCGACTGAGCCACCCAGGCGCCCCAATGATTGTCATTCTTATTTTTATACAGAAGAAAAGCAATTATTTAAGCATTTTTTTCCACCAGTGAGGTAAACTGCTAGAAACTCTTGTTTGAAGAGTACAAATCGTAAGGGGACTGCCCGCATATAAAAATGTCACGAAGGCCAAGTTTAGAGTGAGCTGAGGCAAAAATAATTTATATTCCATACTAGGCATAATAGCATGAAAGGAACTAGTTCCTGTTTACGTCAGCTAGTGCCTACATGGTTTTATCTTAGCCTCCGTTCCCCAGAATGTAGCCTGAGGCAAAGATGGAAGTGCTTGTGCTCTATTGGGACAGCCCAGCAGCAAGGGTGTGTCAAGGAAGGATGTGTAGCAATGCCGACTAATGCATGCATGCAATGGCCGCATTCCACCATGAGTCTGGAAGAGAAAAAGCTGCTTAGCAGCTTGGCAGGTGTGTCCAGTGGGCATGCTGGGACCTCACATGACATTCTGTAAAAAGAAATTGTACCTTGGAATAAATCCATGGGAAGGAGATGGGGCAGGGAGTACATCTGTCATTTCTCCTCCATCTCCTGTTTCCCATTGGTCAAAGTTCACCCTGAGGCATATCAAGTCCCCCCACCTACCGCTGGACTGAATTATTTGGCCTCTAGGAGCCCACCCTGACTATCAGATCCGTATGCTTGGATCCATATGATCCATATGACCCATATGCATCCAAGTTGGGAAGTAGGAAGAGGAGCCACTCAGCCTGAACACACACAGAGGGCCTAAAGGAGGCCAATGTGTCAATGGGAAGAGATTGGTCAGCCCCAGGCCGAACGAAGAGGGCTTAAAAAAAAGTTGTCTGGTGCAGGAGGCTGAGGCAGAGCCAAAGGCTGGAGGCCCTAGAAGCAGGTGGCAGGGAGGAAATAAATCTGAAAAAGCACATGAGGTCTGGGTCTGATACAAGTGTCCATTGTATGAGTTTTCATTTGCCTTTTATATACTTGAAATATTTAATAATCAAAAATGAAAGACAAGAAAAAAGTAGCTTCAAAGCTTAGGGGAACATGCCTCATGCTAAAAGGTCACAGAGAGAGAACAAAGTTTTCTTAACATTTACTTTACTTTCATTTTCTCCAACAAGGAGAATGGTTCAATTAATTGCTTGAATGAAAGTATAGATGGTCTGCTCATCAAATTTGAAAAATACAAGTTTCTGAAGATGTCATAGGAAAAAAAAACATTTTTGTTCCAAAAACGTGTAACCACTTGTCAGAAGTAATATATAGGTAGCTTTTTCTCAACTTTCCATTGACCTTTTAATACTTCTGCCCAACAGTGAGTTAGGCAAATTTGGGAGATGATACTCCCTTGAGAAGTATTTACGTAGAGACTACAGGGCAATTTTTCAGCATTCCTAGAAGAGAGATTCTCAGTCTAGGAGCATAAATCACCTGGGAATTCATAAGTAATTCAGATGCCTCAGCCATACTCCAAAATATTCTGATTTGGAAGGCCTGATAAGGCCAGGGACTCTGCATCTCAAATCAGTACCCAGTCTCCCCCAGTGCACAATATTTGGTACAAGTAGTTCACTGACTACAGCTGAAGGGAAAGTTGCATTAATGATCTTGACGCCCCCAAGATCCTTTTGACTATTTGCTGAGGACAGGAGGCACTGGCCTTCAGTGTGATGTGTCAGAGCACTGACCTAGGAGTCAGGTGACCTGGATTTCAACCCCAGCTCTGGCACTTACCAGCTATATACATTTGGTAAATTTATTTAAACTGCATTGATGAATTCATTTAACCTGGCTAAGACTGGACTGCTTTATCTGATACTTAATGGCAGAATTTTAAGGATCAAAGTTTATGCAAATGTTAAGAACTGAAAAACAACTCAAAGCAAAGGACTTGACATTATTAACTTTCACAATGTAGCTAAATGAGATTTTTGCAAGAGATAACCAGCACTCCTATTCCTAAAGTTTTCCTAGGACCAAGGAGGAAATTGTTTATCGGTTCGGTGTGTTCACAATTGTAAAATTCAGTGCTTTAACTTTTGAATAATTGCCTCATTAAGCAAATCTAGAATGGAGCATTTTCTCTGTAATTCCGATAATGTTTAATTCTTTCTACTTTATTCTCTGTGGTTGTAAAAGAATAGATTTTATGTTTATCATCTCATACGAATTTTGTTTATTTATTATTGGGTTCTTATTGCTCCTCTGAGAAATTACCAAAAGGGTAAGGAGTATTAGCTTTCCAGGGCAATTAAGTCCACCCAGGTCCAAGATTCAGAAAGCAGTCAATCACTGGCCACTTATTTTGAACTTCATCTTTGGTTGTAATACTGGATAAAGGGACATTATGGAAAAAGGAATTAGCAAGTCCTTGGTTAAAGGCCTTAACTTGGAAGGAAGGTGAGGAGACGGGTTTGCTGGCCCCCTTTCTTTCCAACCCTAATATAAAAATCAAAGGCTAGAAGCTGGTTAAGAACAGAGAATAGGGACCATGATTATATGAACTTTGCCACTTTCTCATATTTATCATTATTGTTAGCCCTGTTCTTTTTTTGCCATTTGAAATTTAAAAAACCCTTAAAAACCCTTAAAAAGTTTAGAAGTTATTTCAAGAAGAATGATAAGTAAAATTGAGCATATCAAAATTTATGGGATGTGGCTAAAGCTCTAGGTAGAGGCAAATTTGTAGCTGAAGTCTTTATATTAGTAAAAAGTAAAGGTTTAAAATCAATTCTGTAGGTTCCTATATTTAGAAGTTAGGATAAAAAAAAGAAATTAAACCCAAAATAAGTAGAAGAAAGATATGAGCTGAAATCAACAAAATAAAAGCAAAAAATAGAAATTAAGCCAAAACTGGTCCTTTGAAAGGAACACTGAGCATGAAAAAAGGAAAGAGAGAAAGCATGATTTACTAATATCAGGAATAAAAGAAAGGATATCACTATGGATACTACAGGTATCCAAAGGAATAAGTATTATGAACTATATAACCATAAACTTGACAGTTTAGTTTTTCTAAAATGAAATGGACACATTCCTGAAAAACACTATACCACACTGACAAGATTGAATTTGTCATTAAAAACATTCCTTAAAAGGTGGTTTTAGGGGGCGCCTGGGTGGCTCAGTTGGTTAAGCGACTGCCTTCGGCTCAGGTCACGATCCTGGAGTCCCGGGATCGAGTCCCACGTCGGGCTCCCTGCTCAGCAGGGAGTCTGCTTCTCTCTCTGACCCTCCCCCCTCTCATGCTATCTCATTCTCTCTCTCAAATAAATAAATAAAATCTTAAAAAAAAAAAAAAAGGTGGTTTTAGTGGTGAATTCTATCCAATTGTGTCTTCCCTATTTCAAGTGTCCTTTGGTTCTGGTTCCAATTATTCTTGCATAAGAAGAGCCTTTTTATATTGTTCAAAGATGGTCAGCAATGAAGTAACCATGTCCTTGATCTTGTGATTGTTACAGGGGTAGGTAGGTGACTTAAGATGGTCCACCAGAAATAAACTTGGGACTTTTATTTGATAGTTATGGGACTTGATATGATATATCCCCTTGACTACGAATCTATCATGTTGGATCTGAATGACACGCATTGAGCTCCAACAGTTTAGACAGTCATTTTGCTGTGAGAAAAGGCAGTCCAAGAATGATGCTGGCAGAAGGGGAAGGCAGAAGAGAGAAGAACAGAGAAATAGAGCTGTGCTCCTAATGTCATTGTGAACATCTAGACTAAACCATCACCAGAAGCCTGCCGTACAGCTTTTCATTTATATGAAACACTAACATTTTCATTACTGCTTAAGCTGGTTTGAACTAATTTTCTGTTACTCGCAAGGGCCATATTTTATCACTAAAACTTCAAAATATGTAAATATATAAAAGAGCAAGCCCTCCCCCCACCCTCATTTATTATTCCTCACCAAACTCTTGATTTTTCTAATGCTTTAATTCTTTTCAGATAATACCTAAATCATTTTCACAAGTTCCAAAGAATTCCTATTAGGGTTTTGATTTTAATTGTTAAAATTATTGACTAATTTGTAGAAAATCAACATCCTTCTAGTTGTCAAACTAGAAACATGTTCAATGCTCAGTTTGTTTATATTCTCTTCTGAGTGGCTTAAACAGAAATGTATTGTCTCAGTTCATTCTGAAATCACACTTCTCGCTGAGTCTGCCCTACACCTGCTCCATGCCTCTGCCCCAGCAAACACCATGCTTCCGGTGTTTGCTGGCAATCTTCAGTGTGACTTCACTATGTCAATGCAACTCTAACCTTCACGTGGCATTCCCCCTATGTCTGTGTCTGGGTCCGTATTTCCCTTTTTTATAAGGACACCTGTCATATTGGATTAGCCCCCAACTCCCCCCCATAATGATCCCATTTTAATTTGATTACCTCTGTAAAGACCCCATCTCTAAATAAGTCCACATTATGAGGTACTGGGGGCTAGGGTACCAACATACCTTTTGTTGGAAAAATACAATTCAACCCATTAACAGTCCTGAGATAATTTTTTGGATTTCTTCATATAGATCAGTATTTCTCAACTGATGCTCAAGGATATAATCTTTGGTGTCAGTGAATATAGGAATTTAAATTTTTGATATTTCCAACCAATGTAAATCAATTATTTAAGATAGTGCTGGTTAATTTCCCTTACTCGAAATAACACTACCACCTTGTCTAAGTTAAGGAGATGTTGCTAGGAGTCTGGCAAGGCCAACAGTGGTTAGGATTCTATGGGAAGAGAACCAGAGAGAGAGGAAAGCTGCAGAGAGTGAGAGAGAGAGAGAGAGAGAGAGAAATCTGTGATGTGTAGAGAGTCCCCTTCAGTCTTTAGCTGGGTAATGATCAACAGAAGCCTGTGAGGAAAATACCTAAGGCCAGGAAAAACAAAAACAAACAAAACAATAACAACAAAACACCTGAAAGAATTTCCTCAGGCTGAAGGCAGAAAAGAGACAACTCGGAAGAGGCTGTTAGAGTAAGATTGAAAGTGTGACAAGAACTTAAACCAGAGGTGCTGGCTTTAAAGATAGAGAATAGCTGGGACCAGAAATGCAGGTGACCTCTAGAGGGTGAGAATGACCATGGCCAACAGCCAGCAAGGAAACAGGAGCTCTGACCTAGAGCAGCACGAAGTAAATTCTACCAACGTCCTGAACGAACCTGGAAGTGTATTCATCCCTAGAGCCTCAAGAGAGGAACGTAGCCCTGCCAACACCTTGAGTTCAACCCTTTAAAACACAAAGCTTAGAATTGGCTGAGTCACACGGTGCCTGGACTTCTGACCTATAGAACTATGAGATAATTATTAAGTGTTGTTTTAAGGTGCCAGATGTGTAGTAATTTGTTCTGATAGCAATAGAAAACAAATACCAGGAGAGACACAGTAATGTAATGATACAGTGTGTGAGAAGACAGGTATGTGGGATGGGATTAACAAAAGTTTAGGGCGCAGAAGAAAAGACCAGGGAACTTGAAGAAATTACAATGATTTATTGAAAGTAAATCATGGAGAGAAAAAAGACTGAAAATAGGAACTTCACTTAAAAAAATGAATAAAACATGGAGCGCCTGTGTGGCTCAGTCGGTTAAGCGTCTGCCTTTGACTCAGGTCATGATCTCAGGGTCCTGTAATTGAGCCCCGTGTTGGGCTCTCTGCTCAGCAGTGAGTCTGTTTCTCCCTCTCCCTCTGCCCCTCACCACCCGCCCCCTACTTGTGCTCTCTCTCAAATAAGTAAAATCTTTAAAAAATGAATAAAGCACAAAAAAATACATGAACACCTCAAGGGACGCAGAAAAACCATTTAACAAAATCCAATAGCCTTTCATGATGAAAACACTCAATAAACAAGAAACAGGAATTTCCTAAACCTGATAACATCTGTAAAAACCGCTCAACTAACGTCATAATCAATGATGAAAGAATGCTTTCCCCCCCTAACATCAGGAACAAAATTAAAATGTCTATTCTCGCCATTTCTATTCAACTTTATATTAGAGGTTCTAACCAGGGAAAGTAGGTGGCAAGAAAAAGAAATAAAAGGCATTCGGGGGTGCTTGGATAGCTCAGTTGGTTAAGTGTCCGACTCTTGGTTTTGACTCAGGTCATGATCTCAGGGTTGTGGGATCAAGTCCCCAGGTCGGGCTCCGTGCTCAGTAGGGAGTCTGCGTGGGATTCTATCTCTCTCTCCTCTCCCTCTGCTCCCCCCACCGCCGGCGCTCTCTCTCTCTCTCTCTAAAATAAATAAATAAATCTTTAAAGAAAAAAAGGCACCCAGATTGAAAAGGAAGAAGTAAAACTATTCATATTTGTAGTGGACAAACCTAGGGGATCTATGTATATTTCTACACACACATATGCACACATATCCACATCTACATTTATTTCTATATTTCTACATATTGAAAACTATGAATTCACAATGATATTCCCAACTTTAGTCCAAAACCACCGAGTTCATTCTAGAATCTCCCCTTCCATATTTGTAAGTTTTTTCTCCAACAGTTAAAAACCCCTTTATTCTGAATAGATTTATTAAATGGATACTCTATGTAACCAGTCTCCCATTGCTACATCATCCTCCATTGGGCCCCTCTCCTCACCTCACTCAGATTCTGGTATTTCCATAAGGCTGCTCATGCCTTTGCAGCCACCCCATGTCCAGTCACTGCTGCTACCCGGTTGGTCACTTTCCTCCAACCTGGACACCTTCTGCATCCCTCAAAAGCCCTCTCTGGGCTGCTCCCACTCCCCTCATCTTCACTCTCACTCTCTCGGAAGCTGTCCTCCTCACTTCTTTGGGATTCCTTCAGCCCACACAGGAATGTTACCACTGCCCCCTCCTCGCCCAGATGCCCCATCTAATGGTTGGCTGAATTATTAAGGAAGGACAGACAGATGGGAGGAAGGAAGGAAGGAAGGAAGGGAGGGAGGGAGAGAGGGTGAATGAGAGGGAAAAGTTGAAAGAAGCTACATCTGAAAACAATAAGTACTATATGATTCCCAACAGGCAAAAGTAACATGATTTTAAAATCAACTTGGGAAGAGGAGAAGCTTTGTGACTGAGAGCAGGCAGGCACAGGCTAGCTTTTAAAATGCAAGTGGGGTTACATTTGTTGATCTGGGTGATTATCCAGATGTGTTCACTTTGTGCTAATTAACTATGCAATTACTGGAATATTTTTCTCTATGCATGATACACTTTAATAAAAATGTTTATTTAGGGTGCCTGGGTGGCTCAGTCAGTTAAGCATCTGCCTTTGGCTCAGGTCATGATTCTAGGGTCCTGGGATTGAGTCTCGTGTTGGGCTCCCTCTCCCTCTCCCCACCTGCTTGTGCTCTCACTCACTCTCTCAATATTTAAAAAATGTTTATTTAAACCAAAGTTGGTTTATTTTATTCAGTGTATTTGTTTTTCCTGGAACAGATGATCAGAATAGGGAGCCTACTTATACCACCAGAAAGGAAGTCCCCCCACTCCCTGTACTTTGTATGAGTACTTACCACTTTACTGAAACATTTTTACAAAAGCAAGGCAAGGCATAATCAGAGCCAGGAAAAGGCAACTGAACTGAGCTAAAGACATGCAGCTTCTCCTAGCACAGAGTTTCAGGCTGAATGTCTGTCTCCCTGGGGATCACGACTGAAGGAGACTAGCAAGGAGCAACGGTAAAGCAGTCTTGCAAGGCGTGTTTGCTGGCCTCCAGTTTGCCTCCAGACACCATGTTCAGCTCCTAATATAATTATCATCCAGTTATGGTGCACCAAGTGGAGACAATTTGCCTCCTTGAAGATGCACAAATGACTTCTTGCTGGGGGGACATGGCATACGTCACCCCTGTTGCATGATTCTGATTGTATTCTTTCCAGTTCATGTTTTGAAACTTTTCTGAAGGTCTCCATTTCTGTCTCCTGTGAGCATAGTTTCTTTTTCACCCGACTCCCAACCCCTTTAAAAAAGAAAAAAGACTGTGATGACTGCCTGATTGTTGAATACTTTGGGGTTTATTTGTAAGGATGGGTTTTTGCAGGTACTTCAATATACATCTCCTCTAATGAGTTTTTAAGCCTATCTTGAATGTAGGCACTAATTTTTGGTTTGGAAAATGAGGGCGAGGCTAAATTGCTAGTTCTATCTACTTTCTCTGTAGGTGTTTGGATTGTTTTGGTAGATATCCCACTGGATTAGCCATCGAAGTCCCAAAGAAAGGATGTAGCCTACTTGTCTTGGTGGCTACTGAAAGTTATTAATACTACTAAACTCTCCTTTTAAACTATATTTCACAGTCCTATTAGTTACAGGCAATACAGCAGAGACCTTAAATTTTGGCATTAGGTAGCCCAGGATGTGAGTCTAAGCATTGCCACTTCATTCGTTCGTTCGTTCCTTCCTTCCTCATTCATTCAGCACATAGTTACTAAATACCTTTATTTGCCAGACACTAGACTAGGTACTACAAACATAGGCATGAACGAAACTGAACATGGCACATTTCCTAAGCCTTTTAAATCTCACTTTTCTCCACTGTAGAATGAAGGTAACAATGTCTAACCTCATTGCATTGTCATAAGACTTAAATGAGATTAAGCACCCAACATTACTATGTGCCTCAACAATGCTCAGTAAATATTAATCTTTATCATATCTGTTAATAATCTGTATCCATATTTCAAACAGGCGGTAAATCAAATGCTCTGAATTCTGTTTTTGTTGTTTCAGTAATTTAAAATACTGAAAAACTGAATGTGATTAGGATTTCTGGTTACATTATAATAATCCTCACAATGGCACTGTAATAAACTGTGTACTTCAACTATCCTTCGGTATTTAAGAGAAAGTTTATGGTCTTTCTTTTATTATTTTATTTGCTTACTGGAAGCTGATAACCTCTAAAAGTTTCTCTTGTGTGGTTTTATTTTTTTTAAGATTTTTATTTATTTATTTACTTATTTGACAGAGGGAGAGACACAGCGAGAGAGGGAAGACAAGCAGGGGGAGTGGGAAAAGGAGAAGCAGGCTTCCTGCTGAGCAGGGAGCCCGATGCAGGGGTCCATCCCAGGACCCCTGGGATCATGACCTGAGCTAAAGGCAGATGCTTAACGACTGAGCCACCCAGGTGCCCCTTTCTTATGTTCCTTAACTAGAATTTGTCTTCCATATGATTTGCATTTGATGTTCCCAAGTCAATTATACGGCATTTTGTATTTTTTAATTTTTTTTAATCCTCTTGATAAGAATTTATTGAAGTTAATTACATTTATAAACATGTTGGCAGTCTGGCTTTATGTAGGAGCCTCCCAGAGCATCTCTTTTTCTCACACACACATGCACACAGCAATCTTACTTTTCCTATTATTATCCACCTTAGCCTGAGCTTTTTGCCATGTCACCAATTCCAGAACAGCAAAGGTTAAACTTCTCAATTATTGGAGCAGGAGAGTAAAATCATGGCTTTCTCTTCTTATCCTTAATCATTTTTATTGAGTTACAGCTAAAGGTATCCAAAGCTTGCAGCTAAATCCCTCATTCATATAAATATGCCTTTTAGCATAACCTTCTTGTCCGTATCTTGCTTGCAGCTTCTAAAATAAACTTCCTAAACTGCCTGTTTCTTAAGGCCTTGACCTTGCTTATCCCTTTCTCAACACTTTATTTTCTGTCTTCGCTGCCCATACTGTCTAAAGATGACTAATCTTACAAATATTCCTTTCTAGTTTCTGCCCTACCTCCAACATTCTGCCTCCAACACTTACCCACCTGCTTCACTCAATCATTCTATGGATGGATCCCCCTTCTGACTTTTTCTCCACAGTGTCATCTGGAACATCAACTTTCTTCAATTATCCATTGTCTCAGATTAGAAATAGCATAGACAAATACCATAAGGTCTGTTCTCCTCCAGAAATTGTAACACACTTTAAAGTTTTTTTTTTCAGGCTTTAGACTGACTCTTTTCAGGTAAATATCCTACCTCCTTGCCCTAATGTCAGGCTTTCTTCCTGAAAACATCCTCAGAATGAGAAATCACAGCTGATGAAAACTGCAACCACATGCTCGTAATTTATATAGTTAAGTAGCTCACTTTTCTGGGAACTAGAGGATTGTTGTTTTTCCTCAGGGCAATGCATCAGTGTTCTTTCATTAACTTAGATGGTGAAGGTCATGTTTTCTCTACAGATCTGAATGTAAACCTCCTCCTGCCAGTTACCATGGATGTGACTTTTAACCAGAGTGGAGTAATTGATTTCCGAAGACACTCTGGCCTTTACATATTTGCCTGTCTTAGTGTAATTCATCTTGTTTTTCAAATACATGATTAGCCACAATGTGGTAAGTACATAAATCAACACCCTGCCCTCTAGAGTCTTGCGCATTTAGACTCTAAATTACTTTTGTTATGCTAAGAAATATAAAAATGCTCCGCCTGAATCACACGCCAACCACTTCAGAAGCAGACAACGGTTTCCTGCACTGCCAGAGAAAAGTATTTTCCCAAATACGTTCTATTTGGCAAGGCAGCATTCATTCTCTGCACCTCCATCATCTTGGATTTGAAGTCGCCTCGCTCCCTAAAGGGTATTCAGTGGCAGAAGCTTTCCAGGCAGCCACTAGCTTCCACAGGACGGTGTCAAGGCGGGTGTCATGCTTTAAGCAAACTCCTGATGCTCTATGAGGGGGGACATATCATTGCCGCTTGACTCAACGACATGCCTCCCTCCCCAACTCAATACTCCTCTTAAATGTGTGCTGTGGTATTTTTAAACACAAGTTCAAATTGTTTTTGGAGGATTTCACAATATGTTCTTTGAAATAACTGACAGCACCCAGAGTGTCATTAAATAGTGCTGAGAGTCAACTTAATTTTCCTTCTAAACTTCAGTTTGAAATGAGTAGCGCCAGATATAGGATTTGAGAAAGGGTTGTATCATTTGTGAAATTAGATTGGAAGTAAAAAAATAAAAGGGCTGAAGGTTTGATCTCTAGTGCACGCCTCTCATCCTTGTCCTTCCACACAGGTGCCTGCCGGCAGGAGCTGCTCATTCCTGCAGGGCCTTGCCTGGATCATGCCGTGGACCTGTTGCTTCCTACTCTGGGCTTTTCTGCCACTGCAGCATGACAAGCCTGAGGTTTCTATCGCCTATAAGGTTACTCATACACCTGCTACCTGGAAGGACAGCCCGAGGAATTAAGTCCTACTGATGAGGGAGCAGAAGGCTAGCAGAAGACAAAGCACAAGCTGACACCCTGCAACCTCCCCCCACCTCCCACCCCTGGGTGGGACATGTGTGACATTCTTCCAGGAATCTCCCCAACTATCTTAATGTTAGTTAATACCTTGCTAGAGGAGAAAACCACCTTAACTTGCCAATGGCAAGACCTCTGGTATCTTGTAGGTCAGTCCTCTTTAGTATATGAAAGTTCTTTTGAAACCTCCCTTTCCTTACTTCCCCCAACTCCTGAGTATATAATCACCACTCCTCAAGACCCTGGTGCAGCAGCTCTTTCTGACCAGGGGTCCTGGCCATGTGCTTTAATAAACCACCATTTTGCACCAAAGATGCCTCAAGAATTCTTTCTTGGTCCTCAGCTCCAGACCTCACCCCACCAAACCTCACCTGTATTCCAAAACCACATCACTATGACTGATAGGGAACCAGAGTCAATGGATAAATGCTGCTTCCCTGGGAAAGACATTCAGAGCCACAGGTCAGAAAGATCCTCAGAAAATGCCAGTGTTGCCAAACCCTGAAATCAGATTCATGAGTCTGATGCACAGTAAGCCAATCTCTGAATTACTGGGTTGGAAGCAAAGAAAGCTTTATTATCAGAAGGGCAGCCCAATGAGAAGGCAGGGGATCCGTCCCAAATATGCCTTGCCCTACTGAGCCTAGGAACAGTTTATATATGATTAGCAAAGCATGTGCAGGTTAGGGCAGGACCTGCATAGACCTCAAAACTTCTCCAGGTTACAAGTTGTTGTTGGCATCCTAGCGCCATCTGGGGCTTCTGGTTTGTTACATGTTAACCTCATGTCTGATATCGGTTCTGTAAGACAGACATTATCAAGCAGCATCCTAACCCTGGCCCCTGTAATTAACTTCAGGAAAAAGAACAAAAAGACAAGGTTAATACTTCCTGCAGGGAGGTGGAGGAATGCACCTATGTGCAGCATGTGAAGTTACTACAGAGGGAGAGTCTAATATAGGTTTAAGAGAATGAAGAAAGGTATATCTGGGTTCAGCAGGATGGAACCCCTGTGCATTGAAAGAGTGGCTAACCTGGCAACATGCCCTCGCATTGCCTCTCACTCCTTCCCTGAGTGAGAGTGTAACCCCTCTTGGTCTCTCACTCTTGTCCTGCCAACATGCAAACTACCTGCCCTGAAGACTTCGTCTCAGTCTTTGCTTCAGAGGAACCCTGGCTAAGACACCAATGGTTGAACCAGTTCAAAAACTGCTCATTTAGACCAACTGTGGAGTTTGGACTTCTCTTCCTACCAAGTCTCTCCTCTGGAGAGAAAGGGGAAGGAGGACACAATTAGTATCAGCACAGTGGATTCACAAGGCCACCCAGCTACATAGACACGTTAGCGAACAAAAGATTCACGAACTAATCATACTCTCCTGAAGGAAAGCAAATCAGTAATTAGGATAAAATCTCCAGGGAGGGTGGGGGGGGGAGAAGGGAAATGACGTCAGCAAATGCATATCTAATGACTTAGCAAGATAAGATAATTAGGCATAGTCGACTGAACTGTGGGGGTGGGGGGAGATGGGAAGCCTGTTACAACTGAGAGATCAAAGCTCATTTATAAAGTAATTAAGTCTCAAGTGCTGTTGTGGCCCAAAGAGATTTAACTTTTTAGAAACTTTGACTCAACTTTTGAAAAGCTGGTTATATCTAAGCCTTAAGACAAGTTAGCCATGAGCCACGCAGAGGGGCCTCTGGAAATCCTGTTGCACTGGGAAGTGGGCATTCAGCAGCAGGAGCTGGGCCCTCTAAGCGTCTGACTCTTGATTTGGGCTCACGTCATGATCTCAGGGCTGTGGGATCTGGCCCTGCATCAGGCTCATGAAGGCATCCCACAGGTGCTTCATAAATGGCCCCTCTGGTTATGAGAGAGGGAGAAAGGGAACTTGAGGCAGGTTCTCTGCTAAATGCCTGAATGCATTCCCTACTCAACTCCCTCCACAACAACCCTTGGAAGTAGGTATCCCTAACCCTACTGCACAAACAAGCTGAGGGGCAGTTGGATTATTTGAACTCGGATATGTTCCAAATTTGAGACTTTGGGACTTGGGTCCCAGGGTGTCCAGCACACATTGACTATAGCTTGACTTTAATTATTTCTTGCTGAAAGGGGAGGAGGATATGAAGGAAGCGTTGATGTTTTTTATATTCCTTATGTAAATGGCACAGACTGTATATAAATTGGGTGAAATGTCTTTAAACCCACAGACTGAGGTAGGATTGTGGCACTGCGTTTCCTACAGGGAGAAAATAAACGCACTGATCAGGGTTAGCCAACCATTCACCTCCCCCTGGCAATCATAGATTTTATGGAAAATTAAAGAATTAATGTTCTAGTTTTCTCCCCAGAGCCTGCTGAGTTTATGTTATTTAAGTGTGTCAATTCCTGTGAGGTGAATCAAGTCAGAAGCACTAGATATAAAGTTTCTGGATCTACCAAGTTTGTGAACCTGAAAGTGGTAGATGCCCCAGTTCTTTTAATAATTCCAGGCTTGAGAGTTCTAGAGTGTAGGGGGCTGGGGGGATGTGTTAGCCTGGTGATGGGTATTAAAGAGGGCATGTACTGAATGGAGCACTGGGTGTTATATGCAAATAATGAATCATGGAACACTACATCAAAAACTAATGATGTAATATATGGTGATTAACATAACATAATAAAAAAATAATAATAATTCCAGGCCTGGTCATCTGGCCATTACCTGTCAGGCCCTCAGCCCAGGTAGAGCTTAGCCTAGAGTCTCCCTGTGGGGAAGCCCCCACCAGCAGAGATGGTAGGACTCTGACAGAGTTGTCATTACATTAAATTATAAGTCAACATCAGTCACGTATCAACCAACCCATGAGGAAACTATTGATTCAAAAATTATTTATGAAATGGTATCTATATGCTGGTTGCTATGTATACACAGATTAGTATTAATAATGAAAAGAATAATAGCTAAAATTTATACAGTGTATACTGTGTGCCAGGTACTATTCTAAATATATATATATACTTCTAAATATATGTATTCTAATCTAATTACACAAAAATATATATTCTAAATATATATGTTCTAAATATACATGTTCTAAATATATGTAATCTATATATATGTAATCTATACATGTACATATTCTAAATACGTATTTTAAATATATACCCTAACTATATATAATCTATATATGTGCTAAATATATATTCTAAATATATACCTTAAATATAATCTATATATGCTCTAAATATATATTCTAAATATATACACAATATATATATCTTCTAAATATAAATTCATTCTAAATTTACTTATTTACCTCTCACAATAACCCTAACATCTTCATTTTACAGACAAGGAAACCAAGACAAAGGGAAGTAGAGTAGCTCAGCAGAGAGTACATCCTGAAAGAGTTCACTGTGGCAAAGAATACAGACACCAAGAAACCACCCAATAATGGGATAATGCTTATAGAAACATACAGGAAGTGTGGTAGGAAGATTCCGTGGTATGATTTATACCATCTGGGGGAGCTGGGAAGGTTGTCAGGCCAGTGACATCTGAGTAGCTCTGGAAAAATGAAAAGCAGCTTTCAGAAAAGGACAGGCGGGCCAAAAGAGAAAGAGGTCATACTATCTATAGCAGCTTTACTCATTACTGGAAGCAACTGGGATGTCCTCCAGGAGGTGAATGGCTAAATAAACTGTGGTCCATCCAGACATGGAATATTACTCAGCAATAAAAGGAAATGAGCTATTAAACCATGAGAAATCATAGAGGAAACTTTAATGCATATTACTAAGTGAAAGAAGCCAATCTAAAAGGACTGTATATGGTATGATATCAACTCTGACATTCTGGAGAAAGCAAACAATGGAGGCAGTAAACAGGTCAGTGGTTACCAGGGGTTTGTGGGGAGAGGGGAACAAACAGGTGGAGCACAGAGAATTTTTAGGGCAGTGGATCTGTTCTGTGCGATACTGCAATGGTGGATACACAACATCACACATTTGTCACAACCTAGAGAATGTACGATATCCTAAAAAGTGAACCGTAATGTAAACTATGGACTGTGGTTAATAGTATGTATTACTCTTGGTTCATCAATTGTGATAAATGCACCACACTAATGCAAGATGTTAATAACGGGAAATTGTTAGGGTGAGGGGAGGGAGGAGAACCCTCTGTACTTTCTGTTCAATTTCCTATAAACCTAAAACTGCTCTTAAAAAAATGAACTCTGTTAATAAAGTGAGAGAGTGAGGAAAAGAACAAAAAAGCAAATAATACAGAGTGTTACAGAAAGAGAGCATCAAATCTTCAGTGTACTTTCAAAAAATCTGAATTAAACTTGGGTGAGCAGATGCAACATTAAAGCCATGAGTAACTTACAATTTAGCATCCGTTACATTATGAGCTAATTTTCTTTCCTGTCATTAGCTGGCTTCAAGACGTGAGGAAAATGAAGATTCCTTTGGCTGCAAGTAAAATAAACCTAAATTAGACTCCTTCAAGCAAAGGAAAAGTATTGACGGTTTACAAGGGTGGCACTTTGGGGCAGGTGAATCAGAGGTACAAAGGAAGTCACTTTAAGGCTTCTCTCTTTTGACTTATTTTCTCTCTCTCCCTCCCTCCCCCGTTCTTCCCTCCTCTGCGCCCTGTGAGGAATATCATCCCACAGGTGCTTCATAAATGGCCCCTCTGGTTATGAGAATAAAGACAGGAGAGGCAACAGGACCCTGACCAATCTATTTTTTTCTTATTATGCTAGGACCAAACACTGTGCTTCTAATGCTTCAAGACCATTCTTTGAGGGTCATCCTGACAGAGCAGACATTGGAACCCCTGTTGGCATAGGTACCAAATCTCACAACTGTGAATCTGGGGCATTTATGACAGAGACAAACGAATCAAAAACAAAACAAAACACCCAAGTTCTCATTTTTCCCCTTGTGCATCTGTAGATTTTCTTGCTGATCCCAAAATCATGGACCAGGCCACAACTTAGGAAATAGTCTCTGCCTTGTTGAGAAAGTGATGGCTGATGGGGTGTCACTTTGGCTGCCTTATGATCCTCAGCAAGTACATGAGGAAAATTGGATGTCCTCTTCCTATTAGATTTCTCCAAAGCCTCTCTCTAAAATCTAAGTTGTAACATCAAGACAGACAACAAGCTGATGAAAGAATTCTCTCTTCCTGCCATCTTTTATATTTAGTAAGTACTAGAGATATTTTGTAGAGGCCAGAACTTTCTACAATGATGGAAAATGTCCTATATCTGTGCGACTCAATGTAGTAGCCATTAGTCACATGTGGTTACTGAGTTCCTGAAATGTGGCAAGGGTCAATGAGGAATTGGATTTTTAAAATTTTATCTCAATTAATTTGAATTTAGATTCCCATCATCTTTTGCATTTAATAACTCCACCAGAGATATCTATCATCTAGAGGCCAGGGCTATTCAACAGAACTTTCTACAATGATGGACATGCTCCCTATCTATACCTGTGCAATTCAGTATCGTAACCACTAGTCACATGAACACCTGAAACGTGGATAGTGTAAATATACCACCCTGAACACGCCCAATCTCGTCTGATCTCGGAAGCTAAGCAGGGTCGGGCCTGGTTAGTACTTGGATGGGAACTGAATTTTTTAATGTACTTTATTTCAGTCAATTTGAATTTCTGCACGTAGCTAGTGGCTACCATGTCAAAGAGCACAGGTGTACACACTTGACGCTAACCCACGCTAAGGGAATCTGCCCACCCACGCTTCAGTGGCCAGGGTTTGTCACATGACCTTGCCCACCTACCCACAGATGACTGAACCAGGGGTGGTTATGTGCCTCGAGGACAATCAGGGGCAGCTAGTAATTAGCGAGGTCTGACACCAAAGGTGAGCTGCTCCAATCTTATTTCTCTGCATGGAGTTTGGAATTGGGAAATAGAAAGTGGATTGGCTCTGGGGAACTGAGCATAAAGCTCCTGCAACAGCGTCAGGGTCCTGGCCAGCATTAGGAGCTGTGAAGACACAGGGATCCCAGCTGGTCAGCGCGGCAGGGTGGGGGGAAGCCAGGAGGGGTGCTCATAGCCCATGAAAGGGGGAGGCCATGTTTGAGAGCAGCTCCAGCTCCTGCTGGCTCCCAAAAAATCCCTGAGGCCTGGGTGAATTTCAGCTTGTGTCCCTGGTCTCTCCTGAGATTCCCTTCCTCAATCCTCCTTTCCAGGCACATCCCCTTAATATGAGCCAGTGTGAGTGCAACCTGTTCCCTGTGTTTTAAACT
>NC_138374.1:67638599-67682504 GCF_054177405.1 Leptonychotes weddellii
CCCGGTGTTTCATATTTTCTAGGCAATGAAGAAATAATGAACATTTAGAAAGGAGAGGAAGGGATCAAATTTGTGTTTTGGGAATGCCACTCTGGCCATAGAGGATAGTTATGCAGGCAGGAGGGATAGACTGTGAACCAGGTCAGGAACAATGAGATACGGAGATTAAATGGATGAAGAGAGTGAGTTAGCAGAGTCCTAGGTTTCTGGCCTAGGAAACAGATGCATGTTGGTGCCACTAACCAAGATAGGAAATATCCAAAGAGGGTCAGAACAGGGCAATTCTGGTCTAATTGCTTGTGGCGTTTACGGTTTTTTTGTGTGTTTTTGTATTAATGGACATGTGCTTGATTAGAGTTGTGATTTTATATTCACTGTGACTTTTTTCCCATTAAAAAAATTTCTTTTTTTAAAGATTTTATTTATTTGAGAGAGAGAATAAGAGACAGAGAGCATGAGAGGGAGGAGGGTCAGAGGGAGACGCAGACCCCCCCGTTGAGCAGGGAGCCCGATGCGGGACTCGATCCCGGGACTCCAGGATCATGACCTGAGCTGAAGGCAGTCGCTTAACCAGCTGAGCCACCCAGGCGCCCTCCCATTAAAAATTTAATGATAAATAACATGTACTAATATTTTTCTCATAAACATTATCTTTCATTTATTATTTGTCAAGTCAGGAGGCTTTCTGAAGCCACTCCTGGGTTTTGAACATGACGTGGGCTGAAGGAGGCTGCTTACCTTCTTGTTCGTTGAGGGGAAGGGGCGCTTACAGTCTGTATAAAGAGTGCTGAAACACATCATCTGTGTCTGATTTTGATTAAAGGCTGCCTAGGCTCCAATGGGAACTGGACCACTAATGATGAGCATTCTTGCGACATCCACTCGTTCTTCAGGAAGCACCTGTGCCTGGACACTTAAGACAGACTGACAGCACCTCTTTCCCAATTTCTATCAGGTGGCTTACAGTCCAGTGGGGGCATTGATCCCTGATGAATAACTGCTGGGGAATCAGCGCCATGATGGAAGCTTATCAAACATTCATGCATTTAGTCATCAGCTGTCCCCCGATTACCAGTGCTGGCCAGACCTGTGCTGAGACATTAAGACAGTGCTATGGTCCCTGTCCTTGTCGGTCTGTCCATCCTGCCTAGGAGTCATTTGGCACTGCCAACTTCTTCCTTCTCTCACTTCTCAGTGGAAATGAATTCAACCAGTGGAATAGTTGGCTAACACTTTAAAATTGGACAATGAATAAAACAAGCCTTTGCCCCGTGGGAACTCAGCCTGGGCTCCAGGATTGGACTCTTATCTCTTGGTACCAGATCCTGCCGCAGGTAACCTTGAGACTACCTGCTTTCCCAATCGTCTCTCTTCTTTAGTAGCTTGAAGTTTGTTGTCCCTTTGTTTGAAAGTGGGAAATGTTTATGTAAATTGGTTTCAGTCATGTAAAGATTTAATTGGTCACTTAAAGAGTCTAATCTTTTTCCTTAATTCAGAAACCGGAACTGGGTTATTTTTGTCTGGACCTGAACTGCCTCCTCCTAGGAGTGCTGACTGAAGCGAGGCTAATCCCTTTTTTTACTAGAACACCCTGGAGCCAGGAGTTTGGGTCTTCTCCAATTGTGCTCAACCACCCTCAGAGAATTGTGTTGTCTTTACTTTGAGATGGGAGAAAGGACCAAGATTTCATTTCCCATTCCTCCCCTTGAGGGCAAAAAGAGAAGGAAATATAGGACTGCATGCTAAGGGAAAACCCTAATTCTAAGCAATTCCATTAATTAACCTAGGACTATGTACTTGGTCCTTCCAGGAATGGTGGGGTGGGGGTCAGGTCCGCAGGAAGACTGGGTTCTAGTGAGACTCGGAAGGAAGCAATCTGGGCACAAATCTTAGTTTGAGAATTGGCAATCTGAAAACACGGATTCATTTTACTTTTCCTGTTTGGAGCTTTGCTTTGTTATTACCTGCTTTTAATTTTAAAGTACCGTTTCTTTGGGGCACCTGGGTAACTCAGTCGGTTGAGCGACCGCTCTTGGTTTCAGCTCATGATTTCAGGGTTCTGAGATCAGCCCCAGGTTAGTCATCTGGCTGGTGCTCAGCAGCAAGTCGGCCTGAGCTTCTCTCTCTCTCTGCCCCTCCCCCCCGCCCTCGGTGCTCTCTCTCTCAAATATTTCAATCTTTAAAAAAGTACTCTTTCATTTAAAATCTTCACCCAACTTCCTTATTTTATTTTTTTTTTTGAGAAAATGGGCAGCACACATACCATCTACCCCAGCAATTCCACTTGGAGAAATTTATCCCAAGGAACTGAAAGAGAACTTCGATTGCCTCCATTTTGACCTCAGTCTGTACTTCTTAGGTGATTCAGTTTTTCTTCCCAGCTTACCTTCTAAGTGGTGCAAAAGACGCGGATCCTCCACGCTTACTGCCAGAACAAACGCCGAGGAGAGATTTTTAGAGACTGAGGCGGGAAAGGAGTGATGTCTAACTACGTAGGGGCGGGGAGAGAGACCGGAAGTTGCGTGCGCAGGCGCAATAGATACAACCGGCCCCGTGGGTCTTCTTAACTCATTAAATCTGCCCACTGTGGGGGTGATTTTGAGTGTTCTAATGAGGGAGAAAGTTTGTCGAGGCTCAGCACTGGGGTCCACCTCGGAGCAGAGTGGTTTGGTTCTGTCTTTACCGGTCTTCATGGTGGAGCCCCCCCCCTTTGGTAAGCTTCCTGCCCCCTGCGTTCCTGCAAGGTGTGCTACTCGGGGGTTTGGTTTCACCTAGCAGGGAACACTGGGGTTCCAGTCAGGATTGAGGGGACTTGAGTCCAGTCCCAGCTGTCATACCCATTGACCTTTGTCCCACGTCCTCCTTATATAAACCTGGAAGTATTTTCAGCACTTTGGGGACCGTCTTTGAACCGTTAGTCCCCTGACTTCCTGATGTGGGGCTGCAAGCTAAAGGTCAAGAAAGAATTCTTGAGACGTTTTTGGTGCAAAAGGGTGCTTTTTTTTAAAGCACGGGGACAGGACCCGTGGGCAGAAGAAGTTGCAGTGGGATTGTGAGGGGTCACTGATTATACACTTTTTAGTTAGTGGGGCTTAGGGATAGGGTAGGTCTCTAAGGAGTTTTTGCATATTAGAAGCAAGGTCTCCAGGACCTTGGACGGCTAGCTGTTAGGAAAAGTTTGCTTTTATTGTTGTCTAATAAAACCTTAGTTATGAGATCCTTCAGATGTATGTCAGTGGGCCATATGTTTGAAAGATGATTGCCAATATATATTTTGGGGGAGGTAGTTTATGGTTATCAGAGTGAAGTGACACTAACTAGAGCAAAGCTATAATGGTAAAACATTAAAGGAAGTCTTTGCGGGCACTGTAAGAGTTACAATTAGGAATCCTGCCTGGAGCCTATGAGCTGCAACAAGGTCGGGTCTTTGTTTCTTTTTCTCCCATTATTCCCAGTGTTGGCCTCACGGAAATAAGTTTCTTTCTTGTGTCACCGCCACTCATCTCAGCCTTTGGATTTTATTAGTGGCGGGTGACTGAACCTGGTCTATTTGGGACCCCGGGAGCCAGGTGCTCTTGCACCCTTGAACCCCGGTTACAGAATAATTAGAACAGGACACAAAAAATACACGTAAAGGGCATTCATCTCTGAATTGTTTATCATATGAAAAAAAATGGGGCATAACATAAATGTTTATTAAATGAACATGATTTTAAAAAGTCTAGTATAAACATCCATTGGAATACTATGGCATTGTTCACAGTGATGTCTATTACTTGCTTTAAAAAATTTCACCATAGGCACTATTTTAAAAGTTATACCCTGGAGGGGTGGCCTGCTGGTGCAGTCAGTGGAACATGCAACTCTTGATCTCAGGGTTGTGAGTTCAAGCCTTGTGTTGAGTGTAGATCCCCCCCCCCAAAAAAAATCTTGGATTTATATAAACAATAATCCAGGTTTATATAAACAAACCATGGATATAGTTGTTTATTCCCTCAGAAATTTGAACCCTGCAGGGGTAGTCAGCTAACATTCTAATCAGGAAGCCTCCACTCAGTGTGACCACAGCCAGGGATCCTCTCTCCCATTGCTTCCTCAGCCCCACAGACTTAGCTAATTACCCTAATGATTGTTAGAGATGGGCCTCATTGGCAAAATCAGTGATATTTAAGATCATGGGTTGAATTGATTATTTGAAATATCCCCTACCTTCACCTGAAAAGGGTGTAAGAATTTAGCAAGGCCTGTGGCCCACCCTGAAGGTGTGACGCCTTGAAGCTTGATCCTAAAAAATCCAGTGGCTGATTTCAAGCTGGTCTTTCAACAGTGCTCCATTTGGGTCTGGATTCTGGTTTCTGCTTGCCCAGGCTGACTGAATTCTAGGATATTCTGTATTGCCGGACTGAAGCTTTCATTCAACATGTAACCAAATCAACATGAGTCTGCTCCTTGGTGAGTTACAGATAGAATTAACACAAAGGAAACTTTATTTGTGGCAAATCAGGAGAATCACGGGGAATAACTTCCAAAGCTGGGACTCCCCAGCAAGGGTGGATGGGTTCCTTTTATTTAGGGTTAGAATGAATATTCAGAAAGGGGAGCCTTGCCATCATATGTAGAGATGAGCATAAAGCTGTGCATGTGCCTTAAGGAAACATGCCTGTACACACATTGCATGTTATGTAAATGAGGCCGAGGTTCTTTTGGGTGGAGATATTAGTACTATAATGAGGTAGAGGTAACTGGGTCACTCCATGGTCCATCTGCCTAGGCGTGAGTTGGGGTCTTAGCTCAAACTGGTCTGGCTGGTCTGGGCCACCGGAGCTCTTCCTCTGGGCAGTCACTATTGCTTGAGGGGTAGTTTCTGTTTCCATCATGGGATGTTATGCCCACAGGGTCCTTTGCCTGAGTTAAGAGCTAATGTGGAAAGAAGAGCTTAAGGAAAAATGTGGCACAAAGGTCAGTGGGTACAAGTAGGTGAGCAGTAAAGGTCAAGTCTTGGGGTCTAGCTCATGACAAAAATGGTAAACAAACAAACAAAAAAACACAAAATACCCACAGTGCTGGGCTTTCACCTAGCTTACGGTACAGATGGCTTTGCTCGTCTGTGTATGTGTGTGGGTGTGAATTTGGGCCGAGCCTTGCTTTCATTCGTGGTGGGAAGTAGCTAACTCTCAAATACCTAAACATTCTGTGGCTACTATTATCTACCAAAAAAACTTAAGATTTGTACATGGTCAGATTGGCTAAGGTCGGTTTGCCACACCATTTAATAATAATGCAGACTTACGTTAACACTGAGATGTCCATGATATATTGGTGTATTTGTTATTTTTTATTTTTTGCTGTACAACAGCAGCACAGAAGACAGAAGCAATATCTTTTTTATGACCCTGCCTTTGAATTCATACCCTGTCCTTCCAAAATACTCTGTTGGTTAGAAGCCAGTCACTAAGCCTGACCCACATTCAGGGGAAGCGGTAAGGCTCTACTTCTTAATGGGAGAAATGTCAAAGAAATATTTTTAAAACAACCACGAGGGTGGGGGTAGTAAAAGGGAAACAGAACATAAATCATAATCCTATTTTGGTAAAAAGAAAAATCATAAGAATTTTGAAGAGCATGCACCCAAGGGTAATGCTTGTTATCTTTTATATGTTTTCTAAATGTTTAATGCACATGTCTACTTTTACAGTCGTGAAAAGATGTAAAGAATTTCTATTTTCATTAAACATACATAGTATATAAATATATGTTGTAAAGAATTCAAACAATATAGTGGTAGAGATAAAAGTGAAATCCCTCAGCGTTTCTGCAATGATTGGAAATGCTGCCTTTTTTATACATAAAATTCACTGATATAAATGGTTTTCTTTCAGCTCTCTGGTTTGTTTGACTGTTCTAGAACCATTTTCACAGTGTTTACAGATTGATAGCTTTGTTATATGCTTTGGCATCTGTTGGATACATCGGGCTGTTTGTTGCCTCCCCCTGACTTTGATCATGCTTTTTCTTCTGTTTGGAATGTCCTCCTTTGTCTCCTTCTGAGCCCCTAGCCCTCTGTCTGTCCCTCCCAACCTAATTATTCACCAATTTGACCCCCAGCTTTTTTTTTTTTAAGATTTTATTTATTTATTTGAGAGAGAGAGAATGAGAGAGAGCACATGAGAGGGGGGAGGGTCAGAGGGAGAAGCAGACTCCCTGCCGAGCAGGGAGCCCGATGCGGGACTCGATCCCGGGACTCCAGGATCATGACCTGAGCCGAAGGCAGTCGCTTAACCAACTGAGCCACCCAGGCGCCCTTGACCCCCAGCTTTTTAAGCCCTCACATTTTGGGTCCCTGCATGTGGCCATAGTTAGTACCCTTACTCGTCTCTATCTCTGTATTACAATTACCTCAGTAAGGTATTCTCTAGACTGTGAGTTCTGATCCTCAGTACCTCCCTCACACCGTGCCTGACAAGAGAGTGGGTTTTTTAAAAAGATTTTATTTATTATTTATGAGAGAGTGTGAGCGCACGCGCAAGTGAGCATGGGGGGAGGAGCAGAGGGAGAGGGAGAAGCAGACTCTCTGCTGAGCAGGGAGCCTGATGTGGGCCTCGATCCCAGGACTCTGGGATCATGACCTGAGCCGAAGGCAGATGCTTAACTGACTGAGCCACCCAGGCTCCCTGAAAGAGTGTTTAAGAGAATGTCTTTGAATTTTGGAATGAATTTTACTTTGGCTTCCATGAAGGAGTGTGCATCCCTCATTCTCGCCAAGGAAAGTACCAGGTGGGTGGGAAACCAAAACAATCTTAGGCAACCTCCCATGATAAACACAAAAGAGACTTTCAGGTACATAAGTTAAGAGTTTGCTTTCCCATGATTATCTGCTCTTCTGAAGGATGGCAGCATACTATAAATATTCAGCAGGTTTTGCTGTTTTTGCCTTTGTGTCTATATATTTAACAGCTGTGGTATATTTGAGGGGTATCTGTCTTAAACGAAAAGGACGTTTGTTACCATGTATTTCTACAAGTCCAGAGATAGGATGATTGCATGGCTCAGAGATGTCGCCAGGAACGCTGGTACTTTTCCCTGACTTCAGTCTGTCCCCTTAGGCTCAGCCTTTGAAGGTAGAGAGAAAGCACACAGGACTCAGCAGCACCAGCTGCCAGAGCTGCACACAGTTGCCTGGAGGAAGAGGAGAGTATCCCTGATAGCTCCCCCTTAGGAGTGAGGAGCCTTTCCCAAATTCCCTCAACAGGAATTCTCCAGTCTCAGAGCCAGGGTGTGTTCACACATTCACTCCAGAACCAGCCAGTAATAAAGGAGATAGGATGACTCTTAGACCAACGAGGCCACCTCCCCGAGCAGGGGTGGGGTCAGCTTCACCTAAGAACACGGAGGTGTGGGGTGAGGTAGATTCAAATGACCGTTCTGTCAGGAAGGAGGGATGGAAGTGGGTCCTGGATAGTTCATTAATTTTGCTCATCTTCTTAGGTGCAGTTATATTTCTGTACTGAAAGTATAATATTTAATAAGCATCCCATGGTGATAATAGTGATGATGTCAATACTATAAATCTCTACCATTTTTGCGGGTGACGTGCACTGTGCTAAGCTGTTTAAACATATCCCATTTAATTCTCATAATTCTTTTCTATATATGAATGTCGTCTTTTCCATCTTCCCAAAGTATACTCTGGAGCTTCCTGTGAATAGCAAATTTTGAACAGGGGTTTGAAGGCAGAGAGGAAGAGTGTGCTGCAGTCAGAGCGGGGGGTCTTGGGTAAAGTTCCCAGCAAGTGACCTAACAGAGGCAGCTGAAGCCTCAGGGGCCAGGAAGGACAAGGAGCATAGTTAGGGGAAAGCGGTTATGTGGACTGGAGGGTCTTGAAGGTCCTGCTGGGTACTGATGTGATAGAAGAGCTTTTTTTTTTTTTTTTTTTTAAGATTTTATTTCTTTATGAGAGAGAGAGAGTGCGGGAGAGTGGGAGAGCAGGGGGAGGAGTAGAGGGAGAGGGACAAGCAGATTCCCCGCTGAGCGCTGTGCTTGACATGGGGCTTGATCTCAGGACCCTGAGATCACTACCTGAGACCTGAAAGCAAGAGTCAGACACTCAACCAACTGAGCCACCCAGGTGCCCCTAGAAGAGCTATTTTGAGACAAATTGTTCAGATCCTCAAAGTCTTGGTAGGAGTTGAACTGTGATAAATTAAAAGTCAAGGTATCTCATATTAGTGACTTAAGTCACAGGTTGTTTGAACATCCTGTTGATGGAGATAAGGATGCAGATGTAGATATCCAAATACACTAACCAACAAAATACACCTACCAACAGAAGGGCTGAGGGGAGAAGGCTTTCCTGCTGAGCTTCAAGGAGGGGAGCACAGACACCTGGCCACTGGCTTCTATTTATAAATTCTATGCAAGCACCTAAACAGAGGTATGGAGCCAAGGCTTAAATGGAATACTGTAATTTGATACTTCCAAATTAAAGTGGAGAAAATAAAGAGAAATATTAGAATGAGGAAGAATGTAGGGAAGTGCCACTGTAGAAAGGACATGCTCTTTGGAATTGGGAAAATTCAAATCCAAATTTGGACTACCAAGTGGATTAATGAGTGCTCTGGGTTTCAGTTTCTGAAGCTGCATAGAAGCTGGAAAGTATTAAAGCAAAAATTCAAAAAGCTTTTTGAGTTGGAATATATGGGCATGTCCTGCAAAATTAGGGATTTGATTGGTTTCTTCTTTAGTTCCCAGACTTTTAAAACTGGAAGAGTGTTGACCTCTGGGTCAGCCTGCTTGGTTCTGTGGTGTAGTCCACAGACAACATTAATTCGCCATTCATTCATGAAGTATTCTTTGCAGGTCTATATATAAATCATGCTCTTCTGTGTAGCCTGAGCTTTATAAAACTCAGAAATCTCTTTTTTTTTTTAAGGTGTTCATCATAATATTGCCTACTTCATAGATCATTGTGAGCATTAAATAAAATCATCTGTGGAAATTGCTTACACGGTGTTTGGCATGTTGTATGTGCTAAAAAATGATAATTGTTATTTTATGCTTTCTAAACATTTTCTTCAGGGGTTAAAATGCACAAATTAATATTTTCCTTTCAACATCTCTGTTTCATAGAATAACCTTTCACTTGGATAAGTTCATCAGGGTGGACTCATGATTAATTCTGCATCTCATTTTGTTTTTAATTTTACCCAGTTCATTGTTAATGTGAAATAAATATTGCAAATGTCATATTTAAATCACACTGTTTTTGTGCTCTCTCCACTTTTCCATTAATATATTCTAGTATATTGTTTATCAGACCTCAGCTGGAGAAGTACTTTCATTGTGCTACCACATTCCAGGTTTTATTTTTCTTTTGTGGCCAGAAGAAGATGGTTACTGAGGTACCAGAGATGAAAGGAAGAGAGAGAGAGAGAGAGGAAGGAAAAGAAAGAAGGAAGGAAGGAGAGAAGGAAGGAGAGAAGGAAGGAGAGAAGGAAGGAGAGAAGGAAGGAGAGAAGGAAGGAAAGAAAGAGAAAGAAGGAAAAAGGAAGGAAAGGAAGAAGAAGGAAAAAGGAAGGAAAGAAAGAGAAAGGAAGGAAGGAAAGAAAGAAGGAAAGAAAAAGAAGGAAAGAAAAAGAAGGAAAGAGAAAGAAGGAAAGAAAGAGAAAGAAAGAAGGAAAAAAAGGAGAGAAAGAAAGAAAGAAGGAGAGAAAGAAAGAAGGAGAGAAAGAAAGAAGGAAAGAAGGAAAAAGAAAGAAGAAAAAAAGGAAAGAAAAAAGAAAAGAAAGGAAAGAAAGAAGGAAAAGGAAAGAAAGGAAAGAAAGAAGGAAAAGGAAAGAAAAAGAAAGAAGGAAAGAAAGAAGGAAAGAAAAAGAAAGAAAGAAGGAAAAAGGAAGGAAAGGAAAAAGAAAGGAAAGAAAGGAAAGGAAAAAGAAAGGAAAGAAAGAAAGAAGGAAAAAGAAAGAAAGAAAAGGGTAAAGTGAGAATTTAGGGAATTATAATCTTGCCAGTGGGGTGAGATGAGGGGAAGGACTCATTCACAGGAAACACAGAACATTAAGTCAATTGGCCCCAAACCAAGGGCACCAAATCATCCTGGAGGTGTCTCAGGGCTTTGGTGTCATCTTACGGAGGCCGATCCAATAGATTATATTAAGCTTGTCTGCATGGTAATTGCAAAAAGGTTTGACTCATCGAATTTAAATGTGACTTTGACAGAGGGCTTCTTCCCTGGCCTTCATTATGGGCGGACTGATTTATGAGCACTTTCCCATCATTTGTCTCTGCAGCTTCCTGGGTAACAGCAAATGCCAGAAACCGCATGCTTGCAGGTGTAAACCATTTGAAGGAGACAAGGAAGATAATGTGCAGAGTATTAGCAGGAGCATGGAGCCTGATCTAATTAAGCCTAATGTAGAATACGATGCAAGCACATAAAAGCACCACTGACCCTGGTCTCTGCCTTCCGCATACCCAGGATTTACTTTAGAGTGCTCAGCAAAAAAGCCAACACACACGCTCCTTCTTCCCATCGTGGTCAAAGAAAAGTGATCCTGTGAAAATGGTTTTCCTCTATGTGTTTGACTAGGCCTGTGGGAAGACACAGAGGGAACAGATACTACTCTGCCCTTCGGGACTCCTGATGGGCATGCTGGGCTTCCTTATTTTTTGAAAACTATAGACCTTTTGGACAAGAGGCAGCTAACCTATACCATAGGGAAAAACAAGTGACAGCTGTGTACAGGAGGGCACAAAAAGCGTTGTCACCATTGTGTAAACTGAAACACACATGCACTTGAGGCTTGTTTCAGGACTGACATGCAGGATACCATTGAAGACTGTTGCTTTCAGGAAGAGCAACGGGGTGGGGGGCAGTGGGTGTTCTGTTCTTTTCATTTGGCTTTTGTATGTGGTTTGAATTATTTTGAGTCATACACTGTAATATTTTTATTGGTAGGATTATGGGCCCTTTCATTGTCTTTATACTTTTTCATATTTAAAAATTATTTACAAATGTTGCCTTATAAGACAAAAAGACGGGTAATAGGAGTTGGTGAGGATGTGGAGAAATGGGACCTTCCTACACTCACTTTGGAAAACACTCATGAAGCTCCTAAAATGTTAAACATAGAGCTACTACATGACCCCCATAATCTACTCCTAGGTCTAGATCCACAAGAAATAAGAACCTATGTCTGCAGAAGAACTTGTACACACAAACGCTTATACCAGCATTATTCCTAATGGCCAAAGATGAAAACCCAAATGCCCATCAACTAAAAAAATGAAACAAGGAATATTATCTAGCCATAAAAAGGACTGAAATATTGACACACGCTACAGCATAAATCAACCTTGAAAATGTTACGCTAATGAAAGAAACCAGTCACAAAGGGCCATATATTATAGGATTTCATTTATGTGAGATATTCCAGAATAGACAAATCTCTAAAGACAAACAGTAGATTAGTAGATGTCAGGGGCTAGGGAAAGGAGGGGCAGGGGAGTGACTGCTAATGGTATTTCTTTTGGGCTGATGAAAATGTTCTAAAATCGAGTGTAGTGATGGTTGCACAACTCTGAGTGTACTAAAAACCATGGAAGTATACATCTTAAATTGTATGGAATGTGAGTTCTATCTCAATAAAACTATTAAGTTATATGAGAACCAAAGACTAGGTTTCTGAAGAGAAAAAAGGGCTCTAGTTGCCATTGGATTTGTAATTTTTCTTTGGGGCATTTTTATGCTTTGGTAAAGTATTTTTCCTCAAAGGGAAAAAATGAGTTGTGGGTGTTTTAATAGGATATCAAAGTCTGTGCGTTTTCTAATTGTCAAAAGATTAAGACACTGGAGTTTGTTAAAAGGGACAATCCTTTGTTTATCCTGAAGTGTTTTCCATTCCTGTGAACCATGAGGACTCAGGGAGTGAAGAACGGGTTGCTAACAGCAGCAGACAGTGTCCATGTCCTAAAAAGCCGGCCTGGTCAGGGATTCCCACCCTAGGGAATGAGTATGTTCTGGATACATTCAACCATTCTCTGGGGATTTTCTAGGCTCCTTTAAATCTGGTTAAATTATGTCATAGTTTGGTGTGATTCACTCAGCAAATGTTCCCTGTTTCTGGCATTTGCTGTTCCCGGGCTATGCCAGGCCCTTTGTCCTGGACAAGGACAAGGGAATTTTTAGGATGAGAGTCTGAGGAGATCTGGGTAGCACAACGAGCTGTGAAGGCAACTGGCAACAGGAACCAGACCTCCCAACAGCCATGTTGTTGGTCTCAGGGCACTTCCTGGGTGTGCCCTTTGCCACTATGAGGAAATAGTGACCGGTAGACCATGGGTTTCTCTCCCTAGGTTGGTGCTTGTCTCCTCACCCCCTCCTTGCCAACACCCCTAGGTTTACCCTGCAGAACACAAAAGGCCAAATAATCACGAGGGTAAGAGAACAGATGCTTCTTTGAAAACTAAACTCATAGGTATCTTTGACCCATGGAAAATAAAGTCAACATGCGGAGAGAGCCCCGCTTATGTACTGATGAGGGGATGAATTACCAGACAGGCACATGGGAAGAACAGCTGGTAAACATGCAGCAGTAACTATTATAATCCAGTCCTTACTCCAATATTGAGATTAAAAGATAAAACTTGACCGGTATATTTCATTTTGTCCAGTATCATTGAAGCCTAATTCTTTATTTGACCACCATCAATCTTTTTACAGTCTGCACTTTGCCCTCTGCTTCTTCCTCTCCCAACCTATTTGAGAGACTTCACTGGATTTGGCCATTTCTTGTCACCTAACTCAGCTATTGGGGGTGCTGGAGAAGGTGATTTATTTCTCTTTGTCAAGGTCTTTGGTCCCTTCCGTAATAGCAAGGACGAAAGAAGAGTACTTCTTGGAAAAAATGAGAAGAGAAGAGGTTGGTAAGTGGCAGGACCTTCTAATTTCTGCTCCCCCTGGCCTGTGGCTATTGCAATAAGGCTTGCTCAGACTTTTATTGAAAAACAGCCAGGCTTTAGCTCTCAGAAGGCAGAAGCATGCTGTGGTGTAGGACAAAAGCACATTGCCAGCTCACAGCATGAAATTCCTGAGCAAGAAATTATGGGAAGTAGAATTTCCAAGGCATAGCCAGGAATCAAGGCCAACGAAAATGACCGAAGGAGATTCAGAAAATTCCAAGAGCCAAGAATTTAAATCCAGAAAGATAGAAATAATTTAGTCCTTATCTCAGATGTGAGAAAGTCAAGTCTGTAGAGGTTAAATGTTTTACCAACAGTCATGTAGCTAGTATCCTGGTCTGAATATTTTGGGTGAAGAGGGGGGCAGCAGGGGCCAACAATCTCTATTAAAAACAATAGGCTTTCTCTAGAATGGTCACTGTGATATCAGGTTCAATTTTCTGTTTTCTGTTGTTTCTCCTGTTCTCAGACCATGTAAGTTCTCTGTTGGCCGTTGAAATAGATCACTCTAATTTCAATTCCTAATGCAAAAGGGAGTTTATTTTGTTGAACATGAAGATATAGTTTCAATACATGGTGCTCAAGTCAAGATGCTATTTCCCATCATCTGCCAACTGCTTTGGGTTTTCTTAGATTTGTCCTAAGAGGAAATTCTGTTTCTCTGGAAAGTGACAGAATGATGGAATCTTAACGCTTCTTAGGTCCCTAAGTGGTCAATGACCAGCAGATTTCCATCCTTATTGACTGAAAATGTTACTTTTTGTCTCTCAATTTTATAGGTTTTATGAATCTAAGATATTTCATTGGCTTATTTTAAAGCTCCCTTGCTTATGGGCTGATTAGACACAGGGAGCAACAGCCCTCCAGCTTGCTAACACTGAGGACATAGCAGTCTAATAGGATCTGCAGTTCCCAAATCACATAGTATCAGAAACTAGAGTGATGGCGGAGGGGACCCCTGTAGGCTGGATTAGGTACAACCTAAGGAGGAGGAGCTGACACTGGACTATAGCAGATCTTATCTCTGCAAATAGGTGCCTATCCTTAAGGAATTTGCAATTAGAACTCTTTTACATAGCTAATAGCTAGTCTGAGTGCAAAAATAGAAATACTTTGGAAAACAGTTTGGCAGTTACTTATGAGGTATGCACTTCCCCATGACTGAACAATTCTTTTTCTCATCCAAGATGAGACATCGCCACAAAAGAACAAACAAACACCTAAGAAATTTTAGTTACCTGTTGTGCCTTTAAAAAAGTCACCCCAGAAATGTAGTGTCTTGTAATAGTAGTAATCACTTCTTTCTCATGGTTGTGTAGAGCAGGTATTGAGAACCAGCTCCGCTGGGTGGTTCTAGTGCAAGGTCTTTTATAAGGTTGCAGGCAGATGTGGATAGGGCTGGAGGATTCCCTTCCAAGGAGGCGCTCACATGGCTGTTGGCTGGTGAGGGGCTCAGTCCCTCTCCTCAGGGCTACTTCAGCATCCTTACTGTGGCAGGACAACTGGCTTCTCCAAAGACAAGGCAGAAGCTGCATGGTCTTTTATAACCTATGCCCAGTCACACTGTTACTTTTACTATGTTCTGTTGTCACAGGGCCAGTTTGGTTCAGAGTAGGAGGAGATTGCATAAGGTTGTACACTAGGAAGGAGACTGGTTACCGGTGTTTAATAACCCCAACCTGGAAACAACTCAAATGCTCATCAATAAGAGAAAAAATAGAAATAGGAGTTTATTCTTTTTTAAAGATTTTGAGAGAGAGAGAGATGGATCATGAGCAGGGGGAAGGGTAGAGGGAGAAGCAAACTTCCTACTGAGCAGGGAGCCTGAAGCAGGACTCAATCCCAGGACCCTAGAATAATGACCTGAGCCAAAGGCGACACTTAACCAACTGAGCACCCAGGTGCCCTAAGCTCATATTTTTAAATGATTTTGAGAGAGAGAAAGGGGTGGGGGGAAGGAGAGGGAGAGCGAGCAAGCAAGCAGGTGGAGGAACAGAGGGAAAGGGACAGACTCTGTGCTGAGTGCAGAGCCTGATGGGAGCCTCAATCTCATGACCCCGAGATCATGACCTGAACCAAAAATCGAGAGTCGGACACTCAACTGACTGAGCCACCCAGGTGCCCCTAAACTGATACTTGTAATGTAGTACATAAAAGAACTATTGACACATGCAATGTAGATCTCAGACACTAAAGAGTCTAAACAGAAGAGTATGTATGATTCCATTTATATGAAGTTCAAGAACAAGTAAAACTAACCTCTGGTGATAGAATAGTTAGCACCTCTAGGAAGTTTGACTGGGAATAAAAATAGAGAGACTTCTGGGCGCCTGGGTGGCTCAGTTGGTTGGGCGACTGCCTTCGGCTCAGGTCATGATCCTGGAGTCCCTGGATCGAGTCCCGCATCGGGCTCCCTGCTCGGCGGGGAGTCTGCTTCTCCCTCTGACCCTCCCGACCCTCCCCCCTCTCATGTGCTCTCTCTCTCTCAAATAAATAAAAAATCTTTAAAAAAAAAAATAAAGAGACTTCTGGGGTTGCTTCGGTTATCTTTTGATCAGGGTGGTGGTTAGACAGATATATTTTCAGCAGGCTCTCTATAACATTGGTACACCTTATATGCTTCGTTGTATGTGTAGTAGGACTCGATAAGTTAAAATCGGGAACTGTTAAACATCTGATGTTTTTGTCATATGACTAGGGGATTTACTTTCTTCCATCCTGGCCGTGAACAGATGGACCTGGGATTAGGGATTTTTGGAATTTGGGGGTGTTAGACACCGTAGAAAACAATTGTTATAGACCTAGACTCTTCCAGTGTTACTTTGAACAAGTAGATCCATATAAATGGGGAAGAAATATGAGCACTGGTAATTTGTGGTCAAAGTTGGCGCTTATTAGTCTTCACTTACAGAGCTTCCAATTGGCTTTAGTACCATGTGAATGGACAAAATTGGTATTTGAAGACATACTATCAAGGAAAAAGTTGAGAAAACAATTCAGGATAAACAAGATTTATATTTGAAAAGTCAGAATGTACAATATTTCTAAGTCTCGAAGTATGTGCCTAAACTAAAGACAAATCAAGGAAATGAAGAGGCAATTTAAGAGCATTTCCTTTGGAAATGAGCCAGGGGGATAGAAACAAGACAGAAGAGGGGGTAAATCAGAAATAAGAATTTTTCCTTGAGTTCAAAACCATGTACTCTAGATTTAAAAAAATTTTTAAAGATTTTTTTGTCAGAGAGAGGGAGAGAGCGCGCGCACAAAGCAGTGGGGAGCAGCAGACTCCTGGCTAGGCAGGGAGCTCAACACTGGGCTCAGTCCCAGGATCCTGGGATCATGACCTGAGCTGAAGGCAGATGCTTAACTAAGCCACCCAGGCATCCCTTAATATTTTTTTTTTAAAGATTTTATTTATTTACTTGACAGAGACACAGCAAGAGAGGGAACATGCAAGCAGGGGGAGTGGGAGAGGGAGAAGCAGGCTTCCCTCTGAGCAGGGAGCCCGATGCGGGGCTAGATCCCAGGACCCTGGGATCATGACCTGAGCTGAAGTCAGATGCTTAACGACTGAGCCACCCAGGCGCCCCCCCTTAAAATTCTTTTCTATCAACCAATCACAGATAGAAGACCAGAGAATGGTGATAGAGAATGTTCTAAAGCATATGGAATAGCCAAAGACAGGTGATCAGAAGTCAGAATAACAGGATGCAACGCTGAAACCTGAAGTCAACGGAGCAATACCTTCAAAATAGAGAATAGGCCACTCATCTATAATTTGATACCTGCTAAACTGTAAAGAGCCAGCTTGGGGGGAAGGGCAGGGAGAAAAATACTCTCAGGCATCCAAGTTCTAAAAATTTGCCTTCTATGCCATTCTTTCTCAAATGAATACAAAAAATGATATATGCTGCCAAAGCTAAGTAACAAACTGAAACATGACTAGAACTCATCCAAGAGAAAGGGAAGACCTCAAAGGGAAATCTTAGGCTGACAGCTGTGTAACAGGCCTAGGGAGCCACCAAGAGCGGCTATGTTATCATGTGAAGACTCTGCAAGATAAATTAGTGATAGGCACACAGAGGAATAAACAAAATCAGCTATGATTTTATCCGGATAAAACCTAAAATATACAAGAATTACATTATTCTGGCTAGATTTGAACAGTCCTTTAGTCAATGGGTAAAGAGTTATTACCTAGAAATGTTTCATTAAGTTTGGAGGGTATTGTGAAGGTAGGAAAGAGTCTGGGGTGGGAATATAAGCTTATAAAAAGTTACCAGAAAAAGCCTCTTAAAACTAGACAAATGCCAAAAAGTAGTATAAATTTGAGAATGTTTAAGAATTATCCCCTCTGGGGATAATAAAGTTTCCAATTTAGCTAAGAGACTATATTAATAAGCTACTCAAGTTAATGGTCCCAACTGCTATTTCACTTTAGTGCAATGATTTAACTTTAAGCTAGGTAGTTTTGGCCAGGGACTTTTCAATCAGAGGTATACTGTAATAATTTCTCCCTGCAATATTCCTTTCTCCCTCTTGAGCAGGCTAAGTTCCAATAAGGATTCCATGGTTAGGAAAGCAGAAACACCCTAGATCTATAGAAGTATGTTCTGTAGAACACTACTCCTGTAAGATTCTCGGGGCGGGGCGGGGCGGATGGAGGAGAGAAACATTTCCATGGTCAAATATGTTTGCGAAATAGTTTTTAGCTCCCTTTGGAGGCTCACAGGACATTAATATCAATCTGAGAAGCCCTGCTAGAGAGAACCTGGCAGGTTCTAGGTCAAGGCTTAAGAACCAGGATTTTTTTCTTCCTTTGATTGGATCTAGTATAAATATAGATGTTACTACCTTTCCTCAAAAAAAAAAAAAAAAAGTAAAAGTGGGGGACACCTGGGTAGCTCAGTTAAGCATCCAACATTTTGGTTTTGGCTCAGGTCATGAGCTCAGGGTCATGGGATCAAGCCTCAGGTCAGGCTTGAGCACAGCACAGAGTCTGCTTGGAATTCTTGCTCTCCCTCCCCACGTTCATGTTCTTTCTAAATAAAATCTTAAAAAAAAGTCCATTGTCACTGAGTGAATAACTTAACATGCCAGGTACTCTGCTACTGGAGCCTTTTCTCTGTTGTAAATCCAGATACTTGGCATAATCAGTTTCATTTATAGGACCCCACACACTTGCTTTTAGTGGGATAAGCAAAGAACCCATATCCACTTAGTTTTCTCACAGGCAGAGCATGACAGGACTTGGCAATTCTTCTCCCCATCATTCTTTTGATTCCCCCCCCCCCATTTGCCATCAGACATTCGTCTGCCCTTGTTGCTGGGACATCTTTCATGGTTTATGTTGCTTTACTTTCCATGCTAGTATAATGCCTGTCAACATAGGATGTCTAGTACATGTTTGAATTTAGGGACTTCATGCATGCTGTAGCTCCTAGCTCAAGTAGCTCCTAGCCAGATGTGGCTATAGACACATGAACTGGGGCTAGTGTAAGAATTTTAAGTTTGGAAACACCTACTTTGTTCAGCTAAAAGACTTATGTTTGGAACAATTTGGGTACGTGAACCTGTTTAACTGTAAATCTTAGGAGATCTAAAAATATGGTACTTCTAGCTAATTTTTAACCTGCAAATTGAGATGTACTGTAAATATACATGGATATAAAAATCTCAAATTATGCTTTACCTAAATGATAAAAATTGAGATATAATTTTAATTGTATTTAATATATCTACTCATGATTGCCCAGGTTACCTACAGTTATACTTGTTTAGTGACCAAGTTAACCATTATCACCACTGAAATCCAAGATCATTGTTCTTCCTCTTTAGCACGGAGGGTAGTCCGTCATTAGTCCCAGACCTTTGTTCTAGGCATCTATTTTAGCAACATCCCCCAAACAAGCATCAGCCAAACAGGCAAGCTTCAGAAAAACTTTGGTCAAGCTGAATCTCTGTACCACTGGAAATTGGTCCTATTGAAGAACTGAGTATTTGTAGTAGAATATGCAGTTAAAAGCACAGTGTCTGAGATCAGACTTGAATTCATGGTCCAGCCTTGCCATTAGTTGACTGAGTGATGCTGGGTAAGTTACTTGGCTTTATAGGTATTCCAAATCCTGGAAATCAGGGATGAATGTTTACCTCTTTAGGTTTTCATGAAGCTCAAGTGTGTTATCGAGCATCTAGGATAGTTCCTGTCACATAAAAAGCATATAGTGTCCCTGTCAGTTGAATAAGGAAATATTCAGTCCCTGCTTAGAAGCAGTTTGAAGTGGAGTTGACTTGCCTACAAAGCAGGTATTTAAGTACCAAGATTAATGCCTTTAACTTTGCTGAAATATAAAGCAACCTAAAAGTTATTCCCTGCAGATAAATGGGGAAACTTTGTTTAACCAGAATTAATTTCAGAACTCCACCATGATGAGAGTAGAGACTGACAGTATGGCCAACAGTGTTAGTTACTAGAGTTCTTTGAGCAGAAGATTTACCTTGAGAAGTCACCATGTGTTAGTCTTAAGGACTAAGAAACTAGGGAATTACTTGTTGGTCTGGCTCAAAACTAAGCCTCTTCTGATCAAACCACTTCCAGTTGACCAATCCATGATCAGATAATTCCTTTTAGTCACTGTTCTAGACATTGGTTTTTAGTGTGATGCTTAGAATATCATAATCACCTGAGAAATGGTTAGAAATGCAAGTTTTTAAGCCTTAGCTCAGACCTATTTAAATTCTGGGGGTGGGGCCAGTAATCAATTTTCATCAGCCCTCCTTTGATCCTGATGCACACTGTCTAGAAGATTCCACAGTAGCTCTAGGCTAGTTCTACCTTAGTTTGATTGATTTTGTGGAAGAGTTTTGTTTTATACCCCTCTTAAGCTTGTAACCTCTGTATTTAGTTCTTGTATATACTACCTGACTTGTCAACCAACTATGAATCTACCGAAACGTTGTTCTATTCAGAAGCTAGAAGGGCTGGAGTAGAGGCCTAGGGTATCATGTTGTTATTCTATGGTCATGCAAAATACTGCCCCAAGCTGGAAAGAGGAGATGCCAACAGCAGATAGCTTACTTTCTTTCTTTTAAATGAGAAGCTGGGCACAGGCTGGTAGTGCAATCTGGTTTTATTAACACAACTGGAATAATTCATCTCCATTTCCTGATAGCCAAGTAAGACACTAACAAGGCTCCAATGATTAAGGTCCCAGAAAGGCCTGCCATCCACAGAGCTTGGGAACCTATAGGAGAACCTGTAGGGTAGAAAGGTAGGTTAATGTGTGCCAAGACCAAGTGATTCTGTATCCTGAAAAAGACATCTTTAGCTATAGGAAAAACAAGCCGGTCAATTTGAGATTCACATTGGTCATATCAGCAAGGGAGAAAAATTAGGGATGAGGAAGTAGCTTTGGCTTGATTATTGGTTCAGGTAAGGGGCTTCCAGTAGCTAAAGTCTCTGCCCACTCACTTGAGTTTTTATGGAGCTTTTCTGAGGAGTCCTTAGTGGCTTGGAGTAGAATCATGGGACCCTTGCTAGAAATGCTAGCAGTATGGTTGTGAAAATGGATGTTAGAGTTTCTTCTTCCTGTTGGAGAAAGGAGAGCTAGGGATTAGTTAGGATTTTTTGCACATGGTGGTGTAGGAATGGGAGAGTTAGGTCCCTCAATATGTACAGCTCTGTTCCATGTCTTAAGTGTGTTAACAGAAACTCAAACAAGTCTAAGACTTTGTACCTAACCCTGCTACCTCATTTTCACCAGAATTTGGTAATAGAGATTATGATATTAGACTTTCCCCAAACTGCCATTCTTCTGTAAAAGAGGTATTTGGACAGTAATATGTTAATACCAAGACCTTTTCCTAAGCTACAAAGGTAACTGGTAAGACAGTAACAGAGCAAAGCTGTTTGAATCCTATTTCTATTGCCAGTTATAGGATCTAAGTTTTCTTTTAGAAGGATATACGTTTCTTTTAGAAGCATAGACCTTTCTTTTAGAAAGGTATGGAATAGAGGTCATCGGAGTTAGGTTCTAAATATTTATTGAAGTATTTCATAACTATCATTACATTACTATGAGTCTCCCCCCACCCCAAAAAGGGACTTAAAGCTTTAGGGGTCATGAATCCCAATTAATTCAGGTGCTAGACAGGTAACAGTTAGTGGACCAGCTAGGAGTACACACATATTATAGGAGGACTGGGTCTGACCCACTAGAGCACCTACTGTCTGCAGGCATACTCCACCTATAGATCTTCAGGCAATGTTGCTAGACGTGCCTTCAAGCAGGTATAAACGGCTTGATTTGTGAACTAGCCAGATAAGTGTTTTTGTTAGACTGAGTCATGTGTAGGTCATGAGCCAGTTTGAGTCCTCACTTAGCTTTTTTCATATACATTTTGACTAAGGCTGAGACTTGAGGATTTGTAACTTATATTTAAAAGGCCTGGAACTCTAGGAAGCTGGTTGTCTGTTCTACTGCATCATAAAAATACCTAAAGCAGCCTCATTAATAAGATGAATCTTTACTTTGAATCATTTGCCTACAGGCTAAAGAAGGTAAGCAGGGGGACTCAAGATTATTTCAAGTTTGTCCTCCAGTGTGGACAGCTTAGATACTCACGCCTGGCAACAGGACAGGTTATCATACAGGATGGTGTCCCAGCAGGCTGGCAGACAGATGCACTACAGTGCAGATACACCTGGGAGCCAATAGAATGGAGATCATGGTGTAGAACCACATCACAAGTCTTCAAACTTAACTCCCCGGGAAGAAGTTGAAAGAAAGTTATCAGAAAATCTTGACATCCCAAGCTGATATCACAATAACACTAAAGAAGTAGAGTCCAGTAGGCAAATGTCATTCATGGCTTTGGGATCAATGGTGGCTCTGAGGGAGTACCAACAGCTACATTTAAAGGGCAGCCCTGGCTGAGGAGTGGTAGGATGTGGAAACAATTCTGAGTTGGGGGGGGTGCGGTTCTGAGCCTTGCTGAGGAACACAGAGGGAAGCATCATACCGGTCCCCCAAGTGCCTTCTTTGTCACCAAGTCCACAAAGCTGAAGGTGAAAATGCTGAAGCGCTGGTAGTAAGATGGAAATGGAGGGTCCAGGGCTTTCTGGACAGGGATCAGCTGCGTCTGATAGTTGTCTCCAGCATAGGGGCATCTAAGCAAAGACATCTGGCAGTCAGGAGGGGCTTCTCAGAGGGACTCCAGCACAGGTGCATAGAAGAGCCACTTACCCTTTCACCAGCATGGGCCACTGGGGCTGATGCTGCGGGTTTGTGCTGGGTGTGGCCCAACAGTGATGGAGAAGTAGCCCCAGGTAGGGGTCTGTTCTGTGGCGGATAGACACCTCCACGTAAATGGGATCCCGAAGTAGCTTCACCACTGGGTAGTCAACGGCAGTGTAGTAGGATCCATATAGCTTATCTGCAAGAGACCAAAAGGAGTTGAAGCAATAAAACCAGAATTAGGAAACTCTACATTGCCTGAGACAGCATATACACAGAAATACCTCCAGCAAGTGTCTTTTTACAAAGTTGTCTTAATGCCCAGAAAAGAGATAGGGCTTTAGACTGTAGGCCAGATGCTCCAGCCAAGTGGGTCTTACCTTTGGCAATCTTGAGTTCCAGAGTGAGGGGTCCAGCCTGGGTCTCAGGATGGGGTGGTGGGAGCGTAAAAACCTGGACATTAACCGGGGAGGCATTGCTACTGATCGAGTAGCTGCAGCTAACTCGAAGCCTACAGAAGAACAAGAGCTTTCTTAGCTAGTGTGGGTGGTAGGATGGGCCATGCCACCGTTCAGCTTTTAAAGGTTTTAGGAACCATTACATGCTAGGTGCTGGGCAAGTTTGTAAACATGAGGGGTATGGTTCCTGAGCTTGTGAGAGCTAGATCTTAGTTTGGGAGACCAATATGTAGATGGGATCAGTGTCGGTGCAGTACTGTGAGAAACAGGTGCTTTCTGTAGAAAGGGTAGTTAGGGAAGAGCTTGCAGGGAGTGGTCTTGAAGGAAGACAAAGTAATGGAGGTAAGAGGAGGGAGAGAAACAGCAGACAGAACAGAGAATGGAGACCAGTTTGTCCTATAGAATCTTCAAGGGACTTCAGTCGGAGTTTGGGGAATAGTGAGTGAGGGATGGAGGGCATTCAAGGAGGTTGGGCTGAAGAGGAAAGTAGGAGGTGCTTGATGCAGGGTCCTTCAGGTTACATTCATGATGCCTAGTTTAAGCTGTGGCAAGACAATGAGGAAGCTTTAAGGGTGCAATCTTCTGAGGTGTTGAGGAGATTCTTTGTTACAGCATGGACTATGGAGGGAGAAGGCCAAAATGAGAGTCCACGTAAGTGAAATAGTCCAGGGGAGTTTGATGGCAGTGATACGGGGTGACTTAAATAATGGTCCTTGAGATCGGACAACCAAGGCAGGAGACAGGTTCTCTTGTCATGAGGAGAGGTTCTGTGGATTCAGAGCTTACCCTAGAACTCCTGTTTTATGGGAGGGAAGGCATTCTGGTTAAGCAGGGTCAGGTTAACTAAGACCTTTACCTGAAAATACTGTCACGGGTGATAGAACCATGGCTCCAAGTTCTCACATCTCTAGCTGCGACCAGCTCATTTTCATATACTGCCTGGTCTCCAATGATCTAGAAGTATGGGGAAAGAAGTATTATTCCTGCTAGCCAGGTGTCACTTCACTCAGAACTTGCTCTGACCTAACAGTCAGCAGTGCTAAGCTATTTTAGGCTGCATTTTCTGCTCCTTGAGCAGAGGCAAAAGCAGGTGGCAACTAACCTGGGACATTATCACTTCACCTTACATCAGGATAAGGCAATAGGGCTTATTATAGAGGCAGCCAGGAACATGACCACAATGTCAGCCAACCCCTGCTTGCTTTCCAGGGCAGTATGGCAAGAAGAAACTATTACTTGTTCCTCTTGTCTATGGCTTGGTAGAAGTACTAGCCCCTTGCTGGAGCGCAGCTGTGATCTTAGCTGAATGCCCAGGGGAGGTTTCTGCTTTCTCAATGGTGAAGCATTCTTCTGTCCTAGAGACCATCATATGCACCAAGCAGTGGTCAGCTGTCTCCTTCATGGCTAAGATATTCCACCTCTCCCTCCAGTCACTAGGACATTTCTATCGGACTTCTAGAGTTAAGAACAGTTGACCTTTGGCTCTGTCCCTACCTGTCTTGTGGTGCCACAGGAATTAAATGAAAACCAGAAGAGAGCAAAGGTACGTGTTGCCATCACAGGGGTACATTCATGGTCATTCCTGAAGGCCAAGCGCACCAAGCGCACAGAATTTAAGAGCAGTGGGGGTGAGGTCACCTTCCGAGACACGGCGATGGAGAAGTGGCCATCTTGGGTACAGTGTGAGGTCACTGAAAAACCAGAATGGCTGTGCTGAAAACAGGTCATACCTCCTGTTTTGAGCCAGCTAGGTATTTAGAGAGTTTTGATCCCTCCCCAAGAGGTTGGCAGTCCCACCGAGTGGACTCTGTGCAAGTTCAGCTATCCAGAGCTCAACGGAAGGACTGAACGAGCGCCTGGATTTGAATGTTGCCTCCACCACTTACTGAGCAACCTCAGGCCAAGCATCTAACCTCCTTGCTCTAGCTTCATTTATAAAATGGGGATAATAGTACTTGCTTTGTTTTACTTATCAGTTAGTATTCAGAGCTTAGGGTCTGAGTAGTGATCACTTAGGGTCAAGTATTCTAGGATATGCTCATTGCTTATACACTAACTTCTGGTCATCTTTAACATTTGTCTTCTGGGGGAGGGGGGAGGGAAGATCACTCTTCTCTGGATTTAATTGCAAGTTATTGGTACTTTACTTTAGCTGGTTTCAGAGATGCAGTAACTCACCTGTGTTTCCATAGTAACAGGAACTTGCCTCCAAATTGTAGCAGCAGCCAATCTTCTCGCAGTCTCCTTGAGTGATAGGTGAAGGAGCACAAGGCAGCCTGTCCCACACTGGGACAGAGTCACACAGGTCAGCGTTTGGAGCATCTAGGGCTACATTTTGAAGAGGCAAGTAACTCGAGCTAGATAACGAAGTTGTGTCTTAAGAAAAAAAAAATCATTTGTTACAAAGTATTAAAATTCCCACAGATGTCCAGATGATCAAGGTAGGTCTGTATTATATACTAGCAATTAAGTTTCCGAAAGTTAAGTAAATCTTACGTTCCCTGAAGTTAGTACTTCTTGAAAGAGAATACCAGCAAGATCAGTAGAAGCAGTGGGGCTCCTTTTTTCCTTCAAGCAAAGAATTCTATTCTGCAGAGGTGCTTCTCAATCTTCCTGTACTGTGAGTTACTGGGGGATCTTTTTGAAATGCGGATTCTGGTACAGCTGGTCTGATATGGGGACTGGGATTCTGCATTTTATCAGTGTTACCTCTCTGGATTAGATTTTGGATACAAGGCAGAGGAGAAGAGTGCACTACAGGTTTGAATCCCTTAGGACTTTGAGGTAGGGCTTGCAGAGGGCAAGACAAGATTTGCTGAAGCTGAGTAGGAGTCACACTAAGTGACTCCTTAAGTGATCAAGTAGCCTCCAGCTGAAAGGCCTGAGCCCTATTTTCAGGGCACAGTTGATCCTCGGAGGCATTTGGCAAGTATCCTTAATAGCTTTAGCTTCCCTCCCTACACTTCTCAAGACCGAGGAGCTCCTGGTCTTGGGTTAATTCTTGTTCAAATCCCAGCTCTGCAGCTCACCAAGAGCTCACCAGTCGGGGGAAGGAATAGCATATACAGCACTGGTTAGGACTGGGGAGGGGACGGCGAAGTGCTCTGCCCTCCACAGTGCCTCGCACCAAGTCATCTAATCACTCATGTGGTAGTTATCTTAAGGACCGCATGTGCAGGGGAGCTGGAGGACAGTCCTTCATGTCACTATCGCTGCACAGAGCGGGTAGAAGAGGCTCAAGAGCGCACCATCCACACCCTGAAAGTTTCCAGCCCTTACCTGGGGGATCCGTAGGACACTTGAGCATCTTTGTCTTCGTAACCGTGCTGCGTCCAGCCACATCTGCTTCCTCGACTCCAAGTAGCATGATATAGTGGTGGTCCTGGGGAGTCACCCCTGATGGTGGTGCAGGGGGCCTCAGCATTCCTGGTGACTGGGTCATCCTGGTCCACTCAGTGACATAGCAGCCGCCGTAAGAGGCTTCTAATACCATGGAGCTGCCTGGGCCCTCCCTTAGCCAGACACCACAGCCAGAGTTATTCTGCAGCCTGTGTGGCAGCCCGCGGTGGTCTGGAAGGCAGGGGGGAGCAAAAAGCACAGGGGGGTCAGTCGCCACAGTCCTCAGTACTGGGAAAGGACAGCCAGCTTTGCCGTCACACCCCAAGGGGGCAGCAGCAAGAAGAGAGAGGAACAAGAGGGGGCTCCGATTGGGAAGAGAAGTTCTATCTTAGACGATTCAGTCTGTAGGAGAGGCTGCAGAGTTTACCAAAGGGGGAAAGTGTTAGGAGGGGAAGCTAGAGGGCTAAGCCGAGTGAGTCAGCAAACTTACCCCAAGCTATCAGTGCAGGAGTCGCTGTCCCCTGGCTCAGGTTTATGGTGAACTGAAGACTCTGTAGCCCGCAGTGGAGTTCACCAGGATAATCTGGTGCCTCGGGCTTCTGGTGACTGCTTAAAGCAAGAGCCAAGGGAAAACAGACCAAGATGGACTGTAGCAGCCACATAGCGCCGCTAGGAACCCCACTGGCCGTAAGACCTGCCTTGTTTCCCAAGAACCGGAGCTCCCCATGCTCCGTGAGGTTCGTTATATACAGAAGGAACTGGCTTCAGGGGCACACCTGTGTGATATGCAGGTGGGCCTGCTTTGGAAAGGGTGATTCCCCCAGCTTCATTCACTTTAGGCTATAGTCTGCAGCTGCATTACTTTAAACATTGCAATCCAGGCAATTCCAAGCTTAGGAAAAATGTGGTACCTTTTAGCTAAAAGAGGCTTCCCCAAAGTTGCTCAGGGTAGCACTTATTCTAGTAGCTTATTGACTTTAGAAGACCATCCTCTCGTTTTGCACATTTGGGTGTGAGTCTGAGCTCTGCCACTTATGAGCTATGCAATCTGGCTAAGTTACAACCTTTTGGAAACTCAGTTTTCTCTTCTGTAAAATGGGAATAATATCTCCCGGTAGTAGTATTCTTGAGGGTTAAGTGAGAATATTCTATGTCAAGTGTGTGGCAAATACTTAGCCAAAGAGCACTTGGTAAACACTGTTGGGGCCTTTAAGGACCCCCGGTACCTTCATGGTTCTAAGCTTTTGCAAGAAGTCACTGCACAATTGGAGCCTGGCTTGAAATTTCACAGAAATTTAACCTTGATTTAAAAAAAGAAACAACAATAACCTTATTTAGAACCTTACCTTTCCCTGGTCCTAAGAGAGAGTTCCACCACTGAAGTCTTTTCTTGACAAATTTCAAAGCTTTTATTTGCCATACTTGTCCTATTGGGCTCCCCTACAGGACCTAAAAGGAAATGTGGATCACGACATGAATTCCCCAAAGGAATTTTGCCTCTTACGGATATTTCAAAATCTCTCATCACTTACCTATGTTTTAGACATATTTTCATAAATATGTGGGAGTTTCTTATTTGCTTGGTTTCCACATTGTTCTCCTCCTTACAAGGTATATGGTTTACATGTCCTGACCACTGTTTGGGCCATAGCATCAGGCCAGATTCTAGAGACATTCTAAGAGATTGAGGAATGGATGGATCTACTACCCCCTGGTGAGGCAGGGACATGAAAACTGGCTTCTGTGGTCTTTCCCCAAAATGGTCTTCTGACTATATTTAGCTCAATATTTATTATACAAAAACATTTCCTGAGTCAGCAGAAGTCTTAGCCAAAGCACTGAGAATGTATATACAGGTAATAGAAGAGAGTAAATAAGCATATATCTTCCAGGGGAAATTGGATGACTCATTTAACCACGTGGTAACAGAAAACATTGAAGGGATGCTGGACTCTGCCTTCCTGGGTGGGATGTGGCTTCCTGACAGCCTCTCTCTGCACTGGATTTGGCCACACCTGACACACCCCATTTATTTGCTCACAGGACTTACCACATTGGATTCTAAGGACCTCTTACTTATTTTTCATTGCATCCTGAATGCCTTAGATAGTGTGTACTCTGTGTTCACTGAGTCAAGAATGAATCAGTGAATGTGCTTTCATTAGTGGCCATGTCCTGAGGCTGACCCCCTTGAAAACGTGGCTCCAACTCATGACCTTTACCTGTTTTTCCTTCAAGTCACTATATATGTGTTTGCAAGTATAAGAAAGAAGGTGATGTGTGTTATGTCTCAGGCTTAAAGGCCAGTTTCCCCACTAACTTACGAATGCTGTTCTCTAAAGCAGGGAAGGATCAAGGAGAGTTGCTCTTTTTTCTAATGCTTGGGGGCAGTGTAGCATCATGGTTATTTGGATTTTGGCAACAAATGAAAGTGGGTACAAATTCTAAGTCATTACTTCCTAGCCCTGTGACCTCTGTCAGTGAGTTCCAACTTTTACATCTGTGAAGTGGGGATAGTAACACCTACCTCACATATGAGTATTAGTACAACCAACAGGTATTGTTTGATGAAATAAGATAATGTGTGTACAGTGTCCGTTACAAAACTTGCTGTGTAACTGTTACTTGTCAGTGTCAGGAATGTCAGCAAGACCAGTCCATCTGTTTGGGACACAAAGGTGAAGCAGGTGCCAAGCAGTGGCCTCCTTGGATTGGTGGGGAGTCTGAGGAACAGCCTATCCTGGTGGGATCACATTCTGTAGTGAGGTTGTGTGTTTACAGAGTTAAGAAATGAACATACAAATCTGAGACTGGGTTGAGATATCTGGAGGTCCACCCAGGCTCATACCAGTCACCCTGATGCCACAGAGGATGAAGGATGAGTTCCCAGGAGAATATGCCAGCAGGGGTCTGGGGTTAGGTGATTTCATGCTCACTTGCTCCTGTGCTAAATCCTCTGAAGACATATTCATTCAACTATACCACTCAATTTCGGGAGAGGAAATGCACGGATAGCATGTGATCCACCTTGAGGAGCCCCAAGTTTAACTGATAAGATATCCTATCCCCCTATTATCTCAAAAGTAATGCTCTGCTCTTTGAATTTGGAAAGGCAGATGCTGTTTTATGTTAGAATCACTCGGTCATTTAGAAATAATTTTTGTGGAATTACATACAGAATACAAATCAGCATAACTTGTAGAGACTTACCAAAAGCCCTGTAATCATGGTGACATTCCTTTGATCTATATTTTACAGGCATATTTAAGGATCCACCTTGTGTCACCTACCAAAGTAGTGAGGAGTCCCAAACAGGAGGCTAAACTGCCTATAATGGTTAATTTTATGTGTCAGCTTGACTGTGACATGGAGTGCCCAGATTAAACATTATTTCTGGGTGTGTCTGTAAGAGTGTTTCTGGATGGCATTAACATTTGAATCTGTAGGCTAAGAAGATTGCCCTCCCCTGTGTGGAAAGGCATCATCTAATTGGTGGAGGGCCTAAATAGAATAAACAGATGAGGAAGGAGGAACCCCCCCCCCCAACTGCCGCCACCTTTTTAATTCCTGCCTGCAAGCTTGAGTTGGGTTACTGATCTTAGGACTCTTGGACTATAATTTACACCCTTCACTCCCTGGGTTCTCAGGACTTCAGGCTTGGACTGGAATTATGGCCCTAGCTTTCCAAGGCCTCCAGCTTACAGACAGCAAATCGTAGGACTTCATACGTGAGCCAATTCCTCATAATAAATCTCTATATAGAGATATATAAACGTGTGTGTGTGTGTGTATATATATATATATATTATTCTTTCTATTTCTCTGGAGAACCTGGACTAAGATCCTGCCCATTCCTCTTTCACTGGTCTGCCACTGAGTGTGCCGGTAAGAGGGGAGGAAAGGGTAGTTTCCACCCCTGGGACAAGGGAAACTGTGATTTCCAGAATCCTTGTTCAACCAGGGCATCTTTGTCCCAAGTCATATTTGCATGTTTCAATTTAAACTAGAAAACAAGGGTATCACTATGCAGTTTACTAATGGTCCCTTTACTGGAATATGGGCACACACAGCGATTTCTCTAGAGATTGGCTGCATTTTGATAGTACCAGGGTTGTTACAAAGTTTCCTGGCTATTCCTCGGGATAGGAATTTACAGTGGTTCCCTTGCTGTGACTGCAGTGTGTCCTTCTGACTGGAGGGTAACGTATGGGGTAAACAAAGCCCCAGGAAACCCTCTTCAAGTCTGATAAGGCAATAATCAAAATTACCCCCAAATATGGAGGAGCGATTAGACCATTGTGTTTGCTAATCAGTAATTAGGGAGCAGTGAGGGAGCACCCAGCTGTTCTCAGCATGTGGTGGAAATTAGGACACTTCTGAAGGAAGATGTCAAACTTAATTTACTGTAAATACTTACATGGTTTTTCTTTTCAACAAACAAGAATGAGATGTAAGCCTGAGTCAGTTGTGAGGTGATGAGTCTCATTGCTGGGTCTCTTCTTTCGACTTCCTGTCTCCATCCTGGGTCACACAACGCACCTCCCTAGTGCCCACTCTGCTCTGAGGTTGTCTTGCCTCTCCCCTCCACCCCTTTCTTTGTCACCAGGACCAACGGCTACCTGTAGGGAGAAAAATGCCCTTGCATAGACAGGAGGACCCAGATGAATAGCTTTTTGGACTTTGAGAGGAAGGTCAATATATTGGTGTTCCTCTCTCTTGAAGTGGAAGGAATGTTTAAGAAAGAGGTAGGAGAGTAAGTTGCCAAAAAAAAGAAAAAGAGCTGAAATTAAGGACTTTGGGGTAGGGATTTACAGATACTGTTGCTGTTTCTGATTCATATAGGGTGTCAATTGAAATGATTCCCCCCTTTTCATTATGCTCATCTACTTAAGGGTAAGGCACCAGTCGTATTGGATTAAGGCCCACACTAATGACCTCATTTTAACTTCATTACCTCCATAAAGACCCTATCTTTAACATGTCTTTGTTAGGCATAATTCAACTCAAAACATCTTGCAAAACGTTGTAAAGCTGCATCAGCCAAACCAATATTTGGGTGTGTGTATATATATATATATATATATATACACATATATATATGGATGACATGAGAACTGTGTGCATGTGAATGCCTTTGTTTCTTCACTTTCATAGTTTTTATTTCCTTATTAAAATTCCTTTTAAAAATTCCCCACCTTGCTTTGGCAAAACTGAAGGGATTTTTATTTATTTTTTATCTGTTTATTGTTTAAAGTTTTATTTTTATTTATTTTTTTTAGAAAGAGAGGGAAAGGAGTGAAGGGGCAGAGGGGAGACGGAGAGAGACTCTGAAGTAGACTTTGTGCTGAGCGTGGAGCCAATGTGGGGCTGAATCTCATGACCCTGAGATCATGACCCGAGCCGAAATCAAGAGTTGGATGCTAAACTGACTGAGCCACCCAGGTGCCCCATAAAGTTTTTAATTTTAATTCCAGTTAGTTAACATGCAGTGTAATATCAGTATGAGGTGTATAATACAGTGATTCAGCAATTCCATATATCACCTGGAGCTTACCACAAGTGCATGCTTTATTCCCTATCACCTATTTCTCCCATCTCTCCACTCCTTCCCCTCTGGTAACCATCAGCTCTGTATAATTAAGAATCTGTTTCTTGATTTGTCTTTCTCTCTTTTTTCCCTTTGCTCCTTTGTTTCCTAAATTCCACATATGAATGAAATCATATGGTATTTGTGTTTCTCTGACTGACTTATTTCACTTAGCATGATACTCTCTAGCTCCACCCAGATTGTTGCAAATGGCAAGATTTCATTCTTTTTTTATGGCTGAGTAATATATATTGATATATATATTGCTATATATATCAATTCTTCTTTATCCATTCATCAGTTGATGGACATTTGGGCTGTTTCCATAATTTGGTTATTATAGATAATGCTGCTATAAACATTGGGTGCATGTATCCCTTTAAAATACTATTTTTGTATTCTTTTGTATTCATAGGGTAGTTCTATTTTTTTTTAAAGATTTTATTTATTTATTTGACAGAGACACAGTGAGAGAGGGAACACAAGCAGGGGGAGTGGGAGAGGGAGAAGCAGGCTTCCCTCAGAGCAGGGAGCCCGATGCGGGGGTCCATCCCAGGACCCTGGGATCATGACCTGAGCCGAAGGCAGACACTTAACGACTGAGCCACCCAGGAGCCCCTGGGGTAATTCTATTTTTAACTTTCTGGGGAACCTCCATACTATTTTCCACAGTGGTTGCACCAGTTTGCATTCCCACCAACAGTGCAAGAGGGCACCCCTTTCTCCACATCCTTGCCAACACCTGCTGTTTCTTGTGTTGTTGATTTTAGTCATTGTGATAGCTATAAGGTAATATCTCATTGTGGTTTTGATTTGTATTTCCCTGATGATTGGTGATGTTGAGCATCTTTTCATGTGTCTGTTGGCCAGTTGGATATCTTCTTTGGAAAAATGTCTATTCATGTCTTCTGCCCATTTTTTAATTGGATTATTCACTTTTTGTGCATTGAGTTTTATATGTTCTTTATATATTTCAGAAACTAACCCTTTACTGGATATGTCATTTGCAAATATCTTCTCCCATTCCATAAGTTACCTTTTAGTTTTGTTGTTTCCTTTGCTGTGCAAAAGCTTTTTATTTGATGTAGTCCCAATAGTTTATTTTTGCTTTTGTTTCCCTTGCCTTGGGAGACATGTCTAGTAAGAAGTTGCTATGGCTGCTGTCAAGGAGGTTATTGTCTATGTTCTCCTCTAGAATTTTTATGGTTTTAAGTCACATATTTAGGTGTTTAATCCATTTTGAATTTATTTTTGTGTATGGTCAAAGAATGTAGCCCAGTTTCATTCTTTTGCACATTGCTGTCCAGTTTTCCCAACACCATTTATTGAAGAGACTGTATTTTTTCCCATTGGATGTTTTTTCCTGCTTTGTCAAAGATTTATTGACCATATAGTTGTGGGTTCATTTATGGGTTTTCTCTTCTGTTCTATTAATCTATGTGTCTGTTTTTGTGCCAGTACCATACTGTTTTGATTACCACAGCTTCATAATATAACTTGAAGTCCAGACTTGTGATGCCTCCAGCTTTGTTTTTTTTTCAAGATTGTTTTGTCTATTTGGGGCTTTTTTGTGGTTCCATACAAATTTTAGGATTGTTTATTCTAGTTCTGTGAAAAATCTGTTGGTATTTTGATAGGGATTGCATTAAATGTGTAGATTGCTTTGGGCAGTATGGACGCTTTAACAATACTTGTTCTTTTACATCTATGAGCATGGAATATCTTTCTATTTCTTTGTATCATCTTCAATTTCTTTCATCAGTGTTTTATAGTTTTCAGAGTACAGGTCTTTTACCTCTTTCGCTTGGTCTATTCCTAGGTGTTTTATTACTTTTGGTGCTATTGTAAATGCGATTGTTTTCTTAATTTCTCTTTCTGCTGCTTCATTATTGGTGTATAGAAATGCAACAGATTTCTGTACATTGATTTTTGTATCCTGAAACTTTACTGAATTTGTTTATCAGTTCTAGCAGTTTTTTGGTGGAGTTTTTGGGTTTTCTATATATAGTATTTTTCATCTGCAAATAGTGGAAGTTATACTTCTTCCTTACCAATTTGGATGCCTTTTATTTCTTTTTGTTGTCTGATTGCTGTGGCTTGGACTGCTAGTACTATGTTGAATAAAAGTGGTGAGAGTGGACATCCTTGTCTTGTTCCTAACCTTAGGGGAAAAGCTTTCAGTTTTTCCCAATTAAGGATGATGGTAGCTGTGGAGTTTTCATATACAGCCTTTATTATGTTGCGATATATTCCCTCCAGGCCTACTTTGTGGAGGGTTTTTATCATGAATAGTAGTTGTACTTTGTCAAATGCCTTTTCTGCATCTACTGAGATGATCATATGGTTCTTATCCTTTCTCTTATTGATGTGATGTATCACGTTGATTGATTTGTGAATCCTGAACCACCTTGAAGTCCAGGAATAAATCCCATTTGATCATGGTGAATGATTTTTTTGATGCATTGCTACATTCTGGTTCGTAGTATTTTGTTGAGGATTTTTGCATCTATGTTCATCAGGGATATTGGCCTGTAGTTCTCTTTTTTTGTGATTTCTTTATCTGGTTTTGGTATCAGGGTAATGCCGGTCTCATAGAATGAATGTGGGAATTTTCCTTCTAAACTAAAGGGATTTTAAAGTTCCTTTTTGTTTAGAGGAAAGGGATCAGTAATGCACACCATGGCTGAGTTGGTTGGTACCAATGGGCTGTTTTGGTTTAGAAAGCCGGGAGGACCTGGTGAGCCAGGACAGCTGAAGGATAGAAAATTTAGGAGGAAAGGTGCAGCCCACTTGGAAGCCATGCCCACTTTGGTCATTGCAATTGTTCTCAGCTGATTGGAGTCGATTGGGTAATTAGTTTACAAATGTTGTGTCTGATGCTATCTTATATACTCAGGTTTCTTACATTCTACCCCAACTTGTAACCAGGATATAGCCTTGCTTTTTTAACCAGGTGCCTTTACATACATAGCTTCCTCTTCATGTGATGAATATGGTCTTATCTCTGTTGGACCAGTTCCCTACTTTCACTGCAAGCAAAGGTTCTCCAAAGACTTGTCCCTGGACCAGCAGTGTCAGCCTCAAGTGAGGACATATTAGAAGTGTAAATTTGGGAGCATGACTCCAGACCTGGTGAATCAGAAGCTCTGGTGTGGGCACCAGTAGTGTATGGTTAAGTCTTCTAGGTGGTTCTGATGCATATTCAAGTTTGGGAACCAGGGCGATGGGGTAGTGTTTTCCAGGTCCTCTTCTAATGAGGCATTTCCTGATCCCCAAACTGGAGGTCATTGCCTCTTGATTTGGTTTCCAGTGCTCTCTGTGTTCCTCTTGGGACCGTTATGATCCAGTATTCTACTTCTCCTCATGGATTATAAAGTCCTTGAAGGCTGTGTCATACTCACCTTTGAATTAACCACATGATTTGCCCATGTGCTCAGACAGTATTTTTGAGACAAATGAACTCTGAGTATGTATGTATGTATGTATTTATTTATTTAAATTCTGAGTATTTAAACGGTGTGCGTCATGCTTCCGAGGGGAGCCAGTTTTGCAGGGCCTACTTCATATTTGCCACCAGCCTGTGTTTTTGTGCTTATCTCAGCATGTGAGAAGAAACTTCCTGTTATCTTTAGGCTAAGATGCAGGCTCCTTGGCATGGCCCCCAAATCCTCCCCAGTCGTGTCCCTGCCCACAGGTCCACGGCAGCCTCTTCCCTCCCGGTGGCAGGACAAATGGAATTCCTCTGAGGTTTCCCATGCCTACTCTGACCTCTCCCACCCTGTGCTGTGGCCTGTGCTGTTTTTTCTTCTGGAACACCCTCTCTGGCTTTGTCTGCTTGTTTGCTCCTGTTTGGCTTATTTTAACTTACATCATTGCAGGGCGCCTGGGTGGCTCGGTTGGTTAAGCGACTGCCTTCGGCTCAGGTCATGATCCTGGAGTGCCGGGATCGAGTCCGCATCGGGCTCCCTGCTCGGCAGGGAGTCTGCTTCTCCCTCTGACCCTCCTCCCTCTCATGCTCTCTGTCTCTCATAAAAAAAAAAAAAAAAAACTTACATCATTGCATTTTTTTAAAAAATATATTTATTTACTTGAGAGAGAGAGAGAGAGAAAACACAAGTGGGGGGAGGAGCAAAGGCAGAGAGGGAGAGAGAGAATCTCAAGCAGCCTCCCTGCTGAGTGTGGAACCCAGTGAGTGGCTCAATCCCAGGACCCTGAGATCATGACCTGAGCTGAAATCAAGAGTTGGATGCTCAACCAGCTGAGCCACCAGGAGCCTCATCATTGCATCTTATTCTTTCAAATGTCTGGCTGAGGCATCACCTCCTCTGGAAATTCTTCTCTGGCCACTGGTCCCTGGGACTGGGTTGGGGGCTGTGTCCCGGGGCACCTTAGTGCCTTGTGTTCCTACAGCCCTTCTCAGTGCATCTTAGTTGTTATTTCCTCTGTCTGGGGCCTTCTTGGCCACAGGGTCTTTGAGTGCAGGATGTGTCCCTTCTACTTTCATGCCTTCAACACAGCAAGGCCTCAATAAATAATTCCAGAATGGGCAGATAATGTTCTGGGAATGAGGCTTAAAGGAAATTTAACTAACCCATTGAATGCCCCTCCTATCCTCTTGCATCTGTCCTGCATTCTACACTGCTGACTAGCAGTCCTATTTGCGTTTAGTTAAACAGAGTTTTCTTTACTTTCTTTACAACCTTCCCTAGAAGTGAGACTAGTTAAATGATTTTGCCAAAGTATATTTGTGCATATACAAAAATATGTCTTGGAGAAGAGCAGACGTAACTGGGTTCATTTAACTCTAAGCAAATATCAGTGGAAGCATAAAATTTTTCTGTTAAGATCTTTTTATCCAACCTGAACACAAATAAGTCATACAGTTAGTGAATGTTCTGGGACTCAATCAGGTTAATTCATGGGGTGCCTGGGTGGCTCAGTCAGTTGAGCATCCTACTCTGGATTTTAGCTCAGGTCATGATCTCCAGGTCGTGAGCTCGAGCCCCGAGTCAGGCTCCACGCTGGGCTGGGTGTGAGCCTGCTTAAGATTCTCTCTCCCTCTCGCCCTCTGTCCCCGGGCTCACTTGTACTTGCACTCTCTCTCTCTCTTCCTTTGTCTCAAAAACAAAAAAACAAAAAAACAAAAAAACAACTCATGTTAATGCCACTGTATGTATAAACAACAAGTAACATTCACTGAGCCTCTATTCTGGATCAGATATTTTCCTAGATCCTGGGGATGGAACTCAGCTTTCTCCTGTCCTCATTTTCTGGTTCTCTCTTTCATCAGACATACTCCCTGCCACGTACTATGCTAGGCTTGGGGGGTCTAATAGTAAATAGGTGGTCCTTGGTCTTATGGAATTTACAGATGAGATGCTATCTGAACAACAGTTAATCACACATGGATTCCTATGCCTAGCCCAGTATCTGGCAATGGATACTTGAAGAATGAATAAATGAATAAAACTATAAAATCATGGATAAACCAATTTCAAATGTTTCTATACATTTAAGAACAACCAGCAGCTGGTTTTATTAGGGCATGTGGTTTGGGGGCTGTCCTTTCTGACAAGGTGCCAAGTATTCCAGAGAATGCCTCCAGTATTCATCTTCTCCGTGTATTTTTCACTCTCCTCCTTTTCCTTTCTTCCTGCATGTGGCAGAATCCGAGCTAGAAAACCTATTCAAGGTTGCTTTTTTATTTCCCCTCAAACTTCAAAACCCTCATTTTACAAAGCCATCTGATTTCCTTGATGCCAATAAAATTTTAAGTAAGATTCCTCCAAATTCAGTAGGAGCCTACAAACAACTAGCTTTTGGGCTGGTGTCTCTGACTGGGGGATCCATAGGTTCTGAAGGCCAAGAGGGCTGCCTCTGTGAGTCTCCCCTGGAAGCTGACTGCAGACTCACCCAGTGTCCTCTCATGGAGGACACGCAATCTCTCTTCGCTCCCTGACCTCCACTCCTAGTGATACTTTGCACAGCTTTATCACAAAAATTTCTCCAGAACTGATGAAAATCGTTGCAAGGACAAATTGAGGTAACAGCTGGAGAAAGATTACTTATGGATCAGAGATGCAAATTGGCCACGGCATTGGGTAATAAATGATTCCAATCTGTATAAGAGGCTGGGGTCATGCTTATTATAGCCCCATGCACCCACACTGGTGAGAGCTAGACTCTGGCAGGGATTTATCATGGAGTATATTAAAAATGTCATTAGTGAAAAATTAATATTACAAAACATTTTAGAAGGGCTGAAACAATAATCTCACTTTAATAACACAGGACAGTTCCCATAAATGCCCTTTATTTTTTCCTCAAGCAGAAAATGAGGAACATGCCAGGATTATCAGCTATCACCCTCTCTTTCCAAATTGCAAACTGAATTGCAAACGAAATGTTGACCATTTCGTTTCTTTCTTCTTAAATTGGGTCACGTTGTTGGCTTGTTGTGTGACAGGTCATACCTTCCCTTTATTTAAAAACACACAAGACTTGTGGCCTTTGGAGGTAAAGGAATTGCCTTTCATTGGTTGGAAATCATAAGCTTTGAAGATGGATTTTTAGGGAGCTTTTTTCTTGCAATAAGTAGTGAGCTGTGTGTATAGCATCCTCTTCAGTGCTTTGAATGGGGAAAAAAACATTTTGATGAAGCTCAGAGCTAAATAGCAAAAGCCTTAGGAGTTGAGGGACCCTTCCAAAGACACTTCATTTCAACCCTTGAATTGTGGCACTTCCACAGAGTAGCCAGGGTTAGGGTTAGATGATCTCACTGGCCTCATTTAAACTTTCTCCTTGATTAAACATCTACAGTTGACCCTTGAACAATGTGGGGATTAGGAGTGCTGACCCCCTACAGAGTCGAAAATCCATGTATAAATTTTGACTCCCTCAAAACTATTGCCTATTGTTGACCAGAAACCTTACTGATAACATGAACAGTCAATTAATGCATATCTTGTATGTTCCATACTGTATTCTTAAATAAAGTAAGCTAGAGAAAATAAAATGTTAAAAAAAATCATAAGAGAAAATACATTTACAGTACTGTATTTATCGAAAAAAATCTACCTACGTATAAGTGGACCTGTGCAGTTCAAACCTGTGTTGTTCAAGGAAATACTGTATGAAATGCTATAATTGTGCTAGGAATTGAAAGGAGTGATAATAATAATAAAACTCAAAGGAACAAATCTGAATTTTTAAACAGTAAAGAAAATCTCAGACTTACATGCTATTAGAGCTGCAAGCAATTTTAAAGATCTTATTTTTTATCTAAGAAAATGGAAGATTGTTGGTTTTGCCCAGAGTAGTTAGAAGTAGTTGAGATTTGGAGCAAGAAACTGGGACTTTTGATTAAATAGAGTAAGAGTTCAGAACTCAGATGGGAGCCAAGGCAAACCCAGTAAGCAATGAATAAATAATGCAAACAAATTCTGAAACAGTAACACGAGACATTATATAACCAAGCGAAAAATGTGTGATACTAGCAGAAGGAGAGAGGACTTCAGAGCAGGGCGAGGCCAATGACATTGGAATTGAAGCTATCCAGAGGTGGAATTTGGGTTCTTATTGAGGATGGTCTTGTAGGAAAGGGTAGATGGCAAGGAAGGAGGTTAGTCTAGATTTGATGAATGAGTTGCTGGTGAAAAGTCAATGACTAAAGCCATGAAGGAACACTTAGAACAGGAATCAATAGGATATAGGTGGGAGACAGTAAAGGGTCATGTCCAGTGGAGCAGGTGTCTGTTGGGAGATAAATTTGACATGTGCCTTGCATTGGGAGCAAATGTACAGGGTGAGTAATTTAGATCTGGAGATGTTTATATTTGAATGTCAGACCTGGAACCAGAATCCAGCTCTCCTAAACCTAAGCCTAAGGACTTTTCCATGGAAGCAAATACCTTCTTCCAGCTGTGTCCTCTGGTGTTGCGTACATACTCATTTTCCTCCGTGTATTTCAAAAACATGGATTCTTGCTTGCCAAGTTAGATAAGGAATCTGGATTTTGTCTCAGCTAGGGAAACCATCAGTTAATTAGGAAAAAAAAAAAAAAAAGAAAGAAACTTAAAAGGGAAACACCAAGACGACAGTGATGATGATGGTGTTGTGGATAACCAGAAGGGGTCAGTGTGTGGGAGAGAATTAGGAGTAAATAAAAAATCCAGACAGTCTGGGGAGGGGAGGCAATTCTTCAGGCCTCCTCTTTCATCTACATGCTAATAATACCTTTCTCTGAAACTAAGCAATTCACTTTGGTCAGAAATTCCAAGTTTTTTCCCAAGTGATCAGGCTGTCTGCTCATGCTTCCCCTATCCCATCTGTATAGCCTTCTTCTCTGCTGCTAAATGATGTGGCAAATTGATATTTCTGTAACAGCACAGGAGAAAAAAAAAAAAACAAAAAACAACCAACAACCTGTTTTTGATTTATGCACTGCATTTTCATGCTCCGGGGCATAGATAATTTAGTAGAGGCTTGAAATGAAGGAGAAAGCATTCAAAGTCATGTGGGGATTTGATAATACCACTGGATTCAAAGTTATTTGTATGACTTTGGAAATAATTAATTTTCCAAACCTTCTTTATTTTCATTTCCTTCTTTATTTTCAAACAGAGGTTATTAGTATATGGGTGTGCAGGTGACCCCTTGACGGTAAGTGAAACCCTCAGAGTGTGGGATTTTGGCTGGGTATTCTCTAATAAAACCAGGCATTAAATGCCATTCAATTCAATGTCCCAGAGGGAACAGAGGCCATTGCAATAGCCTGTCTTCTAGGGAAGGAAAAAAATTTGGCCTGGGATCGAGGAGGCCTGGGTCCTAGTTCCAGCAGATTATTCCATGTACAATGTCTTCATCCTTGGACTCGCTATCCGAGGGCTCACATGTCAGAGTTGTGAACTCAACATGTTGCTGAATGCGTGGCAAGCTAGTTGGATCTTGTACATTTGCCTGTCTGGGTGTCCGTTTCCTCTGCTGGGAAATAAAAGCATTCTTGATGATCATCTTTCCTGCACTAAAATCCTATGACTTAGGCCTTGTGAGGCTGAAGCTTATTTTATTTAATTATCATTTTGACTCATTCTGATAAAAATGTTAGCCTGTGATGTATGAATTGAAAAGTCTTCCTAACAGTTTTGCTCATGATGAAAATTCTGTTTAAGGCAACCTCTATTTTTTTAAAATTATATATAGATAGCTATGAATTGTTAGGCATAAGAGATCATACCAAGACCAGTGAAATAAAATATTATTTAAAAAATGAACAGTTTTCCATTAAATGTATGTCAGGGCACATTACCTTGATACATTCAGCTTTATTTCTAATTCTAAAAATTAGTCCAAATGAGGGATTTTACCATTATGAGTTCGTTACCTAGTAAGATAAAGGTAATGAAAGAAAAGCTTTGTCTGACATAAGAGCTTAAGAAATCCCTATCAAGACCATTGGTGAATGGTGGGATGTAGGCTCAGTATGCTTTGTTATTTTTATGTATTCTCTATGGATACATGGGGATGCCTTCTAGAAATTACATTTGTACCTTTTTTTTTCTCTCCTGAAAGAAGAGCCAGGAAAGTGCTTTGGAACCCCAGAAGGGAAACTGCTAATTTCGCCAGCCTGGGTGTTGGCTTCCCTGGAATCCCTGCCAGAGCCTCAGGTACACAATGGATTATTGAAGGAGTGCATGGGACCTACTGTAGAGAGCCTCTAGGCAGGCAGCCATTCCCTAGAGGCTCAGATCCTGCTGTTGGTATAGGCACAGGACACACTTCCCACAGGGAAAGAGCCTTCAAGAGGTGGAGAGTAGGCTCTGTCACTAGCCCTGCTTCAGCGATGAGATCTCTGCCCTCCCCCCAACCCTCACCCCCACGTGCTTTGGGACTGCTACAGTACCCGGACAATTCTGGAGGTAAGGGACATCTCAGCAATAGATAATAGACATCTTGCTAATGATATAGATCAGGGCTTGAGTCATTAATTTAAAAAGTGACAACTTGAGTTGATGGAACAATTCGTACTATTTTTATAAATAATATGTATACTTTTAGAAGATGTGGAAAATGCAGAGACGTAGGAAAAGAAAGAAAATTATTCAAACTTCCAAACCCAATGACGATCCCTGTTAACATTTTGGTGTGACTATCTATTCTCCTAAGAAAAGAATATTTTAACAAGGAGACTGCGAGTCTTTGAGGGGAGACCAACTGTACATCTTTTGACGGGGACATCTTGTGCTGAGTGGTGGGTTGGGGCCACTCCTCAGACAGTGAACCCTGCCAGGTTTTACAGGCACCTAGGTTTGGTTTTCATTATGGACTAAAAGCTTGGTGAGGGATTTTATTTTGTTCACTGCTGAGCCTTAGCAGCTAGAACAGACTGGCTCACAGTTGGCACTCAAATATATTTGAAGAATGAATGAGTGAATGAATGAATCAATGAGTGGACTTTGGTTAGGGTTATCAGATTCAGCAAATAAATATACAGCACACCCAGTAAATTTGAATTTCTAATAAATGAATACCATTTTTAGTGTAACTATCTAAATATTGCATGGACATATTTATAGTACAAATTATTTGTTGTTTATCTAAAATCCAGACTTGAGTGAGTGCCCTATATTTGATCCAGCATCATTTGTATGAGGTTCAGTATTCCTGTTGGATTTGTTGCTGCCTTGTTATTGAGAGATTTAAGCTATCCTTCCTAGGAGAAGGGAGATGGATGACTGGCATGTGACTTTCAGAAAGCAGAGAAGGCTTGTCACAGCCTCTTCACCCAAGTGGGTCCTTTATTCACACTCCTACCAGCCTCTCAGACAGTGAAAACTTTGCACCTGGCAGATATATGTGTGACACACCTGTGCTGCCAATTCCTGAGGGAACCATGCGTTGGGGACCTCTGGAGTAAACTTGATGATTATTTTTCTTTTTCTTTTTTTTTTTTTTTTTAGATTTTATTTATTTATTTGAGAGAGAGAGAGCACAAGAGGGGGGAGCGGGAGAGGGAGAAGCAGACTCCCTGCTGAGCAGGTAGCCCGATGCGGGACTCGATCCGGGGACTCCAGGATCATGACCTGAGCCAAAGGCAGTCGCTTAACCAACTGAGCCACCCAGGCGCCCGATGATGATTATTTTTCTATTGCACATCAGTGAAAACAAGTGAAGTTGGTACTTATTTCACCCTAGGTTATGAGGCGAGTCTCTACTCCATAGTATATCCACGAGAAATTTCATACTCTGTTCTGTTAATAATTCAGGAGAAACAAGTAAAATTGGGGGGGGGATAACCTATGCTAAGAAAATACCTTTCCAGAGCTACTTAAAATATGCCTATTGGCTTAATTTCCTACAACCTTAACTACCCTATACATTCTTCCTTGGGTACCCATGGATGGCAGCTCTCTCAGGATCTACTTCTCTTTTCATTCTAGCTGAGCTCATCTGCTCCTGTAGTTTTAACTGATTAATCACAAATCTGATATCCCTAATTCAGACATCCATCCAATAGATGTGTGGGGAACACTGGCTATGTGTGAGCAAAATTCTGAGGGATAATTTTAAAAACTGGTTTTTTGGAGGAGACAGATAATCAAGTACTCCAAAAATAAATATGTAAAACTTATGATAAAGGCAATGAAGAAAAAATGGAGAGTGCTATTAGATGGGCTGAGAATACTAAAGAAGGTTGGTGTGGCTGGAGTGGAGAGAGAAGAGGAGGGTGCTGTGAAGACATGTCTGGGTCAGATCACCTGGAGCCTTGGAGAACACATCAGATATTTTGTTCCTTATCATGACAGCAATGGGACTCCATCACAAAGTTTTAAGCTAGAGAATGAAATAAGCAGATCACAGTTTGAAAAGCTTACTCTGGCTGTGGTGTGAAGAACGGATTGAAGGTCAATTTTGGATATAGGCAGGGCCAGTTAGAAAGCTTGAGCAGAAGCTTTTTATCTTGATGAAGTCCCAGTAGTTCATTTTTTTTTTAAATTTTTTATTGTTATGTTAATCCCCATACATTACATCATTAGTTTTAGTAGTGTTCCATGATTCATTGTTTGTGCATAACACCCAGTGCTCCATGCAGAACGTGCCCTCCTCAATACCCATCACCAGGCTAACCCATCCTCCCACCACCCTCCCCTCTAGAACCCTCAGTTTGTTTTTCAGAGTCCATCGTCTCTCATGGTTCGTCTACCCCTCTGATTTCCCCCCCTTCATTCTTCCCCTCCTGCTATCTTCTTTTTTTTTTTTTTCTTAACATATATTGCATTATTTGTTTCAGAGGTACAGATCTGAGATTCAACAGTCTTGCACAATTCAC
>NC_138374.1:67683004-67708269 GCF_054177405.1 Leptonychotes weddellii
GGCTGGGTGATAGACATTGGGGAGGGTATGTGCTATGGTGAGCACTGTGAACTGTGCAAGACTGCTGAATCACAGATATGTACCTCTGAAACAATACAATATATGTTAAAAAAAAAAAGACGATAGCAGGAGGGGAAGAATGATGGGGGGAAATCAGAGGGGGAGACAACCATGAGAGATGATGGACTCTGAAAAACAAACTGATGGTTCTAGAGGGGAGGGGGTGGGAGGATGGGTTAGCCTGGTGATGGGTATTAAAGAGGGCACATATTGAATGGGTGTTATACACAATGAATCATGGAACACTACATCAAAAACTAATGATGTAATGTATGGTGATTAACATAGCAATAAAAAAATTAAAAAAAAAAAAGAAAGCTTGAGCAGTAGTCCAGGTAAGATAAGAAGGTCGTTTGGTCTAGGTGGTAGTGGTAGAGACAGAGTGAAGAATATGGAAATTAGGTAAGTAGTAACTGGCAGGGCTGGAAGAAGGGGGTGTGGTGTCAGGATTGGCTCTTAGGTTTCTGGTGTGTGTAGCCTAATGGTGTTAGTTGCCATTCTCTAAGATATGGAAAGCTAGAGGGAGACTAGGTTTTTGGGGAAGAGCCTAAGTTTGGTTTGGTCCATGCTGAATTTAATGTGCCTTCAGAGCTTCATCTGGTAATGTTGAGTAGTCAGTTGGATGTATTGGTATTGGACCTCCAAGAAAAGGTCTGGGTTACATATTTAAATAGGAAGCTGTTGACATCTGGATGGTGTTTGAAGCCATGAGAACATCTAAACAAAGAGTATGAAGTGAAAACAGAGGGCAGACCTATGGCTAATTCCTGAGGAGCCCCCTCTTATTTAAAAGGGTATTCGGAGAAGGATGAATTAACCAAGGAGATTGGAGAGTAACCAGGGGAAGCCAATAGTGTGTAATGCCATCAGAGCTGGTAGAAGAGAACATTTTCAGAAGGAAGGTTGACGGAGTCTCTTGAAAGGTTAAGTGAGATGAAGACTGAACAATTTAATTGGATTTATTGTCATTCAGTCACTGACAACCTCTGGACAGTTGTTTTGATTGAGAAAGAGATGAAAGTCATATGGAAAAGAATTGAGTTTGGGGAGGTGAGAAACAAAGATAGTGAGTTAACACAGAATTATACTGACATTTCTCTGTCAAAGAGAAGAGATAGGGCAGTGACTGGAAGAGTAAGTGGTAAAGGTAGAAGGAATTTTATTTTAGGATGGAGGGGACTTCAAACTGTTTTAAACCTGGAATGAAATCATTAACAAGAAAGGTAAGAAAAAATGCAGGAAAAGAAGAAGTCATTGATAGTGTAAGTAAGAATCCAGCAAAGGCAAGAGGAAATGGGCCCAGAGCATAAGCTGAGGAATTGACTTTACATTGGAGAAGGGACATAGTGATAGGGAGAAACAGACATGTTTCACCTCCAGAAGGTGTGTAGATCTGTTATCAGAAAGCTGAGATCTCTATTCTTGTGAAGTAGGAGATGAGGCTATTCATCTACTGAGAGGAAAGGGAACTGGGCAGAACTGGTTCCTAAATGGATCGATTGGGTAATATTATTCCTAAGTGAATGCCACTAGTGTTTACCACGGGCATCCAATCAGAAGGGTAAATTGGAACCCATACCGAACTTGAGTCCTTTTGTTGGGTGAACAGAGGCAGTGTAAATGCTCCTTTTGCAAAACTTTCTGACATGCACACCATTAGTGTTTTCTTACTTCCAGTATTTTAGCATATAATAATCTATGAGTAATGTATCTAATACAAAAAAGTTAGAATTCCCCTCAAATATAGTTAATTTTGTTAACTAGCTAAATATTGTTAACCTAGCTAAAAAATTAGATAGGAAAATTTATTTGCATTATATAATGTGATGATCGTGTAAAAAAACGCCTGCACTTGCTTCCCTTTTATGCTTAGTTATTATCAACAACAAAAACTCTTCTGAAACCACTGAATTGGAATTAATTTCACAATGGCATATGAGATGCTAAGAATGTGAATGGCCAATGTTAATGAACAAAATATAACTCATTTTGAGTCTTTTCTTAACACTATGTCTTTCTTTTAAAAATACAAAGAAAAGTAATTATAAATACCAATGTTTGAGGGAAAAGTAAAAGTTGAACTGTTCATTGAATAAGAATAAAGTATCTCAGAAAGGTTAGTTTTTCTTGTAGTCTGTACTAAATGAAGCAAGAATTATATCAGAATGTTTTTTTCCTCCTCATTTAACAATTTTCCATTCATTCAGAACATGTATATTAAAACTTTAAAGCTACTATGGCCATTTGCCTTAATGTGAATGCTCTGAAGTTAAATTGGGGGCTGAAAAATCTTTTGTTAACCTTGTTTAAGCTCATGTCAATGCAGAATTACTTTGTGGCCGATAGAACAATTCCATAAAGACTTTTCAACTAGTTTGCTGAGATCTGTGAGCCAGTTCTTTTCTCCAACATTCTGATGGTTTTTGTTTGTTGTTTTGTTTTGTTTTGTTTGAGGCTTTTATCAGGGGCTGTCAGTCATATGTGTGTGTGAACTTGTGTTAATCATGCTGCCGGAAGCTTTTTCTTTCTTTCTTTCTTTCTTTCTTTCTCTCTCTCTCTCTCTCTCTCTCTCTCTCTCTCTCTCTCTCTCTCTCTCTCTTTCTTTCTTTCTTTCTTTCTTTCTTTCTTTCTTTCTTTTTTTACTGCAGAGAAACAACTATGCGTCTTTGCAATTGGCACCAGGTCAAACAAGATGATGGTGGTAGAAAGATGCTGAGATTAATAACAGTGTGATACATAGTTAGGCATGCAGGACCTTATTAGAATGTAGGAGTTTTCACTGCATGAGGTCACCAAGGTTCATCAAATAATCACTTATTGAGCACGTACTAAATTCTGGGCACCTAGCTGGAGGCTGGGGAAGATGAACACATATTTTGCCCTTAAGCATCTAGGATAACCAATAGATAGCTTGGAAGGACAGATGGCTCATGAAATCCTGATAATTTGAGAAGACACAAAGCGGGAAATGATGTTAGCTCAATTCGTTAAGCAAATCATCTAGTGAGAGAAACTCAGGAAATTCAGTCCTCTGTCCCTTCACAAGGAGATACGGAAATTTCCTTCTGTTTTTCTCCTCTCAAAAGTTGCATGATCCTCTTCTTCACCTTCAGGGTTTCCCTTAGTTCTTACCTCTTTGTGAAGTATTCCCTGGATGGCAGGACGCAGTACTAACTCCATATGCATGTCCCACACCAGCCCACACACAACCTTCACCTTCCCTCCTCTGTCACCACATTTCCCCTTCAGATTGATGGACTTATCCAGTCCTTTGTTCAGTTCATGCATTTCATCAATGGGTAGTTCTCTGTGCTTTCTTTTTTGAACTTGAGAGCAGCATTGATAGTTTCAGACTCTAAGATGTCTGAGTGTGAGCGCCATGCTTGTCTGTTTTTTGTTTGTATGGCCTTCAGTATGCTGTCACAAGATAAACAATTAATAGTTGATATCTATTTAATATTGATTTGAGGCTAACATTCTGAATAGGGCTCAGTACAGTACTAATGAGCTACAACTTACAGCCACTTACTGCTTTTTAGACACTACGCTAAGTGCTCTTTATGTATGATCTCATTTAATTATTCCGACAATCCTGTAAGAGAATTAACTCCACACTACAGATGATAACTTAGGCCACACGACTAAAAGTGAAAAACCTTGGATTTGAGTCCAAGTTTTCCTGACTCTTGAATGCATAGCCACTAAATATGTGGTTATAAGCATGATGGGGAAGGGCAGAGACTCGGAGGTCAGGCCATCTGGCTCTGCCTCTCCAGGAACTGTGTGACCCCAGTCCCTTAAACTCAGTTTCCCTACCTGTAAAAAAAGGGGATAATAATAGTACTTGTTGTATGGAGGCTTTTACAAGTGATAAATGAGTTCATAGATATAATAGAATTCCTTACATAGTGCCTGGTACATAGTAAGTGCTATTGAAGTCAGCTATGGTATCATTACTACCAATCTTGTTATTTAGCTTTTCTGATCCTAAAGTGGTAGAAACAGAAGTCAGAAGCAGATCTACACTGTTCTTACCAGGATGTTCTGAAATCACATTGCACATATAGTAGCGGGAGAATGATAGGCTATTTTTTAAAAAGATTTATTTATTTATTTTAGAGAGAGAGAGCACAAGTGGGAGGGGCAGAGGGAGAGAAACTGAAGCAGACTCCATGCTGAGTGCGGGACTCGATCTCACGACCCTCAGATCACAATCTGAGCCAAAACCAAGAGTCAGATAGATGCTTAACTGACTGAGCCAGCCAGTCGCCCTAGAACAATAGGCCATTAATGCAGATTTGATGAAAGTATTGAAGGGATGAGCGGATTGAGTGAAATGAGAGGGCTGTGTCCCTGTCTTGTATAGGCTATGGTGGAAGTCTTTGGCACAGTGATATTTTATCGAAGTAAAGAAGGAAACAAAATCCAGGAACCATTCAACAGTCATAGACGTAGAAGCCATAGAGAGGAATCCAAAATACTTGGGCTGTTTGTCCTACTCCGCAGCTTAATTCTGTACAGAGAAGCCAGAAGAGGTTCCTGGTACACATGTTGAATGCCACATGAAACAGCAGTTACTGGCGTAACTGATTGGGTTGAGGGTAAGTTCTGGACCCAGAGGAAGTCAGTACTTTACGGATTGGGCTTCAGAAAGACCAGCAGCCTGTGAGAAATCCTACTATGAGTGCCGTGCCTGTCAGAGAGGGCTTCTCTGTGGAGTGACAGCTCGTCACATCTCCTCTTAGTCAGAATCTGAATGTAAACACTTCAGAGAGGGACACTCAGACAGACAAGGGAGAACGCAGAAGTCCCCTCTGAGTCAGGAGAATCCACATCGAAGCAGAATCCATGAGCTAGAAGGCGGAGGAAACAGAACAACCATGGGCAGGCAGAGCCGCAGTGGAGGGAGGTGAAGCCCACACAAACTGAGACCCTGGATCGGATCACTCTGGGATATTTTTAGAACAAAAGTGGCTTTGTGGATCTCTACCTGACATCACAGGCCTTCCAGAAGCCTGACTGAACTTGGAGCTGGTTCATTAATTTGAGTATCTATCTGTACAGCCAGTCTTTCCACCTGGGGTGACAGACCTTGATCATGAGTCTGTGCCTGTGATCTGTGGTTCCCTAACACCTGGACAGGCTCATTCACAAACACACTGGATCTTTCATTCTGTCTAAACCACAGATGGATTGTTGCAATTTCCAGTTTTGTTTTTTGTTTTTTTTTCCCCTTCTGGGACTCTGCTTAAACATATGTTATTTCAATGACTTCCAGTACCAACTTTAGCCAAACATCACAAGTGAAGGTCACAGTCTGTCCTTGCTTCAGACACCAGCCACAAACTCAGGGGTCCCCAGGCCTCCTGTACTTCTAACCAACTGACTACAAGTTCAGGGGTTCCCACTACCTTCTCAAATTCCATAATTTACTAGAATGACTCCTAGAACTCAGGAAAAAGCTATACTTACTATTACAGTTTTACTATGGCAGAAAGGGTTCAAATCAACACCAGCTAGGATGAGGTCTGATGGGATCCCAGATGTGGAACTTCTGTGTCCTTTCCTTATGAAGTCAGGATGTTATCACCTTCCCAGCACATTGTTATCTAAGAATATGCACAGAGTATCGTTAACCAGGGAAGCTCACCTGAGCTCAGTGTGCACAACTGTTATTCAAGTTTCATCATGTAAGCATGATTGATTGAATCAGTGACCATGTAACTGAACACAGTCTCCAGCTTCCTTCCCTTCTGTGGATATTGGGCTGATATCACATGGCTCAGAACCCCCACTGCCCTAACATGGTGGGTCTTTCTGATGGGGCCATCCGCCTTCTGAGTCTCTCATTAGCATAAACTATCTAGGGACCCACCACCAGCCACCATGATAGCATATGTTATTGGGATACACCCTAAAATCAAAGACACCCCCATCACTGGGGTACTTCCAAAGATTCAGAGACTTCCTTCGAGGAACTGGGGGACAAATGGCAGCCAAATTCTTTATAACAGTTCTCTCATTCTACTTTTCTGTATTTTTTAATCCCTCTTTCATATTTTTATCTTCAGTCTCTCTGAGCTTCAATTTTTAAGTAATTATTTTACATCTGTCTTCCCACTGACTAATTCCCAATTTTTTCCTTGACTGTGGACTAATGTACTTTTTAACCCCTCCACTGTGTTTTTAGTTTCAAAAATTATGTTTCTTTCTAATGGTTATATTTAGTTCTTTTTTATATCTGCCTATTCATTTTTGATACCCTCTTCTTTCTTGGTCTTTCCTCTACTTTTATTTTTATTTTTTAATGTTTCATACATGGTCACTTTCTGTTCTGTATCCAATAATTTTGTTGACTGTGGTTCTAGGGGCTCTAAATGTATTATTGGTTGTCACCATCGGATCTGTTTCTGTGAAGATTTGGGGATCTTTGGTGATGAGTTCTTGTTTAGTTAACCCTTATCTGTGGGGATCAAGAGGGCTTAAGTTGAGGATGCTTTCCCTCAGACCTTTGCTCCTGCCCTTCCATTTTCACCACTGGTTGGGAGAGATTATAAGTAATAGTTTTATTTTCTATACTGCTCTTCCTACTATGACATTAAAGAACAGTATGAATTAAACACAGGAAGTTTACAAGAAAATATTTTAAAACCTTAGGAATCCATCTCCTTTAGAAACTCAGTGAAAAACATATGGAGTAGGGCATGTGAGGAATTTCAGTTAAATAGTAGAGAAATTGTTCTTCCTTCTGAGCTGGGCCCTTGGAAAGTGGGTGAATATGTTGTGGGTGAGGGGAGGCTGAGGAGGAGGGAACTCCTCTATCCCAGATCAGAGGAGCAGACCTTATCATGAGCTGGCTCTACACCGCTGCTCAGACTGTGATAGTTATTGGCTATGTATATAGCATAGCCCACCAGAGACACAGTGAGATCCAGGAAGCACTGAGTACATAGGGTGGCCTTGTTTGTTGGAGGTGTAAAGGGGACTGCTCTGAGCTGATGTCCCTGACTTGGGCCTGAATTGCCAATACATTAGTCCCATGACTTTGAGAAAAACCCATTGCCTCTTCCCCAAGAAAACGTCAGTATCCTCCTCCGTTAAAAAGAGAATGCAACCACTGCCATTTTTATTTGCTATGAAATACCTCTCAGGGTTATTTCATTTTGCAAAAGCAAACGTGATGACAGGTAGAAATGGCTCTGAAAAAATAGATATAATTATTATCAATTCGTTAGGGAAAATTCCGTCTTTGACATCACATGATTGATTCCTTTGGGTTCAAGGGTTAAAGGCTAACTTCCAGATGTCAATGTTAACTTGCTAAAGCCTCAGCCCAAATACCAGCCTCTGCAGGGTTCTATCAGATGGCGTCAGGCCCAGTGGGCACTCATGCAGGTAGGCGTGGAGGAAAGTGGTTCTGGACCTTGAAGGTAGGAAGCCAGGGGGTGCTGAGCACCTAGCTGTGGACATTAAGAGAGGTAGGCCCAAGCACCTGCTTCACCACCTCGCCTTAACTTAGCCCTGGATGCCGACAACCCTTACCCAAATCTACTATTTAAAAGTAGTGTATGGTGACTAACATAACATAATAAAATAAAAATTTTAAAAATAATAAAAATAAAAGTAAACGGAGTGACAACTCTTTCTGGTTACCATGCTTCTGTCTCATTCCTTACTTGCCTGCTTATTTAGTTTCATTGGCTTTTAGTCAGAGACGCGTCTGTAAAATATTTGGAAGAGAAACTGAAGTAGAGCACTGAGAATTCAAAGGGACAGAATATAAATAGTGAATATAATTTCCCTGGTCAGTTATTTCTTGTTGCTTTTGTTTCTTTATCAGAGGCACACTCTCAGAGGCCTGAGCAAGCCCTCCTCGTGGTCCTTAAACCTTGATGAAGTCACAGTCCTCCCTTTGCAGGAGCTTTGTTACCAGGGAAATGAAAACTAAGCCAAAAATATAAATGATGCCCATTTGCAGAATCCTAAAGGAAACAGAGAAACTGGCAACAATGGACAAGCCACTCTCATGAGCTCGTTTTTCCCTGGTAAACAGGCTTTAAGAATCATCCTTGTTATAATATTAATTGCTCAAATAAGATTTGCAAATTTACATAAACATTAGTTAAATTTGATTAGACAAGCCTGAGAATGGGCAGATTTTTTCCCATTTAATTAAGCAGCAGAAATGCCAGACTAATTATTTAACAAATTAATGGAAAGGTCAAAGGATTTATGTTGCAAATTTAATACATTCAAATATCTCCCCTCTAAGAATTCATTCTTGGGATTATTTTGTACAAACATCCATAAGATGTTTTTCTTTGCAAAAGTGCTTTCTCTTCTTATCAGTGGAATCTGTTCTTTCATGTCTGGTAGGAAGGCCCCAGAAAGCTAGAGTTATGGAGAGACTTCTTATTTTCCAGCTTTATGGGGACTGTTGGCAACTGATCCTGTTAACATAGGATGAGTCCATGCCATTCTGACTATGCCAACAAGGAAGAAAAGTGGGATTAAAACAAGAAAGAAAGAAAAAAGAAATGAAGCACTTCATATGCCCAGAAATGATACTTAGTTAGAAAAATAACTAAGGTATTGTGTTTTCACTGACATCAGCACCTTATAGCGCTCTGTTGTTAGAAAGGGAATTTCCAGTGACTACTTTGAAATGACCCAGAAGATGTTTTTCACCCCCATTAAATCTATTTTTACTACGCCAGTAACACAAAATAAGATGAGACAAGACAACACAGCACGGCACTACACAATGAACTGCTTCTTCAGGTGTAGAGTGCATACTTTAGCCTAAAATGCAGACTGCTAGAATCCTATTAATTCATGTGAGAAGAGCAGAAAGACTGTATTCTGGGTTAGGGACACCCAAAAAAAGGGATTATAAGTTGGTTCTTTGAAATGGAATTGAGATGATCATTATCCTGCTAGCAATTTTGTGGAGATGTCAAGAGGCTAGCAACAGAAGAGGAAGAAAAAAACCACTAAGAAAACAAAATATTTTCTTGTGTTTACAAATACGTGGTAGTTGTTCGTATAAAATGGTGTTGCCTGGGGCTGAAGAATGTCATGGGACTTCTCAGACGTGGAGGACATTTCATGGAGCAGAGGAGGCATTGGTTGGGAGCTGCTCACTCTCTGGCCTGATACATGCACCAAACCCTGTTCCAGAGCAGGATCACTGAGTGATATTGGGGGGGCCATTCATGTGCCTGCAGGTTCTGCAGGGAGACAGCTGGGACTGATTCTCTGTGACCTCAGATAGGTTATTTAACCAGAGTCTCAGTATTCTTATCTTTAAAATGGAGATAATAGCACATACTTCGTAGGTTTGTTGTATATATGAAATGATGCATGTATAAAACACTTAGAATACTGACATGTATAATGATGATGATTCTAGTTATTGTAATCATCATCTTCTCCATCAGTGGTTGGACAGAGCTTTTGCTTATTTCTGAGTACTGAGAAACAAGAGTGGGTGGTATTGATATGGCAGATGATTCCAAGTAATAAGGAGTGGGTGAATAGCACATCACTGAAATCCAGTCTTTTTGCCACAAGATGCTTCTGGGCAAATATTATGAACCATTATCCTAAAGCTGGTTGTAATTTACCATGGGAACTCTATTATAATTTAATTCTATAAATGTGAATTGAGCACCATTATGTCCCAGGCATTGTGCCAGGGGCTGGCAAGGTAGAAGGAAGAATTAGAAGATGCTTTTCTACCCCTGTCCCCACCCCTCATTCCCAGATTCACAGTCAAATGAGAAGAGCAGGCCGTCCAGAAACTAGTGACCTGAATACAGGTAGGATTCTGGCCAGTGGGATCAAGAGCCCAGGACTAGTTTCAGAGTCAGTCTCCCTGGGCTTGAATCCAGCTCTACCTCTTATGACAGGTGTCTTCCTAAAATTTCCGTACCTGTTTTTCTCACCTATAAAATTGGGATTAATAAAACCTTCATTATGTGGGATATTGGAAGGATTAAATGAGGTGATCTCTGTGTTGGTTTGCAGCCCTCTCCAGAGTTTCCAGAGTGAAATCTGAAACTGCCCTCTATACATGGAGGACAGGAAGAGACCGAAGAAAGAAGCAGGCCACTCCAGGTGGTAGGTGGCAGTTTTAATAAAAGAAGAGAACTTACACATGAGGCTTGTCTTAGATGACAGCAAGATGAATGGATCCCCACACCCATCCACCAAATCTTAAAAGTTTATAGAGAGGCCTTAACTGGGTTCAGTCACATATAGCATATGGGTGTTCTCAACACCACATCACTTTCTCAAGGCTCTGTCCTTGGAACAACCTCTGGGAGTGGGAAAGGCAGGAGGTACCCACGTTTCAAGGACAGGGAGGAGATGAGGAACCTCTGAGTGCCTGGGTCCACCTCATGGATCATTTGGCAGTCATGTCTTTTCGATGACTTTCCCCAACACTCTGTAGTGTTTAGCATCAGAGCCTGCCACACGGTAAACCCTCAATGTGTTAGATTTACCATTTTTATTCAATTGGAACACAGAGAAAATACCCATACGTTATGATGGAGGGAATAAGAAAGAAAGTTCCTTTAGTTTTGTTGCTGTTGTTTTTTAAGTTAGCTATGGTAGGACTTTGATTAGTGGAGGAAGACAGAACAAAAGAGAGGGAGGGAGGGAGGGGGGAGAAAGAGAGAGAGAATGAGACAGAGAGAGAAAGAGAATAGAAGGGAATGAGAGGGAATAACAGGCAGAGGGAACTTTCCAGAATGGAGGGTGTCCTGCCTCTCGAGGGAACAGCAAGTATGTTGGAAGCTGGACTGGAGGGGCTGAGCAGCTGGGTAGTTTAGGTCAGTGTACAGACTCCTCCCTCAATGTCTACACTAACGTTGCTTTCTTGTCCAGGGATTCAACTTCAGTAAAGGAGAGCTTTGTGCTGGGCAAAAGAAAGATAGCCCACCTAAAAACCTATGATTGTTTAAAATGCCAAAATGCAGGTCCAAGTCTTATAACATGGGTCTAAGTAGACATTGATTATATAATAAGACATCAAATATTTGGATGTACTGAATAGGCAAATGAATACCAACAACAAATAGAACTAACACCAGTGCTAATGTTGATAAAGGTTTAATGAGAGTTTGCCTCTGTAGAATTACAAGGACTTTGCTGAGTATGAGTTGCACATGTGTATAAAAGTAACCTTTGACATTTTAATGTCAGAATTTATAACATTCCTTTGATTTGAGGCCTATCCTTAAAGATGAGATCCCTAATCACTTGCTTTAAAGTAGCCACTACAGAGTGGAATTGATGGATCATATGAAAATTCCTCTTTGAGTAAGTGCCTCATTATTTCCTAAGGTGGCCACACAATATTACACTCCCCAGCAGCAATGCATGAGGGTTCCAATGTCTTCACATTTCACCAACATTAGTAATTATCTTTTTTTTTTTTTTTTTTTTTTTACAAGACCAGTGCTCTAACCCCTGAGCTATGGAGCCTCTTTTTTTTTTTTTTTTTTAAAGATTTTATTTATTTGACAGAGAGAGATACAGCGAGAGAGGGAACACAAGCAGGGGGAGTGAGAGAGGGAGAAGCAGGCTTCCCGCAGAGCAAGGAGCCCGATGGGGGCTCAATCCCAGGACCCTGGGACCATGACCTGAGCCGAAGGCAGACGCTTAATGACTGAGCCACCCAGGCGCCCCAGTAATTATCTCTCTTTTTGATTATATCCATCCTTGTGGGTATGAGGGGGTATCTCATAGTAGTTCTGATTTGCATTTCCCTAATGGCTAATGATGCTGAATGTCTTTTCATGGGCTTATTGGTCATTTCCATATCTTACTTGGACAAAAGTCTTGAATAGTCTTTTGCCCATTTTAAAATTGGGTCATTTGTCTTTTTATGGTGGGGTAGTAAGATTTTTAAGAATTATATTGTGGATATAAGTCTTTTAAGTGACGTGATTTGAAAATGTTTTCTCCCATTTTGTGAGTTCTTTTCACGTTCTTGATGGTGCTGTCATTTGAAGCAAAACAATTTTTCAGTATTAATGATGTCAGATTTATCTTTTTTCTTTTCCTTTCCTTTTCCTTCCTTCCTTCTTTCCTTCCTTCCTTCTTCCCTCCCTCCCTCCCTTCCTCTCTCCCTCCCTCCCCGCTCCTTCCCTTATCCTCTCTCTCTCTTTCTTTTGTCACTTGTGCTTTTGATGTCCTGTCTAGAAAATTATTGCCTAATCCACAGTCACAGATTTATGCTTGTGTTTTTTTCTAAGTGGTTTATTTAGGTCTATATATGTTGAGTTAATTTTTGTATATGATATGAGGTAGGTGTCCAACTTCATTCTTTTGTATGTGAATATCCAGTTATCCCAGCACTGTTTGTTGAAAAGAATTGTCTTGGTACCCTTGTCAAAAGTCAGTTGACCATATGTGAGCTTTTATTTTTGGTCTCTTTGTTCTATTCCATAGATCTGTATCTACTCTATGCCAGTACCACGTGGTCTTGATTACTATCTTTGTAGCAAGGTTTGAGACCAGTAAATGTGAGTCCTCATACTTTGTTCTTCTTTTTCAAGATTATTTTGGCTACTTGAGTCCCTTGTATTTCTACATGAATTCTAGGATTAGCTTGTCAATTTATGTGAAAAAGCAGGCTGAAACTTTGACAGAGATTGTATTGAATCTATAGATCAATTTGGAGAGTACTGCTATCTTTACAATGTTGAATCTTCCCAACCATGAAATGTATTCCTAAGTATTATATTCTTTTGAATATTGTTGTAAATGGAATTATTTCCTTAATTTAGTATTTTGGTTCTTTCAATGCTATTCTATATAAATTCATCTGATTTTGGGGGCACCTGGGTTGCTCAGTCATTAAATGTCTGCCTTCAGCTCAGGTCATGATCCCAGGGTCCTGGGATCGAACCCCACGTCGGGCTGTCTGCTCAGCGGGAGGCCTGCTTCTACCTCTCCCTCTCCCACTCCCCTGCTTGTGTTGCCTCTTGCTGTCTCTCTCTCTCTCTGTCAAATAAATAAATAAAATCTTTAAAAAAAATTGCAATTGATTTTTGTAAATTGATCTTATATTTTACAATCTTGTTAAACCTTATTATTCTAGTAGTTTTCAAAAACACATTCCTTAGAATTATCAGTATTTAAGATTATGCCATCAGTAAATTTAGTTTTACTTCTTACTTTCCAATTTGAATGCCTTTTATTTCTTTTTCTTGTCTAATTGCCCTGGCAAAAATCAATTAGATATAATTTTGACAAGATCCATTTTTGTGTCTGCTAATATCCATTTACCTTCATCTTTAGTATTTTGTATTTCTAGACTTTATTTTAGCTATTGGTCTTCAGATTACGTGAATACATGTTAGTCAAGCTGCAGAAAGATAACCCTGCCAGAGCTTTCCAAGCCACAGTAAACTGGGACAAATGGAATGACAATTTGTTTCCTTTTCCCTCTTCCCTTTCTACTTTGAAGATTAGAAAAGCAAGTCAAGAACAGCTAGTATTTACTATGTGCAAGGCACTAAACTAGAGTTTTATACTGATGATCTCATTTAAATGTCAGTAAGTCAATGAGAATGTTATGATGAATATCTCCATTTAATAAAGAAAACTAAGTTTAGAGTGGTCCATTAGTTTGTTTCAAGTCATGTGGCTTGGAGATTGTGGCTGTATAAGGAGAAAAATTGATGGACGAGGCTGTTCTCCAGAGAAAACAATGATATCACCTAAGAGGAATCTTCTATTTTAAATCTGAACCTGTCTTATCAATGTACATGGATCTATTTTTAAAGATACATGCATCCTGTCATTATTATGGGATAGTGATGTCCTTAAAAATAGGGATTTCCGCATGAATTGGGTTCTAAAAAGTGGATTATGAGGTAATAAAAAGTGTGGATTGCCTGTAAGTTCAATAAAGTTCTTCAAATGTCTCTACCCTATTTAAGTTATCTGATCTTCATATAGATCTTATTTATATTTTGCTAGATTTATACTTAAGTATTTCATTTTTTTTGGTGCTAGTGTAATTGGCATATTTATTTTTAATTTCAAATTCCAATTGTTCATCACTTCTTGTATATTAGTGTTGTATCCTGCAACCTTGCTATAGTCACTTATTCCAATTTTTTGTTGTTTTGTTGTTGATTCTTTGGGATCTTCTGCATAGACAATTATATCATCTGAGAACTAAGACAGTTTTATTTCTTCCTTCCCAATCTGTATAACTTTTATTTCTTCTCTTATTACATTAACTAGGACTTCCAGCACAATGTTGAATACAGGGCTGGGAAGGGAAACCTTGCCTTGTTCCTGATCTTAGTGGAAAAACAGAATAGTTTCTCTCTGTTAAATATGATGTTAACTATAGGTTTTTCTGTAGATATGCTTTATCAAGTTGAGGAAATTCACCTCCATTCCTAGTTTTCTATGAGAGTTTTTATCGTATATTGGTGTAAGATTTTGTCAAATGCTTTTTTTGCTTCTATTAATATGATAATGTAAATTTTCTTCTTTAGCTTGTTTATGTGATGGATTAATTGTTACCATTCGATCATAGTATATAATTCTTTATATACATTGTTAGATTTGATTTGCTAGTATTTTTTTTTTTTTTTAGTTTTGCATCTATGTTCATAAGATATATTGGTCTGTCATTTTCCTTTCCTGTAATGTCTTTATCTACTTTTGGTATTAGGTAATTCTGGCCTCATAGAATGAATAAAGTATTCCTTCTGCTTTTATTTTTGGAAGAGATTGTAGAAAATTATTATTTCTTCCTAAACTATTTGGTAGAATTCACCAAGGAAACCATCTTTCCCTGATGCTTTCTGTTTTAGAAGATGATTAATTATTGATTCAATTTCTTTAATAGCTATAGGTCCATTCACATTATCTATTTCTTCTTATGTGAGTTTTGGCAGATTGCATCTTTCAAGGAGTTGATCCATTTCATCTAAGTTAACAAACATGTGGGCATAGGTTATTCATAATATTCCCTTATTATCCTTTTAATGTCCATGGATCAATAGGGAGAGCCCCTCTTATATTTTATAATAGAAAAAAAGACATTTTAGAATATGAAAATCACAGACTTTAGAGTAGTAGGATTCTCCATTTCAAATAATTATAAAGTATCAGTTCTCCAATCAACAAATATTTACTGAGCACTTATAATATTACCAGACATGGCTTTAGCATTGCATTGAACAAATTGATGTTCCTGTATTCACTGTGGCCACCTTCTCTCCATTGAGAGAGAGGGACAGTAAGGGATACCTATATATTGAATTTTTAAAAAGTCCATCATAATTGAGATCTTTACAATATGTCGCACACTATGCTAAACACTGCTGCACATTTCATTTCAAACTTAGGATAACCTTGTGAAGTATGCGGTACTTACAACAAAAATTAAACCTAGACAAAGTGAGTAATGCCTTAGGTCTCACAGTCACAGATTGGAAAAGTCAAAATTTTAACCAAATATGATTTCAGAGCCCTGACTCTGAAAATTCTGATGTTCATATCAGTTATTCAGATGTTAGCATTAGATATTTTAAATAACAAAATTATGTTTTTCTGATAAACACCTCTTCAGCTTTTCCTTATAAATTAGAAGCTCCAAGATTTTTCAAATAGAAAATACTTTGAACTTTTCAAGAAGCTTTAATTTTGTGTAACAATATATAAATTGATTAGATCTGTTATTTAGAATGATTGGAGCTGTGGCAGCACTCTCTGCAAATCCTTTGAAATTGATTTAAAAAATGTGCTGTAATCTGACAGCAGTCATCAATTTGCTACATCATTCCAAAGTTCCCTGTTATTTTCTGTGACATTTCTCAAATCACCTAGAGAATTCAAGCTGTTAGAATAGCTTCTTTTATCAGCCATCTCCAGTGGCTCACCCAACTGAGACTTGTATAATTTTTTTGGAATCCATGTGGACCTTGCCAAAGATGGACCTTTTGGAAGGTGATAGTGTTGATGTCTATCTCTAGTTAAGATCAACACTTGCTGGGTGATTTTTTATATTAATAAAAGCAGCTAACTTAATGCTAAATCTTTGTTCTTTAAAAGAGTAAAGAGGATTTTCTTACAACTAGAGTAACCACAGTTGGCTAGTTATCAACTGGTATTCTTTAATATGAAAATTCAATGATAACCACTTTTAAAATTAAATTTATTTGGGGCACCTGGGTGGCTCAGTCAGTTAAGTGTCTGCCTTTGGCTCAGGCCAGGATCCCAGGGTCCTGGGTTCGAGCCCCGAGTAGGGCTCCCTGCTTGGTAGGGAGCCTGCTTCTCCCTCTCCCTCTACCCCTCCCCCTGCTTGTGCTCTCTCTCTCTCTCAAATAACTAAAATCTTTAAAAAATTAAATTTATTCCTCATATCCCATTACCCAAATTTGTACTTTCTCATTATATATTTATAATTCTATGTGCTTTCACATTGACTTAAGTATCTTCACAAGCATCCAATAGACAGTTTTAAAAAAATACTATGTGCTTCATTTTAAAATTTTTTGTCAGTTTGCAAAGAAATAATTAATATTGCTCAGAAGACCACTTCATGGCATCTATTTTTGTCCTTTATATGCTAAATAAAGAAATAAAAGTTTTTTTTGGCAAATCATCAGCATTGTTAAAGAATATCAGTAAAACATTGGTGACGACTTTCTGAAAATCCTTGCCAATCCCAGCAAATAGACTGCAGCCTAATTAATTTATATGGATGTCGATGCAACTTTCTAGACCTACTATTACACTGGTGGGACCAGAAGTATTGATTTCTAGGGATTTCCAATTTATAAAGTGTTATATAATAAGCCTGTTACACTGTTGGCATGTGTTTGTGAAAACTAAGAAAGTATTATGACCGGTGTTCCAAATTCCTACTACATTTTCCCTATGCTTTTTCTTTCTTTTATTTTCCTGTAGGTGAAACAGGATGCCAGGCCAGGTGTGTTTCTGCGAGGTCTATAGTATCTTAAGTTGTACCTGATCCCTGATGGTGAACTGTGTTTTTTGTTGACTTCTGGAGCATCACTTCTTTTTTTTTTTTTTTTATTCTTATGTTAATCCCCATACATTACATCATTAGTTTTAGATGAAGTGTTCCATGATTCATTGTTTGTGCATAACACCCAGTGCTCCATGCAGAATGTGCCCTCCTCAATACCCACCACCAGGCTAACCCAACCTCCCACCCCCCTCCCCTCCAGAACCCTGTTTGTTTTTCAGAGTCCATCGTCTCTCATGGTTCGTCTACCCCTCCGATTTCCCCCGCTTCATTCTTCCCCTCCCGCTACCTTCTTCTTCTTTTTTTTTTATTATTTTTTTTATTCTTATGTTAATCCCCATACATTACATCATTAGTTCTAGATGAAGTGTTCCATGATTCATTGTTCGTGCATAACACCCAGTGCTCCATGCAGAACATGCCCTCCTCAATACCCACCACCAGTCCAACCCAATTGGAGCATCACTTCTTACCTCATTACAGAACAGCGGCATGATGAGGGGCACACAGTCTGAGGCCTGATAGCCAGACACAAACCCAGCTGTGCCACCTGCTAGTTATATAATTGCAAGCAGGTCACTTAACCTTTCTGCTCCTTGGTTTCTTCATCCAAAACGGAGATGGTAGTATTATACACATCAGACACCTACAAAATAATCAAGTCAATATTAGAGTTTATCACGAACATTAGTATTTATTCTCAACACATCAGTAGGACTTAATCTATGTCCCTGCTTCAGCTGATAGAAAATTCTGTTTCTCTGGGATCACAGAGTACGGTGGGATCATGACTGTGACTAAGGGAATGTGATTGTTCCAGAGGAATTGTGATCAAAACAAAGAATCTGTACTTGTACAATAAGTGCCAGTGAATCCACTTTGGATGTTGTTTTTCAGGAGCTGAGTGAAGTGAGTTTAGATTAGGAAACAGGGATCTGACTTGCCTGGTCTAATCTTGAACCCTCTAAGTGACTGCAGAAGCACAAATTTCTCATGCCGAGCTAATGTTTATTCATAGATGCTTCCAAAGTAAACTTCTCTCTAGTTCCTCTGCTTCGATTTATCTAGTTGGTGTTTCCAAAAGCATCAGTTTAAAAATCACTCTTCATAGTAGTTTATATAGCTTCTGGCATCAAATATAATCTCTGCTCTTCTTGCCCCCATAAGATAAGGCACTGCAAAAGTAATATATAGGCCACAGAAGTTTCAGGAAAGCACCTTGATGATTTCTTTTATTGGAGGGGGGAATAAACTATTATCTTGTTTAGGCCACTTTCAGCACCTTGATGATTTCCAGCTATGAAAATTATATGCTTCATGTGAGACTTTAGTTTCTGCTTTGGCAGGGGAAATCCTGAAATAGTATGGGGACAGAAATTAAAATACTACAGGTTTGACTACCCTGTAAAACCCAGAAAAGGATAACAGCAGCTTTTTGTGCCTTACGGTATTTTGGGAAAAGTAGAATAGCATCTTAAATAAAGTTTAAGGTCATACCAAGTGAGACTCAGATAGAGGTAACCCAGGCCAGAAGTGTTTGTTGCATATTTCCTATGTGTAGGCTAGAAGCTCTAGTAGATATGAATAGGTAAATATACCATTTAAACTTCATGATAACCCTAAAGAATAGAAAGGCTCTGTGACAGCTTTAGAGGAGAGGTAAGACTGGAATAGATTAATAATAAGCATTAAATAAATAGGAGAGACACGAAGGGTATACAATTCAGATAAATTATATCTAGTTAGGGGGATGAATTCCAGGCTGTGCATCAACGAGAATATGGAACTTTATTTTGCTTTTAAAGGATATAAACATTTTGACTAGAAGAACAGAGGGGATGGGGCATGGAATGAGGACGAGAAGGAGAATAAATTCTAGGTCAGTGGTGTAAACAATGAAAGACAGATTTCAGAGGTAGAAGAACCCTGGCTGCATTCAGTGGATGTTGAGTGAAGGATTTAGTTGGAGCCCTGTTTTAATAAAGGTGAAAAATCTGGAGAGGGGCATCTCGTGGCTGGGCCATTGACGTCCTTAAGGCACTGAACTTTTTGGAAAGGTTGGGCAGGGGTGGTTCTTAAATATTCTCAGGAATGAAGTGAATTTGGGAAGTTAGGGGATGTGGATTTGAAATGCTTGGTCTAATCTTGTACTCTGCAAGTGGAAGAGATTTTTAGGATGATTAACTTGTTTGTATGATAGATTAGAAAAAGCCGCGGAGGGGAAGACCGTTACGAGTCTGTGGCTGAACATGGTCTGGGCAAGTTTGGTATGGTGGTGATTGCTACTTGTGTACCCCAACATCCATTGTCCCCTTGCTGCCTAGGACCTAGGAACAGAAGCCTGGTTTTCCCCTGAGCACAGGTCCAGCCAGCAAAATGTATTTGTCAGCCTCCTCGCAGTTTGCTGTGGCACACACCTGAGTTCTGTACAGTGAAACGTAAGCAGAAGTATATGTGGATGTCTAGGAAGGGACAGGCTCACTCTGTTTATTACTTTCCTCCCATTGGCTTAGAAGAACCACATGACAGCAGGAGCACCACCCACATCCTGGACCACAAAGTGCTCCAGCAGATGGCAGACATGGGAGGGGATGGTGGAGCAGGAAGGAAGGTCGGTATGCAGTCTCTGGTCACCTCATGGGGCTGCCCCACCAGCCCTCATGGCTAATTCAGGACTTTTTTTTTTTTTCTTTTATTGGAGGGGGGAATAAACTATTATCTTGTTTAGGCCACTTTTAGTTGGAGGTTTTCTGTTTTATGAAACCAAACTTGACCCCAACTAAGAAAATGGTTGGTAACAGAAAGAGAAGAAATGGTAGATGCAAAAATTAATCATTAGTGTCAGTTGGAGGAGTGGCCATTTGGCAAACTGGTGGCCCCCTCCAGCTGCCTGAGAGCTGCCCAGCCTCTGCCTGGGTACTCCATCTGAGGCAACTGTGGGACTCAATCTGTTTTTATTCATAAGATAATGCCTATTCTTGACTTAAGTGTTTGGAGCCTTTCCCCTTCTAAAAATTGTATTTATTTAATATTTCTTTTATTGTAGAGGAAGGGAATTGACATTAACTGAGCACTTATGTGTCAAATGCACAACGTATTTTACATATTTTATCCTTTTAAAATCCTCATAAAAGCCTATTGAGAGAGTTGTGAACTCTGTTTTCCAAAAGAGAAACTGACTTAGTGCAGGTGACATTTACAAAGCTATTGACAGAGGTGGGATCCAGACCGTAGCCTGGAGGAACTCACAGTCTATAACTTTCCATCACAAGAATGAATTTGAGGGGCTTAAAAAATCCATGTGACATCATAACCAGTTGGGAAATATGGTGTGCTTGTATACATGTATGCCCAATATAGTTATAAAATACGATCAATTTTTCACATCAAAGTTCTGCTACTAAGTTCTCTCTTTTAAAAAGTATTACAAATCATAAGCAGTTGTGTCAGCTTCATCTGATAGAATCGGTATAAATTAAATGATGATATTTTACAGTAGATACATTTCTCAAGATAATTGAATATTCTTCAAATTTAATAAAGTTAAAAGAAACATTGTATTTAAGGCAGAAATGTCCCTGAAGCAGTAAGCCAGACCCTGCATTTCATAATTGCCCATTGGAGCATGTGACTTTTGGGTGTCTGGCTTGTTCATGAGTTACTGACTGCCTTTTTTTGGGGGGGGGTGAGTTATCTCTTTATCACTGATCTATAGGGCAGGCTTCTGGCACTGCCTCTGCATCTCTTAACCCAATTTCCCTAAACACAGTTCAGGCTTGGAGTAGACACCCAACCCAGGCTGGGCCACTTCAATTCTTTCTCAGAAATTTGAATTGGGACTGACAGCCAGCCTGTCAGTTTCTTGAGAGATATGGGGTGGCCATATTCCACCCTAGGGACTGGAGCAAAGCAGAACATGTCCCATTGGCCAAAAGAAAATGGGACGAGAGTGCAGACAAAAGCAAGGAGACAGAGAAACATGGATGCAGACCTTTGAGAGCTTTGCTGGTCCTCGTTTCAGGCTTCCTGAGACCTAGAAGAATTTCTCCTCTGTGGTTCCATGATATATCCCTCTTTTCTCATAATAAAAACTTTTTTGCTTAAGCTAGCTCGAATTGGTTTCACTTGATTTGCCATCAAGTGGTCTCTATAGAGAGCACACATAATATCAGTATTCTTTTCAGTACAGCAGTCTAAGCACCTGGTGTGGGGTCACAAAGAGCCCCAGCTGGAACGTGAAGTCTGGAGGAGCAAGGTGGCATTTTTTCCAGGTCACACAGTACACCCAGGATTTACCTGTCCTCTTCCTGTGCCTTGTCAGCCCCCAGCAAAGCTTTGGGAACAAGGACATAACCAATGGAAGGGTTTCTTTGCACTTCACATCTAATTCGGCATTATAGACTGCTAAATGTGGGCCAGTTTGGATGTAATGACCTGTAACTTTGTTGGAAGTTGGAAATCAAGTTGGAAGTGGGAAAGCACTTGCCACGAGTAGGGTTACCAGGCAGCAGCTGAATGATGGAGGGGTCCCCAAGGGGAATGCAGTGCCACCTTCTGATGCTCACTGATTTGATAGCAATCACATATCATAACAGGCATTTCGTGTTTCTCCTGTTATTACCATGCATGTATAGCTGTGTTCTCACATGCATTGAAGACACATGATAGAGAAGGTTTTCCTTTTGCAAATTTGGGAATGAGATAGCATATGAACAGGGAAGCAGACCATTTCTGTTTTAAGAATGACTTCAACTTTGTTCTCTGCTTTCTATAAACCAATCAACGAATCTTTTTCTTTAAACTTTGAGACAGATAGGATTGAACATGTTTTATGATTCATGGTGTGCTTAAAATGTTAGCAGACTGTCAAAAAGCTGCAGGACACATCAAGTTTTAAAGCCTCCCCACCACCCCAACTACCCTTATGCCGCTAGGGGTAAGACATGGGGGAGGAGATTGCTCAAATGTTTTGAGGTTCTGTAGCCAGGAGCGAGGCAGTGAAATATATTGCAATGGGAATTGGAATTAAGATGTTTCCTTGGTCATCTGTTGTAAAAAATTGATGATTATTCTGCCAGAAGTGCACATTTAAAAATCTTTCATGTATAATAAATTGCTTGTCATGAAGTGTGAAGAACTACAGGAAGTGTAAACATGTCAGTATTTCAGAGATGAATATTAATGCTGGACACAACCTTTGTTCACATGTTTAGGCAAAATGGGAAATTCTTGATTTGCTATTAGCTTAGTTTATGTGGAAAGCAATTAATGGTAATTTCTCTTATTTAGAAAAAAAAAAAAAACTCTTTATTTCTCTTCATGTGGCTGTTGGAAGCATCCGAAGGCTACAATGATAAAAGAGTATATAATTTTGGGTTGTTTAGACTTCTTTGCATGCGGCTCGCTTTCTGCATGGTAGCACATTATTCTGCCTTAGAAAAATTTTGCAAATTTCCCATGTGTCAGAAGGGGACAAACGAAACTCCTAGTTTTTTCCCTGGGTGTGTTTGGCTGAGGCCAGGAGAAAGGGAATGGAAAGGGTCAGCTGCCTCACACACACCATCCATGTGTACGAGAGAGTGGCCTTTAGATACCCAGATGCTCACTTCAAATAACTGATGCAAGGTCTGGGTCACAAATTGGGTTGGCAGATTTATTTTCAAATTTGTTTTTCTTTTCTCCTTGTTTTTGGTACATTTCAGGAAAAGAATGTTCCATTCGGTGCCTGATTAAACATAAAATTGCTATTTTCTTAGATTGCCTATTATCAAAGGTAGGTATTAAGCTAGCTGTTTAAGGGTTTGAAATTATTCAGGTTGTATTAGCACTATGGTTTCGTGGGTATTCACGGTTCTTAAAATTAGAAGACATAAAAGGGCCCATTCTGTGGAGACTGGAACAGATCCGGGACAAGGGGAACTGGTAGGTATTCAGGGATAGACTTTTAAATTGCTAACTGTATATATATCTATCTGAAAAAAAAAATAACTTTTTAAGTTAAGAATGATGTATTTTTATAGTTAAATTATACACTCAGAATCACACTGAGTATTTTAATTTTGCTCTCAGCTTAGTTCCTGCTTCCTCATTTGGGGGAGTTCTGCTCATAGCATATGCAATATATGATTTTCTGCCAAATAGCATAAAATAAGTTTATGAACATTGTTCCAAAGGGCAGTGAGCTGCTCTGTGAAAGAAGGGTTCTACAGTTTAAGAATTTGGGCGAAATGCTTGGTTTGTGTTCTCCCAAAGTAAATTCTCATGGAAGTCTTTTAATAAACAAAAGTGTTTGACCTGGGACTTACCAAGCAAGAATACTTCTCCAGATAGTATTTATTGACGGCTCACAGAACTCTTTGGGAAATCCTGGTGGAAGGTATTTTAACTTGATCTATTGTGCTGGGGCCTCTTGTAGAGTTTACCCAACTGTTGATGGAGCCATCTTGGTGATGAGCCCATTCCAATGACAGGATTCTCATGTCCCAGTAGTTAGATTGCTGTGTTAAGTTCTTCTATTTGCTGTTGCTGTTTTCCAGCTTGTTAGGGCCTCGGGATAGGTCACTATTACTGCTCTGTAACAAAAGCCCTGACTGATACCCCAGTCGCCTTAGGAATATGATTATTTTCTTTGAGCCCTTGTGCTCTTGGGACCAGGTCTCTGGGGGGCGGGGGCACTGGGTATGCTGATGGATTGCTAAGGGACTGCCTGTCCCTTGCATGTCTACTCACTGCTTGCTGGTTAGACTGCCAATAGTAGCCTGGATTCCTTCTCTTTGCACAAAATCCTGGCTATTGGATGTTATTAATTTAACAAATGTTTATTGAATGCCTACTTTATCCCAGACATCCTTCTTGACTCTGGGTACAGCAGGGAACATATCAGATAGAACTTTGTTCTAATGGAGCTGATAATGGGGGCAGCAGGTAACAAACACACACATAAATAAGTAAACAGTGATGTATGTTATGAATAGAAATAAAGCGGGGCAAGAGGGTTGAAAATCTAGAGTGACAGAACGCATGGCTATTTTAGATGGTTAACTAAATCTTCTTCCTGAGAATCTGTTCTACAGTTCAGCTTTCTAGATCTGTTTCTCTGGTGATCTGATAAGGGTAAAAAATACCAACTATGTTATTAAGCAAACTTATTAAATTATTAACTTATTAATATTATTAAACTTATAAACTTATTAAATTATTAAGCAAATTTATACAAATGATGCCATATTGGTAAATTGCATCTGAACTAGGAGGTACCACAAATAAACTCTCAGTATCTGATGGAGGTGCTGTGCTTTGGGCTTCTCTGAGTTCATGAGTCTTATAGCCAGCATATTGGTTTTGGAGACTCTGTAAGATATGCCTATTAATTTATTGTCAGAGTTATTGGCTTCTGTGGGGCAGGAGGCTTTTATTCCTGGGCAGCTCCCACACCACCCGAGTGGCTCTCTTCTCCCCGCCCTGGTGTAGCCTGCGACACCTGACTTATTGCAACATTACCCACTGGTGAAGAGAAACACCCGAGACTATGGTTTGGCAGACTCAGGTTGGTTCCTGTCACACAGCCTTCTCAGGAAACTGGTGCTGCATGTGGCTTTGGCTCTCTTCTGAGACTCCATGTTTAATTTAACCTCCGAAGGTCTCCTGGTGCGCATAGCAGGAGAGGTGGTCCTGATGAGCAGAAGAGGAATGAGAGGGTGAGCTGGGGGGAGGAACGGCAAGTCCAGAGGCCCTGAAGCAGGAACAAGTTTAGCATGATTGAAGAAAAGCAAGAAGACTAGTGTAACCTGAGCAAAGATTCCAGAGAACTTTCATACCCACGATTTCATTCTTATGTCTAAACTTTTGGAGAAGTAGGTGTGGTCAGGAGAGAGCCTTCCAAAGGCAGCAGTCTCCAAGTTCCACTGAAATTACTGTTGTTGTTGTTGTTTCTTTTTTAAAATGGTCATTCATTATTTTTTTTGTAGTTTTTAATTATATTAGTCACCATACAATACATCATTAGTTTTTGATGAAGTGATCCACGATCCATTGTTTTCGTATAACACCCAGTGCTCCATGCGGTACGTGCCCTCCTTAATACCCATCACCGGGCTAAGAATCCCCCCTCCCCCCTCCCCTCTAGAACCCTGTTTGTTTCTCAGGTCCATAATCTCTCATGGTTCATCTCTCC
>NC_138374.1:67708769-67781248 GCF_054177405.1 Leptonychotes weddellii
GTATAGATTTCAAATTATTGACCAGAACCCACACAAGATGCACCTGTTTTCTTGGGACCTTAGGGTTGCTGGCCTCTTGTTTTCCCAGCCTGTCTTCTGCGGGAGGGGCCTGCCGCGCTGTTACTCAGGCAACCCTGTTTGGGCGGAGTTGCCCTGCGCCCCTGTGGCAGGGGATGGGCTCAGTGGGAATCAGTCTTTGGGGCTTTTGTTCTCTGGCGCCTTTCCCTGGCGGCTTTCCACGTCTCTTCCATGAGTCAGAGCAGAAGAGACCGTTTCCAGCCTTGTGCCTCAGGGCTGAGAGATCTCAGGCTGTTCTTCAGTGAGCTCTGCAGGCCACACTGTCTCCATTTCTGTCCGTGCTGCTATAAACTGCAGCGTCCTGGGTTGTGCGTCCCTCCGCAGCGCTCCCAGTCCTGCCTCCAGGTTGGGGCACGTCTCTGCCCTTTGTGCTTCTAAAACCGCCAGCCACTCCCAATTCGTGTGTGCGACTCCGCCGCTTGGGGTTTCTACCCCCGGGGGTTGCAGTTCACCGGCACGACCCTGGCGCACCGGGTTTCTGCCTCGGAGGCTGCAGTTTGCGCGTGTGACCCCGCTGGTCTGGTCCTCCACCCCGGGGGCTGCCCTAAAGTCCTTTCCCGAAGCTACCGGTCTGCGAGTCTGTGCCTGGTCCCCAGTGCGTGAGGCTCTCACTCACCGGCGGTGTAGGATCCCCACGGCCAGGCATCCTCCCGCTGCTGTTTATCCTCCAATATCTGCCCGCAGGATCACGGCTCTCCGCTTTGTACCTCAAAACCAACCGCCTGCGATATTCTGTTTGTAGAGATCCAGATTTTCTTACATCTCAGGCTGGTTTCGTGGTCTGGTAGGTATCCAGCTCAATTCCGGGGACCAGTTGAAATAGGGTCCCCTACTCCTCCGCCATCTTTCCCCTCCTGTTGCCTAAAATGGTCATTCATTATTAAAAAAATTTATTTTTATGTTTAGAAGCAACTAAACTGCAATTTATGTTTTATAATGTATACACCTGCTTTCGTGTGCTTTTGTGGTAAATATCACATTCCCTTATAGCTACACATTTTTCCCCAATCTGGGGGAAAATTTGATTACCTTCTCTTTCTGCAACTTTCCCCTCTTCCCTGTGTGTTTTATCTAACTGGCACAAGCCCAGGTAAGATAAGCATTATTGTCTACAGTTTTCAGATGCAAAAGTTAATGACACAACTGATAGCATCAGACAGTAGAGCAGAGATGTGAACACAGATCTTTTGACAATTTTTCTACTGCCCCCCCCACCCCGGCGGTTGAATTTTTGACTAATGGGGTTTGTATCTGGCTGGTTTGCTCTTTTACTGTAGTCTGTAGGTGAATTTCTTGGCTTTGAAGCTTCCTGAGGTTCCCCTCTGCCTCCCAAAGAGCCAGTTCCTGCTCTGAATCTCCTGTTTGGACCCCTAACCACTATCTGCCTTGCTCTGGCTGTTTCTAGTTATGGCCTCAGCTGTTCCACTCTTACTACCATTTTCCACACCCCTGACAGTTGGTAAGCTCTCATCGGCATGGATTACCCTCTTCTGATGCTTTATCAGTCAGCCATTGGTGGAATTCTTTGAGCTGGTGTATTCCAACAGAAGGTATATTTCTAGGCAACAGAGGGAGAGATTTGGTGGTTTTCCCACTTTCCCATTCCAAATTTGATCTTTTGATGTGCATTTCTAGAAGAACTCTTGAGAAACTAAGGTTGCTACAAGTAATGGGGTTTGGCTAGAAGAACTGCAATCTGGCTGCGGGTTCAGAGGTTTCTGGGCAACAACAGTGGGAGGTAGAGGGCTGTTGCAGAGGGGAGACTGTGGCCGACTGAGAGAAGGAACAGCGGCTCCACCACATGAAAGCCAGATGCAGACTGCAGCCAGGAGGCAGCAACTAAGGAAGAGGGAGGACTATCTAGACTTGAGAATGGAGTAAGAAGCCGGGCAGAAGGGAGGATGACAGAAGAATTAAAGATGGAAGATGGAAGCTTTTATGGAAGGGCCATCTAACAGAAATACAATGCAAGCCATGAATAGGAGCCACATGTGTGTTTAAATTTTCCAGTAGCCACATTACAAACAAGTAAAAAGAAACATGTGAAACTAATTTTAACAATGTATATGTTGTATTTGATTTATTTATTTTTTTAGTATAGGTGCAAATTAGCTTTTATTTTTTTATTTTAAAATCAATTAACACAGAGTGTATTATTAGTTTTGGAGGTAGAGTTTAGTGATTCACCAGTTGCGTGTAACACCCAGAGTTCATTACATCATGTGCCCTCCTTAATGCCCATCACCCAGTTACCACATGCCCCCACCCACCTCCCCTCCAACAACCCTCAGTTTGTTTCCTATAGTTAAGAGTCTCTTATGGTTTGTCTTCCTGTCTGATTTTGTCTTATTTTATTTTTCCCTTCCTTCCCCTATGTTCATCTGTTTTGTTTATTAAATTCCACATATGAGTGAAATCATATAGTATTTGTCTTTCTCTGACTGACTTATTTTGCTCAGCATAATACCCTCTGGTTCCATCCACATTGTTATAAATGGTAAGATTTCATTCTTTTTTGATGGCTGAGTAATATTCCATTTGTGTGTGTGTGTGTGTGTGTGTGTGTGTGTGTGTGTGTGTGTACACCACATCTTCTTTTCTACTCATTTGTCAATGGACATCTGGGCTTTTTCCATAGTTTGGCTATTGTGGACATTGCTGCTATAAACATTGGGCTGCATGTGTCCCTTGGAATCACTATGTTTGTATCCTTTGGATAAATACCTAGTAGTGCAATTTCTGGGTCGTAGGGTACCTCTACTTTTAACTTTTTGAGAAATCCCCATACTGTTTTCCATAGTGGCTGTACCAGTTTGCATTCCCACCAGATAAAGGGCTAGTATCCAAAAATCTATAAAGAGCTTATCAAATTCAACATCCAAAAGACAATCTAGTCAAGAAATGGGCAGAAGACATGAACAGACATTTCTCCAAAGAAGACATACAAATGGCCAACAGACACATGAAAAAATGCTCAACATCACTTAGCATCAGGGAAATACAAATCAAAACCACAATGAGATACCACCTCACACCTGTCAGAATGGCTAAAATTAACAAGTGAGGAAACAACAGATGTTGGTGAGGATGCAGAGAAAGGGGAACCCTCTTACACTGTTGGTGGGAATGCAAACAATATGTATATATTTTTAAAAATCTTTATTTTTTTTAAGTGATCTCTATGCCCAATGTGGGGCTCAAACTCACAATCCCGAGATCAAGAGTTGCATGCTCTTCCAACTGAGCCAGCCAGTTGCCCCAACAATATATTTTATTTAACTCAGTTATATCCAAAGCATTCTGATGACACTATGTGACCAACATAAAACATTACTAATGAGATACTTTCTCTTTTTCATACCACATCTTCAAAATCTAGAGAGTATTTTATACTTACAGCACATTTCAGTGAGAACTAGCTCATAGTTCATGTGGATAGTGCTATCAGATCAGACAGGGGAGGTCCAAGATAATGCCAGCAGAGACAGTGAAGCAGAGATGGATGGGGAGGGTAAATCAGGGAGGGAGGCTAGGTGCTTGGAGGCACAGACAAGCCCCTATTGGCAATTGGACTCTTGATAAGGTGACATCTTTTTTTTTTTAAAGATTTTATTTATTTATTTGAGAGAGAAAGAATGAGAGAGAGCATGAGAGGGAGGAGGGTCAGAGGGAGAAGCAGACTCCCTGCCGAGCAGGGAGCCCGATGCGGGACTCGATCCTGGGACTCCAGGATCATGACCTGAGCCGAAGGCAGTCGCTTAACTAACTGAGCCACCCAGGCACCCGATAAGGTGACATCTTGAGGCATCATTTTTCAACTAGGACTTTAACTTTTCTAATTTATTATGTAAAAATTATAATAATTTTATTTATATTATTTAAAATCTATTCTAAAAATGTATTATTATAAACTTTTTAATGGGTTTGGGTAGAAATTGTAGACTGAGTTGGAAATTTTCTTGGAGACAAGATGCTGAATTTCAAGGATTGAAATTTGTTTCCAGCTCCTGAATGAACTGTGACCAATTGGTTGAAGCTGCCCAGAGCACTGTGTTGAGTAGGGTTCTGAAGTTATGTCTTGTCTCAGTAGGAAAGAGCACTATGATTATCTGCCAGGGAGGTGGCATATATTTGCCATCCCTGATATGGTAAAAAGATCTCCAGGTTCTGGAGACCTTGGGGAATGCTTCATGAATTGTTGAACATTACTGAGCTCAGTTTTCTTCATTTGTAAAATAGGAATAATTGTCAATGCTATTTAGGATATCAATAAATGCTGGTTTCCTTCTCAGTTTCTGGTTTTTTTTTTTCAATATTTTATTTATTTATTTGATAGAGAGAGAGATAGCGAGAGCAGGAACACAAGCAGGGGGAGTGGGAGAGGGAGAAGCAGGCTTCCCGCTGAGCAGGGAGCCCGATGCGGGGCTCGATCCCAGGACCCCGGGATCACGATCTGAGCCGAAGGCAGACGCTTAACGACTGAGCCACCCAGGCGCCCCTTCAGTTTCTGTTTTATTATTTAATCAATATTGGTTGAGGGACCAGTTTGTACTCGGTATTGTTCTGTTAATCTGGGGATTATGATATGCCAAACCCTGTCCTTAGCTGTAAGGATCCAGGTTAAAAAAGTTATGACATATTAAATAGTGAATAGTCCACTGTAATATATATTTACATGCCTTATTATGGTTCAGAATGTGTGTTATTACTGTTAAAAGGAAAGAAAAGGAGTGTCAGGGAAAGCTTTGTGAAGGATGCAGATCTTGCTTTGAACAGATACGTAATCATTGATGACATTCACAAGAAATAGACTATTTTAAAGGTCACAGACTGAGAACTGTCCAATTAATTCCCAAAGTGAACTCTTAAGCCTTTCAATTCAAACCCTGCCAATTGATGATCACATTTTGGAGATGTGGCTTATGTTGAGTTAGTGGATTTAATACAGTGTCTTGTGGATATCATAGTGTCTTGTTTCATAAAGTTGTTAATGGTCAAAAGTCAAAGCAGGAACTTTTTATTGTGTCCTAAATTTATGGATGTTGTGCAAGGGCTGAGGATTGGTTTCAATAGCAATTGTCTCCTCTGATTATCTCCTCTCGTGGAGATTCCTTGGAAGGGGAGAGACTTGTACCAGAGCAGTGGTTGAGCCATTTCGCATTTCACCTGCTTCAATGCTTTCGTCTTTAATTCCAAATCATTTTATTTCCTGCGGCCAAAACGAGTCTTTGAACTTTGCAGTCTTTAATCAGAAGATTCATTATTCCAGAAACATGCCTAGTTTTATGATTAAAATAAGTCAGGCTGCACACATTTCATTTTTCCTGTACGAACCCAGCAGCAGGCAGTAAGGAATCTGTCAAAGGTTTGCTGTTAACAAATATGGAGGCCAGCTACTTGGAGCCCTGAAGCTGTTGGAGAGAGTCCAGACTTAATGGATTTATGCATTAAACTTTCTTTCTTTCTTTTTTTTTTTTTTTAAGTACAGAGGGGTTTTAGGGGGAACTTTGGAATTCTGCTTTTCTAAAGGCTCCTCTCCCTCGATCAGTTGTTTTCTACTTAAGAGTTTCATAATCCAACACCTGTATTTACTTTGTGATGTGCTTCTTGTTTTTCTGTTCCTTTCTCTTCTTATAGGTTCGCTGAAAAATGAAATGGATTTCACAATCACTGAAGGGTTGTGGGCTGTAGTCTGAAGTCTGGGTCTTGTCTAGATGTAAGGGCTTTCAAAGGATATGCAGTCCTTGTCCTTAGGAGGAAACTGGGTCAAAATTTACCACTAGTTGGCAGCAAAGGAGCATCATAGCTTCTCACCTGTAAAGGTAGGGGTTTAGATAGGGCCTGAGAAGGAAAATCAAGATAGGATTGTTGCTTGGTCCAAAGTCTCAAACCTTTGGCAGTGCTATAGATTTCAGTTTTCAAAAGGTCAGGAAGAATTTCTGCTGAAGGTACCTGTTTCAGATTACATATGCAATGTATTATTAAGCATATTTTAGAACTGTTTCTTCAATTAGCTGATTTTTATGACCTATCACTAAGGGGAAAAAATCACCTAACACACTAGTATATATAGTGTGATCCTGTTTTGTGGAAGATAAACATATACGTATAGAACAATATTTGTATTGTGTATATATGCGTATATGTATGTGTACATATGTGTATACATATGAGGTTGATGGGATGTAAATTTTATTATTGCCTTATTCTTTTTCTAATGAGAAAAGTTATTATTATTAAAATACAGATATTTACCATGTTACTCTAACTCCACAAACTAGTCCCAAGTTCTTAGTGCCGTGTGACATTCTGTGGAGAATACAGAAGGGGCCTGATTTGTGTAGATGGTGCCATATTCTGCCTTCAAGAGAGCATGCAGCAAGCACAGGGAATAGAACGAAGTTGTAGTCCTGGTTTGAAATGTGACTGGTTTTGACTTGTGCAAAATACCTCCCCCCTCCTCCCCCGACCTTGCTTAGCATTAGTGAGAAATTGGCCCTTTCCTATCCTGTCCCTTGGTGCTCACCAGCAGAAAGGCTGTCAGCGCTTGGGCATTTTATCTTTAGTCACAGACTTAGGTGAAACTAAGTGACACATGTGGGGTCAAATCTTGACCATGGCTCATTAGCATCTTGTACCACCAATGGATTTAATAGCTCATGTGAAATTTATGAGTTGGTGGGAACACTCTGTGTACAAACTAGCACAGCTTGCTGATCTTCATTCTTGATTCAGTGTTAGACTTTGCGAAGGCTGTGCGGTGGAACCACTCAATTCAAAATAGCAAGGAGTTTGGCAAGGTTATTATAATCTACAAACTAGACTTAGTTGAATTTTAACAGACCTAATCTGTTTTTCCTCTAGTTTTTATATGCAACATCTTATCACATTAGCTTCAGATGATTGGCACAGCAAGCAGCTGCTAATATATTCGTGTCGTATCACTATCTATTTAGAGTCTTTAACATACAGCTGTTTGACACAATACAAGTCAGCACCCCTATTGAATCTATGAGACTGTGACTTCACAGTATCTATCCAGGGAATCGTTCACACTATGTTCTTGATGTAATGTGCCATATTGGTTCCTTGGGTGTAGTTAGGGCTTATTTTGCCAATTTGTATGTAGGAATCATATAACATCCTGGTCCAGTAATAACAAGTACTAATGATTCCCAGGCACTTTGCTGAGTGTAAGCAGTCAATGGATGTGCTTTAGGAAAGCAGCAATGTGTGGAACTGGAATGATCTGCACCTTTTCCCTGGCTGCCTTGGGACATATAGAGGTGACTCAACTCTCAGCCCCGTGTTCCCATGGTGCAACAGATCTCCATATAATTGATGGTAGTGCATGCCATCACTCTTTTGTGTTTGGACTAAGTGGCACCTGCTTTCTCAAGCATAAAGACCTTGGCGTCTTTATGGCCATGCCTGGTAGCAAGCTTTGCATAGACTTGAACTCCCTTTAAGAAGCTGTTGGCATTTCTCCCTGTCCTGTGTGTGAGGCCCTGCTCTGGAGAGGAAGTCTGAGCTCTGGGCCGAGACCTCTTGCCAGCACCCACCAGCAGGCTTTGCTTCAGCAATTTCCAGCATTTCTACTGCCTCGACTTAACTATCTAATGATGTATTTATTCAATTTTTACTTTTGGGAGTTTATAGAAAAAGCACACTTTACCCAGTCATAAAATATAAATGAGAATACACATGTTAGCATCAGAGAAATATAAAGTAGGAATTATAATTACAAAGAGTATTTTCTCTCCCAGAAATTTCTAACCTTTTCAGTTTTGAACCACTTTGGAGTCTAATAATAGCTAGAGAACTTCTTGCCAAAAAAAAAACTATACACACAGCAATTGTTGCCAATAATTCTACAATTTCAAGTCTTCTTGCATTCTCTGAAGTCCAAGCATGAACCAGTAGAGGTACACTGGACCCACATTAAGACCCTTGCTTAAGACTTGCTTTGTTTGTAGGATATTAGCTGAGATATGGAGACTTGTCATAGGGAATACATGTCCTACAGCAACATTCGTCAGCATGTGGGCTTCCTGGTGCTAAGGAGGACTGAACCTTCATGCTAAGGAATATTTGCAGTGACCCAGATCCAAGGTGAATACATGTTATTTCCTGAATTTTGGGGGGGAAGATATCTTAACAATTGGGCTTGGTGATTTATTTGCTGAATTGAGACAGTGGTGCTTCATTGATGAACCCCAACAGAGGCGATGAGTGGCCATAAAGAACTAAATACTTACACAGTATTGTAGCCTTTCCTCCCCTTTTTCTTTTTCTTTTTTTTTTTTTTAAGATTTTATTTATTTGACAGAGAGATAGTGAGAGAGGGAATACAAGCAGGGGGAATGGGAGAGGGAGAAGCAGGCTTCCTGCTGAGCAGGGAGCCCGATGCGGGGCTCGATCCCAGGATCCTGGGATCACGACCCGAGCCAAAGGCAGACGCTTAACCGCTTAACGACTGAGCCACCCAGGCGCCCCCTTACCCTGTTTCTTAATACACCATAGACCCAGCTTTCTCTTTCTCCGCGATTACTGATTTCCCTAAGTCGTCTGAAAGACATTTTAATTGCAACTCTTCCAAAATACATCCTCTCCTTTAGGAGGCAAAACTTTTACTTCCTCTTCTCTCCTCATCCCCACATATTGTAAAACAGGCATAAAGTAACAGGTATTGGGGTGGCAGAAGGATCACTGACTTTCACGCCAGACAGAATTAGTTTTAAAACCCGACCTCACCACGTAGTGGCTGTGTGTGACCTTGGTCGATGTCATGGAACAACTCTGAACCTCATGAAGTAACATATGTGAACATGTATGTAGTTATTGTCCAATACATACTAGCTTTCCAGCCTTCCTAGTCTTTCCGAACCCTTCTGCTTTGAAGGCTTAGGGCAGTTCACCAATGTCAAGGGAAAAGGATTGAGGAATTCATTTGTTCGTCTGTTCACTCATTAATTTGTTCCTTCAATTCTGTAAACAGGCTTTGAGATTTTACAGGTGTTAGATACTAAACAGAAGGGAGTAAGTTATGGTCTCTGTTCGCAAAGGAATTATAGTCTGGGGACATATTCACAAGCGACTAATCCTAGTTGGCACATGATTAATTCCCTAAATCCCCCCCTGAGTTGGATCTGCTAACTAAGCTCTTTCCCTCTGGGAAGGTCCTTACTCCATTTTAATAGCTAGGGTTTAAGGCAAAAGGAACAGGGGGACTTTCAAATTGTATTCCAGTCCTACCACATGCAGTGGGAAGAGGAATTGACAGACCCACAGTGATCAGATGGAAGGCTCAAGGCGAAAAGATGGCCCATGTTCTGCCCAGTAATGATCGATGACTGAAACAGCTAATCAAGAAAAAAATTCAAATTATTAGTTCAGTCTAATCACTTATGGATCTAAATAATGGGTAAGTTGAGTTTGCATTTAGTCTTAAAGCCTACTTCATATAAAAGTGCAAGCCTATGGTGAGAAATACAAAATATGTAAATAGTAACCATTAGTGTCTTTGGTTCTCAAAATTCTTGTGTGGATGGCTCCCTGGTAAGCATTTAGATACAAGTGGAGGAACATTAATTTGGCCCTCAGGGTTTGCCTTTTAGTCTATGTTAGGTTCGCTAGGCGTTTAACTTCAAAGAAATTATATATGTTCCAGGGAGAATAGAGTACATTATTTTTAAAGAATTTAGTTGTGAGCACCTGGGTGGCTCAGATGGTTAAGCATCTGCCTTTGACTCAGGTCATGATCCCAGGGTCCTGGGATCGAGTCCCGCATTGGGCTCCCTGCTCCTTGGGAGCCTGCTTCTCCCTCTGCCTCTCTCTCTCTCTCTCTGTCTCTCATGAATAAATAAATAAAATCTTTAAAAAAAAAAAAGAATTTAGTTGCTACTCTGTATATTTTTTTTCTTAAAAAAGGCTCACAAGTAATAGTTTTTTATTTTAAATGTTAATAAACTCAATTCCTATTCCTTGCATTTGAAATGAGAAAATTATAAAAACCCTTGAGTTGCCCCAGAGAACGTGAAGTTTAAAATGTCAATGGAAATTAATGGAGATGGTTTGATTTTTAATTGTGGTAAAGCAAAAACATCTGGTATCTCAAAAAAAAAAAATTAGAGTAAAAAGCCCTCTAGATTTTGGGGTTTAGAAGCTCTTAGAGAAATTGTGACTATTGATGAGAACTTTACTAATTTTTTGAAACTTTCTGAAATAGAGTACAAGAATCAACATCGTTCCCCTCCCCCCATAATATTCTCCCTATAGAGAGGAAGCTTGTAATGTCAAGGAAATCTATACAGTGAACCATAATATGGTTATAACATCATCAGATTTTCATTATTGAATGTAGTAAGGAGGCAATAAGAAGGAAAATTAACGTTTAAGAATTTGACCATTTCTGAGCTCTGGAAAAAAAAATGTTTACCAGTTCCTCCTTTACAGTTTAGTTTAGTCCTTTTCTCTACTAGAGTATACAATTTCTTTTTCTTCAATGTCTGTCCTTTAGGGTGAAGTCTCAAAGCTCAGTTTATGGGAATTTTTTTCTCACTAATGTTCGATGGAGTTCTCATGATGCTCCTCTCCAGGATTTCTTTTCTTCCTGAGATAATAGAGTAATTTACTATCTAGGAAAACACATCATTTTTCGTTGAGAAAAGGACAGAATTTCTATAATTGGCAAGGGAAAGCAATTTAAAATTCTAAGGTTTTTCCTGATGAGGCCAATTTAAAGGGAGGGAATTTATACTAAATGCAAATAGTTGGCATTGCCAGTAAACATGATAGATCTCTCCTGTTATTGCTGTTGCTGCTGTTTGAACAGAAGTTATTCTGGTCACTATCCATCTTCCCTGTTTAGCAAAAAGTATCCAGTATCTATGTAGTAAGATTTGAAGCACCCCACTGGAGAAAGTAGTTTGGGGCTAGGTAATTTTGGCCTCATGGGGAGGCTGACAGATTCATAGTAACTCCAACCAAAAGTACTCCTATGAGGCTAAAAGATTTTTATAAATCTATACAGATCTTTCTTGACTTATGGTAGGGTTACATCTCAAGAAACTCATTGTACGGGGCTCCTGGGTGGCTCAGTCTGTTAAGCGTCCGCCTTCAGCTCAGGTCATGGGATCGAGCCCCTGCTCCGCAGGAAGACTGCTTCTCCCTCTCCCACTACCCCTGCTTGTGTCCCCTCTCTCGCTGGGTCTCTCTGTCAAATAAATAAATAAAATCTTAAAAAAAAAAGAAAGAAACCCATTGTAAGTTCAAAGTATCATAAATCGAGAATGCATTTAATACATCTAACCTACCAAACGCTATAGATTAGCCTAGCCTACCTTAAATGTACTCAGAACACTTACATTAGCCTACAGTTGGGCAAAATCATCTAACAGAAAGTGTTTTTGTTTAAAAATTTATTTAGAGAGAGAGAGTGTGAGCCAAGGGAGGGGGAGAGGGAGAAAGAGAACATTAAGCAGACTCCCTGCCGAGTGTGGAGCCCAACCCCAGGCTTGATCCCACGACCCTGAGCTGAAATCGAGAGATGCTCAACCAACTGAACCACCCAGGCACTCTCAGAAAGTGTATTTTAATAAAGTGTTGATTATGTCATGTAATTTATTGAATATTGTACTGAAAGGGAAAAACAGAACGGCCATGTGGGTGCAGAATGGTGATATGTGTATTGGTTGTCACCCTTGTGATTTATTGGTGGCCTAGGAGCTGTGCAGGCTGCCACTGCCCAGCATCACAGGACGGCATCACACCAACATATCTCGTGTTAAGTGTTCCTGCCACAAAACAAGCATACAAAGGGCCACAAGGAAACTTGGGGAGCTGCTGGGATATGTCTATTACCTTGATTATGATGATGGCATCCTGGGCATTTGCATTATGTCCAAGGTCATCAAACTGTACACATTAAATATGTGCAGCTCTTTTATATCGATTGTAAACTCAATAAGGCTGTTAAAATGTTAAGTAAGAGAAGTAAGGTACTACTACTAACAGCAACGGCAGCATTAGTAAAGAAAAGAAAATTGAGAATACAAATGGCATCCTCCAACACACTCCAAAGATGAAAATCAATGTAATTCAATGGGACCAAGGGGAAAAAAAAGCCACCAATACTCATTTTAGAGAAGGAACTATATCTGCTTGTAAAATCTCTCTGGAGAGTACTTGGGGTGAAAGAGGGGACCCCTGGGTGTGTGTAGTGTTGATCAGCACATGGGTCTGGGAGGCTGCTCTTTCAAAGCTTCAGGAAGGAAGGATGAGTGATGGAAGAGAAAGAGAAAGTTGGTGGATATGGAGCCAGAGAGATGGCTGGTTCCATCCCTTCCTGTGAATGTACATTATCAGTACATCCAAAACATTTCTTGTGGAGCTGGTGACAGTGAGCACCAGCACCAGATGTGCATGGCACAGAGGGGAGGGGCAGAGAGAAGAAGGGGAACACGTGAACTTTGAGTGGAACTCTTGGTGAGTGGCTTTGAGTGGTCAACGGCCAAGGAATTGAATTCAGGTCAACTCTCAAAAGTTACCTCAAGGGCAGCTAACATCTCTGGCTTACACAACGAACCCAACTCATGTCTTGCCCCGAAATACCAGCTTCCACTTCTGCCAGGAGCATCACAATAGTTCATGGTTTCTTCTCTTGCTTCAGATCCAGCCAGTGCTTGAGCCCTGGCAAGTTTCTTATTCAACCATCAGCAGAAGTTATACATAATATGCCCAAATCAGTCATTTCTAACCCTGACATTTTTTTCCTTGACAATTTAAATTGGTTTCCGGGGAGTCTGGACTACATTTAACATTTAGAGTTATTAAATACAGCCCAGTCATGATCTTACTATTTAAAAAATATCACTGTCATTTCATGCAGAATTATAGATACCCGGTCCACTATTTGTTTTGGACGAACAGTGTCATTTTAATGGGCAGTCATTAGTTTTGCCTTCAGGGAAGGTTTTGTTTTATTTACACATGCTACCAGGAGAAAATACGAGGTTGTGCAGGGTAAAGGTGATTGATGAGGGAGTTTCTTGGGCACAGGGATCCCCAGTGGAATAACCCGAGTTCTGCACAGGGGTTCAATGTCAACTCAAGGTTGTTCATAGACTAAACGACAGCCCTGGTTTTCACCAGTTGTTGGATCCTTTTATTATTATTGTTTGCTTGTTCTGGCAGGAGATATTCTGCTGGTCATCTGCGCTTTGTTTCCTGCCTTTGTTTTAATCAGGCTGCCCAGAGAAGGGGAAGGATTGGTCAGGAGAGTCTAAGGCAGTGTGTTAAACAACTCTTGTTCCATAGATTCACTGCTAAGGGAAAAGGTAATAGTAACAGAACCAGATTCCATATCTTTCCTACCTACTAGTTATCCTTTAAAATATCTCCAAGGAATTTGTCACTGAGATGTTGATGACTCTCCATACCTTCTTGTTATTTATAAAACTTAAAAGTGTTCTTGTATTAACTATAATTATCCATTCTCTTATAAATACATGCTGAGGGATGATTTTGATCAATGTAGACTGATTCAGTTATTCTGCCCGATTTACATTGGGTTTATATTTTCTAGTTTGGACATTTACTATAATCAGATTCATTATGAGACAAGTGGTGATGCCTAAAGCAGGGGAAAATGGTGGAATGGGGAACAGAAGATAGTAGGAAGCATACTAAATTAGTGAGCTCATGAAACAGTTGGCAGTGGGGAATCCAAAGTAGCACAAGTAGGGCGAGGAGGAGACTTGATGGGGCAGGATCAGCATTGCCCATGAAAAGTGTAATCACATATCTGGGCAAGACATATGGGGCTGCGTAAACACTGGTGTGGCCACACCATGGAGCAGGGGCTAGAGACAGGAACAGGGGAGGCATTGACAGGGATGTGAAAACAGAGGTGGGTCTGAGATCAACAGATCACATCTTGAAGAGGGAGAGTAGCCAGGATAATCACCTTAGCCAAGGCCTCTATCCAAGCTGGGACCTGGGGAGATTTGTGACTCTCAAGACTCAAAGAACAAGCAACTGGTGAAGGCTCAGGCAGGCAATGAGCAGCTTGAGAGAGAGGAACTGTGGTTTCACAGAAACAAGAGCCTGGTTGATGGAGGCGCCAGGCAGTCTCAGGCAACCAGGCAAATGTGTGTTAGGGAAGAGCTGAGGTACCAGTTCAGTATCGCTATCTACTAGATGTGGCAGTGTGTCATGTTCCCTCTTGGTTTGCCTGTCTCCCCTGCACTGCACCTTCTTGAGAGCAAGGCTGTCTTATTCTCCTTTGTCTCTACCCCTCAGGTATGTTCTTGGCATAGGTAGGTATTTAGGAAATTTAATTAAGTGGATTCAATCATGGACTGTTTCAGGTACATAAACTGGCAGCTTGAAGAAGTAGAAGTCCCAAATCAGGCGAAGACCAGTGGTAAGCTGGACTCATTGTTGGCCATGTGCATAATTGCCCTAGGGCTATGTCAACACTAGGGTCAAAATTGGGCCTAGATTCTGAGGTACACTCTACTTCTAGATGTGTGGTGAAGAACCTCTCTACTGAATTTGAAGAGTGATGGCCGTGGGAATCTGGTCATTAATTATATAGTGGTTTGGTTTTTTTTTTTTGGCATGACTATCTCAGAAGGGATAAAAAGCAGAAAAGATGATTGTATCAGTTAACTTCTGTTGCATAACAATCCATCCCAAAACTTAGTGACCTGAAAGAACAAACATGTACTATTTCACATGACTGTGGATTTGTCCAGTGATTCTTCCAGTGTGGTCTGGCCCAGCTGGGGCTGGATGGTCTGCACTGGTCTCACCAACATGTGTGATGTTTGGCATACTGGTTGATCTGGGAGGGGCCTCTGATAAAAGACAGTTTATCTCTGTTCCTCATGGCTCTCATCTTTTAGCAGCTTGGCTTGGACTTTTCACATGGCTATCTCAAAGTTCCAAGTCTCTGCTTGCATTTACTATTGTTCCATTGGCTGAGGCAAGATAATGACCAAGTCCAGACTTAGGGGAAGAGAAATAGAGTCCAACCCTTGATGGGAGAAACTGCAAACATCACACGGCAAAGAAATGAGCATGCAAGAATGGGAAGCACGTGGGGCCACCTTTGCAATCTACTGCAATCATTTTCTAGATATTGTGTTTCCAGATATTTATGTTTCCATTCTGTAGGATTATAGGGGATGGAAGAGAAAGAAGAGCAAAGAAGTGGGAACATTAAAGCAAAGCAAATAATCTTTTGGTAGGAGGCAAATTAATAATCCAAAATAATACATTTGCCTTAGAGGGACAGACATGGTTTTTGAATCTCCTCTTTGCTAAGTAACAGATTTGTGTTAATCTGTGAATCATTTTTGTAATTATGGGCTAATTACCTGGTGTCTGCCAGGCTTCTCCACTGTAGAATTGTCATACTCTGTTCTTTGAAATTGAGTCACAAAGACCTGCTCATACTCAGGAGGAGAGGAATTAAGGTCCACCTTTTATGGGAGCACTATCTGCATATATTATATGGAATTCTTCTATAATGAAAAGTCCCCTTTTCTTATTTTTTTTAAAGATTTATTTTAGAGAGAAAGAGAGAGAGTGAGAGAGAGTAAGTAGGGGGGAGAGGGAGAGAATCTTCAAGCAGACTCCCTGCTGAGTGCAGAGTCCCACATGGGGCTCAATCCCCATGACCCATGAGATCATGACCTGTGCCGAAATCAAGAGTTGGAGGCTTAACCGACTGAGCCACCCAGGCACTCTTTCTTATTTTTTTAATGTCTTTGGGGTGTTACTAATGTCCCCCTTCTCATTCCTTATACTAATTATTTGTGCTTTCTCTCCTTTTCTTGATTAGTCCTATAGGGGTTTATGCATTTTATAAATACTTTCTAAGAAAATACTTTTAGTTTTAAGGAAACTATTTTTAGATTTTTCTCTGTTGTATGTTTGTTTTCCATTTCGACTTATTTTCTTTCTTGTTTTCCTAATTCTACATTCTTTGCTTCTAATTTACTATTTATTTTGTAGCATTTTGAGTTGGGTTATGAGTACATTGTTTTTTTTTTTTCAGTCTTTCTTCTTTGCAAATATATTTATTCAAGGTTACAACTTTTCCATAAGTATGGGTTCAGCTGCAGGCCACAGTTTTGATATGTTTTTTTTTACATTAGCATTTAGTTGAAAATATTTTCTGATTTTCATTGTGATTTTTCCTTTGACCCATGGATTATTTGAGATCGTTAGTTTCTAAGTATTTGGAAATTTTCTAGCTTTTTGTTAATGTTTCCTAGCTTATTCCACTATGGCTGAAAAATATAATCTGTGAGATTACAATACTCTGAATTTTTTTGAGGTTTGCTTCAGGCCTAGTCACTGGCCAGTTTCAGCAAATGTTCCATGTACAGGTTAAGAGGGCATGTATTTTACACCCATTGGCTGTTCTGCCCTATGTTTGTCAGTCATGTCAAGTTTGTTAATTGTGTTTTTCAGTTTCTCTGTGTCCCTTCTGATTTATTGTCTGTTTTGTTATCAGTTATCCAGAGAGTCATGTTAACATCTCCATAAAGGTGGCTTTTTCCACTTCTTGTAGTTTTGCTCTGTTTGACACTGTCTTTAGGCTATGTTGTTAGGTGGATATCAATTTCAGATTGTTACATTTTTATTTAGAATTGACCTTTTATCTTTAGGAAATGTGCACTTTTTTAACCTAGTGTTTGTGTCCTCCTTTAAAATCCACAGGTCTAAATATTAGTAGGGTCCATGTCAGCTTTCTTTTGGTGAGTGTTCACATAATATACCTTCTGGTTTGTTTCTGCTTTCAAACTTTCTGTGTCTCTCTTGCATGTAGTATATAGTAAGATTGAAAAAATATCTGGTCTGAGAGTCTTTTTAATTGGGGTGTTTAAACATTTATATTTAAAAACATACTGATGCATTTGGGTTTATATCTATTATATATTATTTCTTTTCTATTTGTCCCATCTGTTTTTGTTCTTTTTTCCCTCCTTGTTTCTTGACTAATTTTATTTATTTATTTATTTATTTATTTATTTATTTATTTATTTATTTTTAAAGACTTTATTTTTAACTCATCTCTACATCCAACGTGGGGCTCAAACTCACAACCCCAAGATCAGGAGTTGTGCATTCCACCTACTGAGCCAGCCCAGCACCCCTTGACTTATTTTTAGATTAATCAAATTTTTAAAAATTATTCCATTTTCCCCTTTATTTGCTTTATAATAAAGCAAATATGCTTTTATTATACTTCTAATGGTTACAACAGGAAATAAAACATGTATCTCCTTAAGGATTTTTGGTCCTTTTGGGGACTATATATGATATAGGTAGGGTGATCAAAAAACTTATTGTTCAAACCTACAGCAGAGAGGGCAATCTTCATTTTTAAAAAGATTTATTTATTTATTTGAGGGGGGAAGGGCAGAGGGAGAGGGAGAATCCTCAAGCAGACTCCCTGTTGAGCACAGAGCCCAATTTGGAGCTCAGTCCCAGGACCCTGAGGTCATGACCTGAGCCGAAATCAAGAGTCCACCACTTAACTGATTGAGCCCTCCAATTGTCCCGGCACTCTTCATTTTTGAGTGTGAGAAGGAAACTATTCATGGTCAAGTTGGCACAACAGCTATAAACCAGGCCTGTCATGGGCCAACTTCTTCCTATGTAATTCTCTGAACAAGACACCCATTGTTAAAGACACCATATAAAATCACTGAGTATTTATTTTAATCAAGAGGTGGTTCTAGGTGTCAGAGAATCAAATAAGATATTGTTTACCTTGTAGTTTTTTGTATTATGCTTTTCAACCTTGAAGTCCATATGTCTGAGTCTTTCCCTCACATCCGTAAACCAAGTGTGTGTGTTGGATGAGCAGGGAGAGAAAAGAGTGTTAGTGTAGACAGAGCACAGAATGTGGGTGGAGGGTCAATCAGAGGATAAGGAACCCCATGAATTAATGCACATTGTGAGCAGTTTGAAAATAAGGATGAGAAGAAATGCATTGAAGACAATTAGGGAAAGTTTTTATAAGCTGAGGGAGATGCTATCTAGAAGGAAAAATGAAAGAAGCTACTGGAGAGGGAAGAGTTGAGGATACTCCTGGGGCAGGGAGAGGGGAGGGCTGAGAATAAGATTGAGATCCTTTAGGGAGGAGAGAGATGGATATCAGCACCCTGAGGAAGCTCCACAGTCTGTTTAAACACAGATGATACCCTCGATTCAGGGCGATACACAGCAGGAAGACTGTATCTATGTCTTTGGAAACACTGTTTTCCTTCCCCAAATCATTATTTGAGCCAGTCGGTTATGAGAGATGCTTTATTCATTACACTGGGGATCGCAAATAAGCTGTATCCATTTACAAAACTCTTGTCTGCCTCAGGAAACATAAAGAACTTGTGATCAATGTTCAGTGTAAACAGATTGGGAAGGAGGCCCTGAGCAATGTGATATGTTTTCAGAGCTGTAAACTGTCAGTGAATTTTTATTGTGTGTGGGGTGTCTGTGTATGTGTGTGTATAAGTGTGTGTTGGGTTTGGTTTTTTTTTTCCACTTCTTTCCATTCCCTATATGTCCGTAGTACTGAAGAATTCATAAAAGTAGCAGTTTTTATATGTATTTAATAACATTATGAAAAACTGTTAGCTAAATTAGATAAAACTCAAGTTATCAACCTTCTGCATCCACCCTGAGCCCCACCTGCCACCAGCCAGAAGACCAAGGACTGTAGTCACCCCCCATGTCTTATTGTCAGAGAAGTTGCTTTTGAGAAAAATCCACTTTCACATCAGTGCCCAATTTAAGTTGGCTTCTCTTCTCCCCCAGAAAAAACAAAATCAAAAGCAAAAAATTTTGTCAGATTTTAGAAAAACGCAATAGTCTGAATCAAATAAAATGGCTTTGAATCAGTTCCTAAAAGATCTATCTGCTACTTCTATTCAGGCCAACTGATAATCTCTCCTGAAGCCAGAGATGGGTGGGGGAGGGCAGAGCTAGATTGTTCTACTCTTGCTTCCAGGCAGAGCATTCCCTGGGAGGGTCCTGTGAGAGTTGGTGTGGGAGGTTTATACTGATGCTGGCAGGATGAGTCCGAGGACCCAGAGGCGTCCCGCAGCCAAGAGGGTCCCTGGTTGCACACAGGATAGAAATCAAACGTGAACCAGCAGGAGGTGAGAGCAGGGAGTACAGGTACAGACAGAGACTCAGAAAGGAAGGGAGTCTTTGCTTGGGATCTGGGGTTTTTTAGTGAGGATCATGGTCTGGTGTTCATGTCCCCTCAGGCATCCAGGAGCCTTGAGAACAAAGATGAGTGTTATTCCTTGGAACCAGGGATCTTGGTGTTGAGATGTCTAGCTCTGGTGGTCTGGAATATGCATATGGTAACTTCATCACATATTTCTCACCTGGTTCTTCCTTAGATGTTGTCTGTTCTCGAAAAATCACTGACTTCTTGCCCCTCATGAGGAGGACATACACTATTTGCCTTACGCAGCATGTATAAAGTGGGAGTGCAAGTTCTAGCAAGAATAGAAGCAGGAGAAGGAGAAAAGAGCAGCTTTTTATGGAGTCCTTCAGTTTCCCTATCTCAGTACTGCTAAGCTTCTCTCTCTCCATTCAGGTAAAATCATTCCCGTTTCTTTTCATCTGCATTAAAATCACTGAAGTCTTAGTCACCTCAGAAATGTTGCTATGCAAACAGAAAGACAGAAACTCCAATTGTCCACATTCTCCTCTTCCATTTGTCTCTAAATGCAGCTGGTGTCATGGAGAGCAGGGTGCGGGGGGAGAAGGGGAAAGAATGGGTTACGGCAGATGGTCTGTCAAAGGATATGGATGCCAAGCTATAAAAATTGTAAAGCATATTTTTTCATGACAGTATTAATTCCTTGATGGAATCCATGAGCCTCGATGTTGGCAGCTGTGAAAGTCCCTTTGGGGCTGTCATATGAGCGTCTGTTACCAGGAAGGCCCAACTGTCTCTCCTCTTTCCTGATGGACACGCACAGTGTTCTGTTAAGTAACCTGTGGCTTGCAGGGACCAGTGTCCTTTTCACCTTGGCAACTAAGCCCTCCCACAAGATTTCTCAGCTACGAAACAAGGTCTAGCTGAAGTTTGACACAAGCTCAGCAAGTTCCAAAATTTACTGCTTTCTTGAAATAATTTTAAAGTGATTGGAACTTGTTTGTTTGTGTCTGTGTGTGTTTCCGTGTGGTTCTTCAAACAATATGAGCTCGTACTTATAGTTTTGTGGGTAAAGAAAAACTGGACAAAAAAAGCATAACTTAAGAATTTAGTTTTGAAATACTGTGCTGTTTCTAGCTTTCTGAGGGACACATATCAGTAACGTTTGTGATAAAATTACTTTGATGTTGTGCAGGACCTATGTAGGATAAAAGATTACATGGGTCACTTTTCTATAATGGAGTTCTTTCTTGAGGATCATACATTTTGCTTGGATACTTGAACTGTTAGACAAGTGTGCTGTAAATTAAATGTTTTATCACAAGCATTGCATATTGTGAGGTATAAGAATGCTAACATTTTAGTCCTTGTACAGTTATGATAATTTAGGTTACAAATGATAAATCTTAACTCAAACTTTGAAAAAGGGATGCATTTACTGCAAGCATGTGTGGGTATTTCATATATTTGAATGAAGAGTTGAACAACGATGTCATGAGGTGTTGAGATACAGCTGGACTTTCAGAGTATCTGACACCAGAGGTCTGAACACCTCCAGAAAATTCTGTCATCAGTATTTTCTTCTGTTTCTCTCAATTTGCTTAGTTCTCATCCTCTGAACCAGTTTCCTACAGATGGCGGGAAGCATGGCAATAATAACTTCTGACGTCACCTCTTACGGTTCTTACCACCAGAGAAGGTGGTCCTACGTTTAAAAGTCCCAGGGGAGGGATTCCATTAGTCCTGCTGGGCAAGGTGTCCAACCCCACACCAATCAAGAATGGCTTAGAAAGTGAGGTGTTAGAGGGACCCAGTTGGGGTCATATGTCCATCCTTGAACCAGTGAATGTGGCCGGGGACAGAATTGGCAAGAATCTGGGAGCTCTGTGGACATAAATGTGTTAGAGGGGAGAGCTCCCAGAAGAAAGAATGCTCAAGGAAACAATATCATAAATGCTCCCTAGGGTCCCATGGCATTAGAAATAGTTGAAAGACAATGAGTCACACTGAGGGCAAGGGAGAGGTGTTGACCTTACTCATAGAGCTTCAAATCCTCACATTCTGTTCATCTAAGCTCACAAAGAGATTTTCTAAATTTAGCACCCCAAGAAAAGATTTCATTTTCTAGTTCCTCTTTCAAGGGAAGACCGGGGAGATGGACATTTCCGTCTGCTCCCTCTGCAGTGAGCCCTGGGGTGATAGCCAGTTAAAAACTGTTTCTTTGTTGGCTACTGTCCCGTTGAACCTGTAAACATAAGCCCCACTAAGAACTGGAGTGGGGCTATCGAGGGCTGTGTCCTCTGAGTGGCAGCCACCAAAGCCAAGGTACCAGACAGGTCTACAAGCTTTCTGGAGACACTGATGACCCTGAATGGGACAACAGAGAGCACAAAGATGGTACCCCTGGTCTCCCTGGTTTCTGGAGAGGATTGCAGTCTGCCCTGAAATGTGTGTGTAATTGGCAGCCTACCACTCTGGTCACAGCTACAAAGATAAGGTAATACGCCTCTTTCACAGGAAGACTGGGGATGAATTTCAGTCTGTGGTCTCTGCAAGTGTGCCCTGGGGTGGAGGGACAGTAGGTGATTAAGAACTGTTTTCCCCACTTGTTCAAGTCCTGTGGGACCCATGAGTATAAGCCCCACTGGCCACCAGAGCCAGGCAATCCATTGGTGTCCCCTGGGTTACAGCTACAAAAACTGGGGCACCAGAGGAGTGTACAAACTCCCTTGTTGGGGATACCAGTGACCTGGAGCGAGGCAGAGGGAGGGTACAAACAGCTCCTGCTGGCTTCAGGCTTTGGAGAGAGAGGCTAACGCACACCCCTGCATGTGTGTTAGATTAGATGCCTGTCCCTCAGGCCCAAATTTTAAGATAAGCAAACAAGCCTCTTTCACAGAACAATTGGGAGCTTTTCAGTTGGCTGCCTGTGTGCTGAGTCCTGGTGGAGGAGTCTGGGGGAACCCTGTTAAGAACGGTTTCTCTGGCCACCTGGGTGGTTCAGTCGTTTAAGTGTGCAACTCTTGATCTCAGCTCAGGTCTTGATCTTAGGGTCGTGAGTTTGGGCTCTGTATTGGGCTCAGCTGGGCCTGGAGCCTAAACAAAACAAAACAAAACTGTTTCTCATTTCAGTATACCATTGTGGATCTCATGGACATAAGCACTATTGGTTTTCAAAGCTAGTTGTTTTAGGGTCTCATCTCTCAGTTATAGATCTTAAAAATTGGAGTACTAGATATGGGGTTCAAACCCTTCACTCTTCAGGGAGAAGCTCAGGGTTGTGAGTTCCCTCCCAATTGTGAGTTGCTGCACCAGGGGTGGGATGCTTCCATAGGAAGAGGTGAGTTCAGAATCCTTTTATGTTATCATTTTGAACTGGACTGGTATGTCTGATTTTAAGTGCTGGAGAAAGTAACCATTAATGGAATGAAAAAAAATATGGTAGAAATTCTAAGTTAGCTGTGGATTATTGTCCCAATAACATCAAATAAATTTAGGCAAATTATGTCAAATAATATATTGGGAAATAAGGTCAGATAACAAAACAACAAAAATAGGATAAAAGTGAGCAAATATAAAGTAAGATGAAAATAATAAAGTCACGTAAATAAGACCAAATAGGAATTCTTCAAAAAAGAAGAAGAATTGATAGGTTAGTTAATATGAGCTAAAGACAACCTACACCCGCTCTTATGGATCCAGTATTAGGATAAACAAGCCTGTGGGGATAGTCTTATATCAGTCCATGAGATAATGCAAAACAGTTTTCTTTTTCCATTTTCTCTCCTTTCAGTCCAAATAAGTTCACCTCAATTTGAGTGTCCTGGGATCTTGTCTTTTTCTGTTCTTCCTTTTTTTCATCCCCACCCATAGTACCCTCAATCCTGTCCCCAAGGTCTTGGCTTTGTCCTCAGTGCAGGACCAGCTACATAATTTGTGGGGCCCAGTGTAAGCAAAAATACAAGGCCCCTAATAAAAAAAAGTAAGAATTTCAAGTTGGTGACAGCAGAGGCATTAAACCAAATGCAGGATCATCTGAGCAGGGCTCAGATGTGTGTGGGTTGCTTGCCCAAGAAGCCGGACCTGCTTCCGGGTTCTGAGCACGTTTCTTTCTTTCTTTCTTTCTTTTTTTTTTTTAAGATTTTATTTATTTATTTGACAGAGAGACACAGTGAGAGAGGGAACACAAGCAGGGGCAGTGGGAGAGGGAGGAGTAGGCTTCCCGCTGAGCAGGGAGCCTGATGCGGGACTCAATCCCAGGACCTGGGATCATGACCTGAGCCGAAGGCAGACGCTTAATGACTGAGCCACCCAGGTGCCCCACTGAGCACTTTTCCTACTCCATCCTTGATAAAAACCAGTAGGATCTTCCCATGCATCTTAGTCTCTGAGATCAACCCAAGTAGGAGACAACTCCCTAACCTGGCCACTTCTCCTCCTGTGACTCACTTGAATAATTGTGCTTGACTATGTCTCTAACAAAAGAACTTCCTCCTCACCAGGTTTGAGGGAGGAAGAAAAGAAATATTAAGGTGAAGTCATAATTTTGTTTTGCTAAAAACTATGAGGTTGGAGACTAAATCACATAGGATTTTAAGCATTATATTCTTCATTTCCTGGGGGTAATTAGATGAGCCATTGGAGGATGAGTCAAGTTCACTGTAATGATGTTGTGTTTGGCTATTACAATGGCATCTTACTGAGATTGCAGCAGGTGTTCATTGAGGTGAAGAAAGAGTACATTTGAAGTTTATAAAATAACTTTATGTCAATTGCCTTATCACTGATTAGAGATATTCCATAAAACCAATCACAACACCTGATTACATTATTTATCCTGTACACACTTCACAGATGAAAAGCTCAGTTATTTAAACCCATCACAGAGAAACTTTGCTGGCAGTTCCTCAAAGTAACTAATCAACTATCAAAATCTATGCTAACACTGCCTCACTGTAGCTGTTGGTTGTATAGCAATCAGCATCCTTCAGATAACTTATTTCAGTAGATTAAGAAGAGCTTGATGGCTGTTCTATGTCTTGAATCACTAAGAAGCACACTGTTTTGGCCTTGAGGTCCCAGGCCGTTTTTCCTTCCTCCAGGATTTCCAGCCATGGAGACTGATTGTCTAGTAAGTGTATCACACAGTCACAGGTGGGACTGGTTTCTGTGGCAGAGAAATTATTTACAGGTCAATCCTGGTGTGCAGACAGTGCCATGTAATGTAAAAACATGAACGTTAGGGTTATACGACATTGACTCTGCCAATCAACTTCCTTTTCCCCTCTTTTTATTATGCAGGCAATTAGGAATTTGGCAAAACTCCAGATATCTTAGCAAATTATAAAATAAAATAGCAAAAATCTCCTGCCCCCATCCTAGTCATGTTGCACAGAGATGATCCTCTTAACTATTTCTTGGTTTAATTCTACCGGTTTCCTCCAGAATCCTAAATGGTATTATACATTTAGGTATCCATTTGTCAATTTTAAACGTTATCTGTTGATTACCCTACAAAACTACTCTCCCCAGTTGTTACTCATCATTTATATTAGTTCTGTTGGTCAACTTAAATAGGCTTCTTACTATCCAGTGGAATAGTGGCAGTAAGTATCTACCATATACACTTGCTGTAAAATTAAATGAGGTAATCTATGTAGAATATTTAGCACATGTAGTGTCTGGTACAGAGCGAGTATGCAAGTAAACATCATGGTTGTGCCATCCTGTGACCTGTCTGTCCTTAGACCCATCCTCAGTCTCCCCTTTGAGACTCTTCAGTCTGTTCTCCTAGAGCTGTGTGTCTGCCGGGTTCTGGCTGGAGAGGGAAGCCAGTGAGAAGCTGGGTATCTCTCCTCCTACCTTTCTAACTCAGGTGCACGGACAGTTTTCTTTGTCTTTCCATAGCTTCAGCCCCAAAGGTGATGTCTGCTGTGCTTTCAGATTCTTCTGGGTAAGGAGACTCGCAGGTTTCAATAGCATCACCTCATCTTTTTGTGGGTGGCAGTGGCTTCCTGAGATTGGTAATTTGTTAGTTGCCTGATTATTCTTTGGTTGGCTGTTCAGACTCTTCCGTCTCCTATGAAGCCAATTCCCTGTATTAAATGGCCTCTGTACTAAAAAGCTCGGGTAGTTTTGTTTCTCTGGTTGGATGCTGACTGATAAGGTGTTAAGGGTAGAAGCCTCTTCTCTGGTTTTTGCTTCATTTGGAGAAGCTTCCACGTGAATAGCGTTTGGGGGTCTTATGCCCAAGAGGGAGCAGTGATTAGTCTGATTGGTAACTTTGTGAGGAGGGACAGTGTTACATAGTTCATCTCCTTCCTTTCTCTTGTTCTTTGGGGCCAGCCAACCTGTAGAGAGCATGCATTTTTGCTTTGCTCTCTGGGAAGAGGGGCCAGCCCCAGGAAGTGGTCTTGCCATAACTAGGTTGGTAGACCTTCCTGATTCTGGGGTGTAGTACTATAAGCCAGGCCCATTGCTGCTGGAGACCTAATTCAGGTTTTCCAGTTGCCTTTTTATTAATAAAGTTAACATTTTACTCTCTGTCAGACTGACTCCATTGTCTATGTCCCAAGTGGTTCCAGAATCACATAGAAACAGAGCTATCACTTGTTTAGCCTTTACACACAAAGGATGTTAGCTGTCATTTTATTACAGTGGTGATGATGATGGTGATGTTGTGAAGACTCAGCCCGCCAGCCTCCTACACCCTTCCAATGGACTGGTGGGCTGATTGGGAACTCTGCCTGTGTGCATGACGTGACATGGCTGCACTTGAGAGCACATGGGTGCACAGCAGGCGGGCTGGAGCAGCCCCACCAGATTGGCCCCATGGCAGAGGAGAGAGGGAAATGGATACCCCTAAGAGGGACACTAGCCCTCCCCTAGAAAATCGTTCAACTGCTTCAGAAGGCAGACTCCTAGGAGTCGCATGTGATCAGTGTCACTTTGCCAGGTGGTTTGCAGGTATAGTGGTGGGTAAGGTTTCTGGGTGGTCTGACAAAGCCATTCTCTAGATTTATCTTCAATTAATCATGCTGCTCTCTATCATTCTTTCCACTCCCACCTCCATCCCTGAGTATTCAGAATGAGGAGCCCTCCCTTCCACTCTGTTTTATGGGTTCTTCTTTTGTTTGAGAAATGCAACAAATCTCTCTTCCACAATATCGCTCTCCTTTTCATTGCCTGGTTATAAATTTATTCCCTTTTGTTCTTTGCTTCCATATCAAAGACTTGGGATAGGCATTTCAAAGAAGAGATAGAAGCTAAATGCATGTTCCTGGTATACAATCTTGAAACTGAAGCCTTCACTGAAACTTTCAGAGTCTCAGATTCTTTTCCAAAATGTAGGGAAAATCATTTTGAACTTTTTAAAAAAGGACTCAGGGGTATACTTTCTGCTTTTTAGGCAGTCAACAAATGACAACTTTCCTTATTATGTATGTGGTATAGTTGGAGGTTTTGGTCACTTTGGTGGTAATAAAAGCAACACTCAAATGAGCTTTCATTATGTGGGGACCATTACGACTGTTCACAGATATTCTAGAGATTCTGACTTTCCCTCCTTGCAGGCTCATGGTAAGACCACACTCCCCTAAACATGCTTGCAGTTTGGGGTGTCCACAGGACTTGTTTTAGTCAATTGAATGTGCTTGGGAGATGTGTTTGTTCATACTGAAAATGTGTTCTCGAGCTCTCTTAACCCTTGTCTTGGTGGCCAGAATATATCAAGATAGTGGCTGCTGATTATCCTGGTCCCTGAAAAGATGACTGGACCCAAGCTGACTCTCAGTGAGGTATAATATAGGAAAAAAAAATAAATCTTTGTGGTTTTAAACCTCTGAGTTTTGGGGGATCATTTGTTACTCAGCATAATGCAGCCTATTCTGAATGATTCATGTTACATCAAACCCTCCCCGTTTTGAGCCTCCCTCCTCTGTACAAATGCCCCTCTTCATTCTCATTGTTAATTTCACTTCCCTCTTACTGCCTTATATCCAAGGCACAGACTTAATTACTCACCCCGCTTTACAGGTTTTATACTAGGTTTTGAATGTGGGTGTGACTAAAATTCTTACAATTTCCAACGCTTTAAACAATGATGACAATATCGGCAGCTTTTTGAGACACTGTTTTGTAACAGAATAAGTATGATTTTGAAATCAGACCAGAGTTTGACTCCCAGACGTAACAGTGGCTGTATTACCTTGTGCATCTTTCTTCATCTCTCTAAAACTTAATTTCATCATCTGAACGAAATAAGAATATCTCACCTCTAAGGACTAGACCCTTTATTTTGGAAAGCACAGCCTCTTTGCATTCTCATTGTAAACAAGCATCTTCATCTAAATTAGTGTTATTTCTGACTGTCAGTGTGAGCAGACACTGAAGTCATATATTGCATCGAAGTTGCTCCATAAGGTCTTGTCCTAAAATCCCATCCCTCTCAGCAAGCTAGAAGCATGTCATGGTCACCAAATTTTTGAGACAGGATCAGCATTCTAAGATGTGTTGTGCATATTTGGAAAAGAGGATAATCTGGTCATTTGCTCCCAGGCTGTAGCGATGGTTGTTCTTTCTTCCTGGTAGTATGATGAGGCAAGAGAAGCTGCCTGTTCTACTGATGGAGGTAAATCACCCAGAAAATGTCCTGTTACATCCTAGCCCAGAATCACAAGTGTCCACCTGCCTTGCCACTTAAGTAATCACATGCAGAACAAAGATGTGTTCGAGAGTGAGTTGCTATGGCCTCTCTCTGCTGGGTTGTGGGCTGGGTCACAGGTTTGGTAAGGCTCTGTCCCCCTCTTGATTGACCCCGGTTCTGTAGGATTTGCATCTGAGAACCTGAGGATTTTCTGGAGTCCTTCCCCACCGTGGGCCACTGAAGTTCATCTTTGTCTCATGAAACCACTGAAAACCCCATTCTGCTTTTCAGAGGGTTTTTGCTTAGGAGTCTGGTATGCCACCCCACCCACCCCCAGATATGGCAGATGACATGGGGAGAAATCAGGCTGCTGGACTGGGACTGTTCCAATCTCTGCCAGAGCTTCTGTTAGTTTCTCGTTCCCTGACAGTAGCCCTTTGAGGGGGCCGAGCCCTGATTCTGACCCTTGTGTCTGTGTTCCCAATTGGCAATTGCTTTGTGGTAGAAGCAGCTTTAGAATCAACTCTGTCCAGCGTCCATGTTTTCCCTTAACTCTCTCTACTTGTCCCCACACCTCTCTACTGCCTTCATACACATCAACTCTGCACTTTATGTGTTTTTCACTCTGCATTTTAACTGTGGCTTTTCTATTTATTCTCAGTGGGAGGCTGGTCTGTCCTAAGTTACTGCTTCCCACCAGAAGAGTTATACTTCTGCTTTTTCCACCTCTCTTTCATTTTGACATAGTTACATTCTGCATGTCTAATTTTGCAGTTGCTTCTATTACTTAGAAGTATATGTTGGTCATCTTTGGAAAACTGGGATCTTTGGATCCATTTTTGGAACTTTGGACTTTTGCAATCCAAATAATATAGTCTTTGGATTCAATTTCCAATATTTCCAATCTTTCTTGATAATCTTTTTTTAAAGATTTTATTTATTTATTTGAGAGAGATCACATAAGCTTGGAGGAGAGGCAGAGAAAGAGGGAGAGGCAGAGAAAGAGGGAGAAGCAGACTCCCCACTGAGCAGGGAGCCCGAGGCGGGACTCAATCCCAGGACCCTGTGATCATGACCTGAGCCAGAGGCAGACACTTAACCAACTGAGCCACCCAGGTGCCTCTCTTGATAATCTTTACACACACACACACACACACACACACATACACATTTGGTATATGTACATGGTAATCTATCTGTCCATCTCTCTCTCTCTAGATATAGTTCTCTTAATCTGAAACTTCGTATTCTACATTACAGTTATGCTCCAATTCTTTTAACACTTTCTCTTTTAATATTAGGGTGATTTCATTTTCTTAAAATTTTATTTATTTTAGAATTGTAAACACAGATAAAGTACTGAAGGATCGGTAGTGTATTAAAATTTTTTTAAAGATTTATTTATTTTAGAGTGAGAATGAGAGAAAGCATGAGTGGGAGGGGCAGAGGGAGAGGGAGAGGAGAGAGAATCTCAGGCAGACTGCATGCTGAGCATGGACCCCCATGTGGGGCTCTATCTCACAACCCTGAGATCAGAACCTGAGAGGAAACCAAGAATCAGAGGCTTAACTGACTGCATCATCCAGACGCCCTGGTGGTGTGTTAAAATTTTTAATAAATATTCTAAATTGCATTCTACCATGTTAAAAAATAAAAATAAAAGATCATTTATTTTCAATTACATCACATGGTAGCAGCAACAAGGGAAGAGGTTGAGGTCCATAAGAGGTCTAATTACATTTTCTGGTTTTCTCTTCATGAGACACAGATAATTCCAGCTACTGAATAAAGACCAAATGACTATTCTTGTACTTACTAAAAGGATTAGTTGGGGGAGGAATGAATTAGACCTTGCTTATGAAGAAATATGGTGATGATGTGAAATGAGACATTTAACTGTCATAATTTATGGAGCTAAGATGGCCTTGAATCATGAGAGGTGATAAGGAATATCAGTTATATTTTACATGGACCATAGAGATCTGGTTTACATACTCCTAACATTTTCTTGTACATTTTATCTTTATAGCTACTTTGGATTATATTTTATCAATATTTATTACTTAAATGGATCTGATATTAAAGATAAATTATGCTCTAGTAGATTTAATGTGCTTTGTCCTTAGATAATGTATCAAAAGAGTCACCATGTTTCCTGGACAGTTATAACTAAATATTTTTAAAGATGTATTTATTTATTTGAGATAGAGTGAGAGCACAAGCAGAAGAAGGGTAGAGGGAGAGGAAGAGGAAGAGAATCTCAGGCAGACTCCCCATTGAGCTTGGGGCCTGACATGGGGATTGATCTCAGGATCTCAAGACCCTGAGATCATGACCTGAGCCAAAACCAAGAGTCAGTCACTTAACCGACTAAGCCACCCAGGTGCCCCCAGTTATAACTAAATTTGAGTAAAATGTCAGAGAGAGGGAAGGGAGAGGGAGGGGGAGAAGAAGGAGCAAGAGACAAATAGATAGATTTGACTCTATGTAGATCACAGGTGAGAATGGAAGCCTTTCTTACTATTGTAATCATGAGGATGTCATTCTCTGTGTCCAGCATTAGAATGCATATGAAATTCCTTGGACTCATTGCTTGACTGTGAAAGCGTAGCTTTTTAAATCAGTAGACGAAAGTGCCAGTGGTTACATGTCTACAGAACATGCCAATTCACTTAGCACTGTATATACAAAGTTCTCTTGAATGCTGCATGTGCTATTTCCTTCCCCAGATAATTATAAAATTGATCATGATGTCTTTCAAATCAGTGAGCTTCTTCTGAAAGTGTTCATTAATAGGTCAGTATAAAAGGGAAAGCTAGTAATAGGACACCCATTAATAGGACACCCATTAATAGGACACTCTAAAATAGAATGCACAAGGTCAACATTACCTTCTTAGGGAAAAACCTGCGCATAATATTTAATGTGTCTTTTTGTGGTAGCAAAAGTAGTTAACTTTGAAGGAATTTTTGAAAATAATCAAATCATAGCCTCTTTTCTTTACTTCGTCCAGTCCCTCTGCCTGTCACTTATTTTCACAAAAGTTATATATCTTGCTAGAAAGTACTTTAGTTATTTTGTATTAGTAAATGTTAGGAAGTACTTTAGTTATTTTGTATTAGTAAATGTTAATATTAAATTATTGAACCTGAACCAAAACTTGGTTATTTTTATTTAATGTTCTTCATTTTGATCCATTTTTTTCTTTGAAGATACTTAAGCAGAAATACTGTAAAGGGTTTTAGATAAGGCAAAAATAAAATACTTTGGTTTTACTGGTAATAATAGGAACAGATGATACTGAAAAGATTGAAACTAGAAGGAGAAGGAAAGAATAGTGGTAGAAAAAAGGGACAGGAGTCCTTTGGTTCAAAATGACATGCTGAAAAACTCCTGGAATTAATAAGCAATTATAGCAAGGGGGTAGGATACAGGATTAATATATGAAAGTCAATTGCTTTCCTAAATAGCAGCAATGAACATGTGGAATTGAGATTAAAAACAAAAAGTTTACATTAGAACCTCCCAAAATGAGGTACTTAGGTATAAATCTAACAAGATATGCACAAAATCTATATTAGGAAAACTAATGAAAGAAATCTAAAAAATAAATGGAGAGATACTCCAAGTTCATGAATAGGAAAACTCAATATTCTCAAGATGTCAGTTCTTCCCAACTTGATCTATCAGTACATTACAATCCTAATCAAAATCCCCCCAAATTATTTTATGGATATCGACAAACAGATTCTAAAATTTATATGGAGAGGCAAAAGTCCCAAAATAGCCAACATAAAATTGAAGGAGCAAAACAAAATGAGGGTTTTAGGTTTTACTGTACACTTACTGTAAAGTAATTAAGACAGTTTGGTATTGGCAAAAGAATAGACAAATATGCCAGTGGAACAGAATAGAGAGTCTGGAAATAGACCCATATAAATACAGTCAAAGGCTTCTCTTGACAAAGAAGCAAAGGCAATACAATGGAGAAAAGACAGTCTTTCTAACATATGTTATTGGAACAACTGGATATCCACATGCTGGGGGCAAAAAAAAAAAAAGAATATGGACACAGACTTTACACCCTTCACAAAAACTAGCTCAAAATGGAATCTAGGCTTAAATACAAAATGCAAAACTGTAAAACTCCTAGAAGATAAGACAGGTGAAAATTTAGATGATGCATTGGGTATGGCAGTGCCTTTTTAGATATAACACCAAACACATCTACAAAAGAGAGATTGGTTAAGCGGTACTCCATTAAAATTAAAAATGGTTCTGCAAAAGAGATTACCAAGAGGATTAGGCGACAAGACATAGATTGGGAGAAAATATTTGCAGAAGACACATCTGGTAAAGGACTGTTACCCCAAATATACAAAGAATTCTTAAAGCTCAACAATAAGAGAACAAACAAATCGGCTGAAAAATGGGCCAAGGATCTCAATAGACACCTTACCAAAGAAGATATAGAGATGGCAAATAAGTATATGGAAAGGTGCTCCACATCATTTGTCATCAGTGAAATGCAAATTAAAGCAATAAGATACCACTAAACACCTATCAGAATGGCCAAAATCTAGAATACTGACAACACCAAATGCTGGTGAGAATGTGGAGCAACAGAAACTCTCCCTCATTGCTGGAGGCAATGTAAAATGTTACAGCCACTTTGAAATACATATGGCAATTTCTTTTAAAAAAAACTTAATATATATTCTTACCATATGATCTAGCAATTGTGCTCCTGGGTATTTACCCAAAGCAGATGGAAACTTATGTCCACAAAAAACCTGCATATGGACATTTGTAGGACTTTAATTATAATTGTTAAATCTTAGAAGTAATGAATATGTCCTTTAGTAGAGGAATGGGTAAATAAACTGTGGCATATGCAGACAATGGAATATTATTCAGTGCTAAAAAGAAATGTGCTGTCTAGCCATGAAAAAATATGGAGGAAACTTAAGTGCATATTACTAAATGAAAGAAGCCCATCTGAAAAGGCTTCATAGTGTATAACTCTAACTGTAGGTCTTTCTGGGAAAAGGCAAAACCATAGAGACAATAAAAAGATCGATGGGAGGGGCACCTGGGTGGCTCAGATGGTTAAGCGTCTGCCTTCGGCTCAGGTCATGATCCCAGGGTCCTGGGATCGAGTCCCGCATCGGGTTCCCTGCTCCTTGGGAGCCTGCTTCTCCCTCTGCTTCTCCCTCTCTCTCTCTCTGTCTCTCATGAATAAATAAATAAAATATTTAAAAAAAAAAAAAAAAGATCGATGGGAGCTCCTGGGTGGCTCAGTTGGTTGTGTCTGCCTTCAGCTCAGGTCATGATCTCCGGGTCTTGGGATAGAGCCTGGTATTGGGCTCCCTGCTCAGTGGGGAGTCTGCTTCTCCCTCTCCCTCTGCCCCTCCATGCCCCCCCCACCGTGATCTCTCTCTCTCTCTCTCAAATAAATAAATAAAATCTTAAAAAAAGGGGGGGGGCTCAATGGTTTCCAGGCATGTATTGTTGTATATGGTGGGGAGAGATGAACAGCAGAACACAAAAGAATTTTAGGGTAGTAAATATATTCTGTATGACATCATAATGATGAATTTATGTCAATATACTTCTGTCCAAACCCATAGAATTACAATACCAAGAATGAACTCTAAGGCAAACTATGAACTTTGGTTGATTATGGTATGTCATTGTAGGTTCATCCTTGATTTAAAAAAAAAAAAACCATTCTGTGAACAATGTGTTGAGCTAGGGGGTGTATGAGAAATCTCTGTACTTTCCTCTCAATTTTGTTTTAAACCTACAACTACTCTTAAAAAAAAGTCTTAAAAATACAAAAAAAAAATGTCAGGCTAAGAACAGCTGTGACTCTCCTTCCTTCTTAAGCAAACAATAAAATGACTTAAGAATGGAATGACCCATGTAGTGAAGAGAATGAGTGGTAGATTATAAATTTCTGGAAGGCTGAGGCAGATGGAAGCCTGTTGGATGAGAGAAAGCAAAGAAACTGCAGCCAAGAACACACAGGATGGGGAATAGAATAAAAGAAAGCTGCCCAGGGAATTGTGAGAGGCTCTGGATCAAAATAGAGGTGGAGACCAGGGAGGCATGAGAAGTGTAGGGGAACAGTTGTGTTCCCCTGGCCAACATATTGCTCTGCAAACAGATTACTGGAAAACTACATTATCTTATTAAATTTAATGACTTGCCTTGGGAAAATTAGAGCTGCTAAATAAAGTTGGTACATGAACCCCAAATAAAGTTCTCCTCATTCAGACATTTGGAGCCCACAGTATACACACTATCCAGGGATATACAGCTCCAAGCTGACTTCTTCAGGGAAAGCAGACCTACCCAGGAAGGGGCTTTCTGCATGCTTGTGGTTCATTGTTTGCTCTTTATACCTGCTCATAAATCATGAGCAAAGAGTGTCTGGTGTCCTCTTTAGGGAAACACACCTGATTGTTGGATCTAGACTGTTATTGTCCTGCTTATGACTTGGAGTGGATGGTACTCAAACCTGTAGATTTCTCAGGGTTACAGGGTGAATCTGTGCAAAATCTGCTAGAATTGAGACTTTTTTTTTTCAATAATAAAGTTACTAATCAGTCTTTGTGGAAAATGTACAATTCATTGAAACAGCATTACATAAAATAACTCTGCCTTTATCCTGAGGATAAATCTAATCACATAATGCAAATTAGCTTAACTAAAGAATATTGATATCAAAATCTTCATGCTAAGCTATTCACTGATATTACCATGGGGAAAATTTTCTGAAAGCTCCAACATGATGAGATAATGTCAATAATAATAATGTGACAGCATAGAATTAATTGTAGTTAGGCAATAAGAGTGAAATGTAAATGTTAAATTGATAATATATTCATTATGACATCAGTGATAAAATTCTGTACAGTGATTTTACAGCTGTTTTAAAGCATTTCCTAACATTAAATACTTCCAATTCTCTGGAAATCTACCTAATGCAATATTTTTGTAATGGTAATAGTTTGAAAATTATTTAATTTGCTTTTTTTTTTTTTTCCTGTATCATTTGTTCAAGAACCTGTAGGGGAATGATATTCATCTTCTGGCTTTTATAAATAGGATCTGCTACAAGAACATAAGATCGAGGGACAGGCATTCCTGGGCAAGAACTGATTTTCTAAATTCCTTTATCCCTGCCTCAGCATCTCACTATCCAAGCCTGAGGGGTCTTATACTTAGGGCCCTCCATAAGAGTTGTGTGCATAATTAATTTTTTATCTCACTACATTTGCATCACAAAAGTGGATGTGCTTTATCCTTGGAAAGTCATTGGTATGCAATCACTGTTCAATGACAAAACAGTACAATTGAGCCTTGAACAACATGGGTTTGAACTTTACAGGTCCCCCTATACTTGGATTATTTTCAATAAATACAGTACAGTACTATAAATGTATTTTCTCTCCCTTATGGTTTTCTTAGTACTATTTCCCTTTCTCTAGCTTACTTTATTGTAGGAATACAGTATATAATACATATACAAAAAATGTGTTAATCAACTGTTAATTCATCAGGAAGACTTCTAGCCAACAGTAGGTTATTAATAGTTAAATTTGGGAGGAGTCACATGTTAGGCATGGATTTTTGACAGCATGGGAGTTGGTGCCCCTAACCCCCACATTGTTCAAGGGTCAACTGTCGTTGGTAATTACAGTGTTTTGCTATACATGAACCACAATAAACATCATCAACTTATGTTGTCTAGAAAATTGTAGGGCTTTCCAGTTGTTCAAGGTGAAGAAGACTAAAGACAAAGTTTGACTTTTGGGCTTTCATAATGAGAGTGTAAATTGTTGTCCCCTAAGACTGTGTGTGGAGAATTTTAATTGGATTCTAATCATAGATGAGAGCTTCATGTTAACTTAACTTACAAAAGGAGATGTAAAAGCTAGCAGTTCCTCATTTAAGCCATATTAATAGAATTATCTTTACTGGCTTATCATTAGGGTCCACTTTTCAAATTATAGCTGAATTCCATCAGTTTCTCTTTTCCTCTTTTCCTGCCTCCCCTCCTCTCAGAATCACACTCTGTGCTTACTGCCCATCAACCATTCGCCTAATGGCTTTAACATCAATTTTTGCCTTAATCAGTAATTTCCTTAGAATTTGAAAAATGATATTTCTTTTTTTTCCCCACCGTAAATATATACAATTTTTGTCAGTCATACTTCAGTAAAGCTCTATTCAATAAATCAATGCAGATTTTGTATTATTGAAATAATGCAATGGCATAAACATGAAAAATGATATCATTTCTTAGACATTTAACTGGAATTCTTCTAAAGAGCTTTTGCTGGTCAACAGGAGCCTTTGGTTATCCTGAAATTCAGTTCTTCCTGAATAACTGCTTCCTTCTTTCCCTTCAATTGCCAGTTTTCAGGTTGAGGGGTTGATTTAATAAATAGCCTTTTGAATAGTAAAAGGAGGTTTTTCTGGCCTTTGTGTCATTACGGACTGACGCATGCATGTAGATGCAATGTGTTACACTCACCTCCTCTTCCTTCTCATGTTCAAACTGTCATTATTGCAGCCCCTGGGCGCATCTTCGGGTGGCCACCATGTCCTACTGACACAGCATTGAAAGCTTCTTTGCCTTCTGACCCGCCAAGGTGTCCTAAGCCCATCTTTGGCCTTCCCTGTCTTAGGCATGAAATTAGCCATTTATCCAAGAAAGTTCATCCTGTCAGTGTGAATGTTATTAGAAAAATCTGCATGAAGGAAGCTCATTGCTGCTGGGGTGACATTGCTTAGGTACCATTTCATGGAACATGGTCAGAAAAGAGACAGTTTAGAAATCATAAGCTCATACTGATAATTTTCAATTTCATTTGAATATGACAGCATTTTAATTCTTCTTTGACTTCTCAATTATACCTTTTCCCCTAACTTGAAAATCTTGTTTTTGACATTAACCAAATTATTTATTTTGCTTATTTTCATAATGTAAAAGAATAATATCAAAATAACAAGATATTATTAGTAACAGTAACTCTACAAGATTTACTCTAGTGAGGGTGCCTGGGTGGCTCAGTTGGTTAAGCCACTGCCTTCGGCTCAGGTCATGATCCCGGAGTCCTGGGATCGAGTCCCCATCGGGCTCCCTGCTCAGGGGGGAGTCTGCTTCTCCCTCTGACCCTCCCCCCTCTCATCTCTCTCTCAAATAAATAAATAAAATCTTAAAAAAAAATTTAGTGAAACACCAGTGAAATTTGAAATTTCTGGATCATTCCTTTTAATCCTAGACAACATCCCACTAAATATGTATAAGGTATAAAAAAAAAAGCTCTCTAATATTAACAGTTAGATATACGATTATATTCATTTGTTTTGGGTTGTTTTTAATTTTTAGGTTTTTTTAAAGGTAACTCTTTTTAACTTTTATTTTGAAATAATTTCAGACTTACAGAAGAAATTTAAAAATAATGCAAAGAATTCCCATATATCCTTTACCACAATTCCTCAAATATTAGAAATTCATCACTTTTGCTTTATTGAGAATTCTCTCTACACATACATTTAGACATTTTTTCCCCCTGATCCTTATTTCCCCCTGATCCCCACTGAATATTTCATATTTGTTTCCTAAGAATAAGGACATTCTCGTTCTGGCACCATGTTCACTTGTGGATTCCATCATGCCTCTGTAGTGTTCTTTCATCTGTGACAATTCCTCATTGTTTTCTTACCTCCATGATCTTGACATTTTTGAAGAGTACAGGCCATTTATTTTGTAGAACATCCTTCGGTTTGGGTGTGTGTGATGTATCCTCATGATTTGATGCATGTTATATAATAAACAAAACAAAACTCATGGGTACCATACAAGTGCTGTGGTGTCCTTCCAGTATATGGATGGTGTCAGGAGGAACATGATTGGTTTTTGTCCCATCACAGATAATGCTAACTTTAGTCACTTGGTAAGGGTTAAGTCTGCTGGGTTTCTGTACTGCAAACTAACAACTTTTTCCCTTTGGTGATTAGTAAATACATTGTGAAGAGATATTTCTGAATGTCCTATTTATCATTGAATTTTTTTCACTAGTTTTAGCAAATATTGGTGATTCTTGCCTAAAATAATTATTTATTGGTTACTTGATAATGATTTTATAATTTCATCATTCTTTCTACATCAGTTAGCATTCTAAGGAAAATATTTTTTCTCTTCCTTTTTTCCTCTCTCCCTCCTTCCCTCCCTCCCTCCTTCTTTCTTTCTTTCCTTCCCTCACTCCCTCCTTCTTTCTTTCCTTCCTTCCTTCCTTTTTTCTTCTTTTCTTCAGTGTGTTATCACCATTACTTATTTTGATGCTCATATTGTCCCATACTATTTAATGGGAGCTCCTTCACGCTGACATCTGTAACCCTCTGCATACCCCCATTACTTTTGAGCATTTTCTTTTAGTATTAGCTTTTCTGCATATCTTTGTTTGGGGCCTGTTTCTTTTACATCAGATATAGTTGGATCTTAACTTTGAGAACCAAAAAGAAAATATTTTTCTTTTGACAGGTTAAGTTGTGCCCATTGATATTTATTGATACGACTGAATCACTTTGTCTCAGTTCTGTCATATATTTTATGTTAGAGTTATTATGGTATATTTCGTGTGTTTCTTTTTGTGATTTATTTTCTGTGATCTTCTATTTTAAGAATTCTTTGGCTATTCAGGCAAGTTTGTATTTTTGTTTAAATGATTATCTTTGTACTTATACAGTTTTTAATGCTTTTGGCCCCATGTCTTTTCATTTAACCTTCTAATCTGATTTGTAAGTCTTTCATACAATGTTAAACTCCCTCCTCTTGTCTATACAATAAGGAATGATCTGTTCAACTTTTCTTTTTCCTGCTTCTTTCTACTTAAGCTGTTTCATTTCTATTTATCAGAGCATACAACACATGATATGTTACTTATAATATATAACTTATTATTGTTCTTATTTCATTTCCACTTTTTAATTTTAAATAAACCTCCTTCAGTTTGTTTTGATGTACAGGCAGGTTTGGAATCCATTAGTCTGGATTTCCTTCTAAAAGCTGAAACTGAATGATTATTCAGCTCTTTATGGACATAATCCTTGAATAAGATCATTTACCTCGTATGTACCTAATTATACTATCGTGTACCTTACATCTTGTCCACAAATAGATTATAAGAGACTTATTGCCAGGCAAAAGGGAGCAAAGAGAAACTCCAAGGTACATTGTCTATGTGAATGAAGTAAGTTTTAAGAAATAGATCTCAGTGAGGAAATTTTGCATAATATTATAACCCATGTGGATTCATGCATCTTGGAGTCTCAGTCACATGTATATTGATAAGGGGGGAAAGACAACAGATATTTATTGAGCAGTTATGATCTGCTGTAGGTGCTGGACTATAACAATGAGGAAGAAATACAATATTCATGGCTTAATAAATTATTCTAATGATGAGCCAGACAACAAATACTTAAATAAATATTGTTTATGAACACATATACCATCATTATAAGAACAAATGTGGAGGAGGAATAAGAAATAGGACGCACTGGAAAAGGAGAGACAAAAATAGTTGGTGGGTTCTAACCTATTTAGACCTTAAAATTTTTTTATTTGAACTTCTTTCAACATAAAGTCTGAAATGGCCATAATATCATAGTTTACTTGCAGAAAATATTCTTCTTAAACATTTATTCATTCTTTTTTTTAGAGATTTTTTGATTATTCAGTGTACAGCAATCATCTTTATTTGACCCCTTTTTGTTTACATTTTTTATTAGTAAATAAAAGTCTTTATCATTTTAGATATTACACACAAAGAAGGTAGTAATTTATTGCAAAACTGAGCAGGATGTGGAAAACAATCACATTTGTTTCTCTTCCTACTACTTGAGTGTGCTCATAAGAAATCATATTGAGAATCTTAATTGTCCTTTCTTTATGAAAGGTTAAAATGATTTAATATGATCACACTTACCATGCCTAGTAGCAATGGGTAAAGCACTGAATGGCTAAGAATAAGGAAGAATGAATTTAATTTCATGAACTTAAAGCTGGCTCTTTGTTTTTAATAACTTACTGGTGATACAGGCTAAAATACTCAATATTATTCAGTCATATTGAGCTTTTGGTGTTATTGAAATTATTGATGTAGCATATAGCAAAGCCCAGGCAGAAAAAAAGCCTAATGAAGGCAGAAGTCTCTTAGGATTGCCACTTACCTTGACTGTTATAATGTAGTAGATGTACTGAATTCAGGCATCCATATATTTTGTAACATTATTTATAAGATGTTCTTTAACTTGGAATCTTATGAACATTATATATGGTTTAATGTGAATGGCTAAATCAAACTCTGTAGTAATAAAATATAAAATTTCTATGAAATAAATTATAAAAGACAGAGTGGATTCTAACCATGTAGGAGTTCCAGACTAGGTTCATGTTTTTGAAGAAAATCAGAAGGAATTAAAATTTATGATTTTCTTTGAGGCTCATGTAAGACCAATGAAATTTTAGTACATGTACATCTGTCAAAAATAACAAGTGTGGGGCATCCTATTTATTTTCTACAGTTTCTCCTCATTCCTAGGTCCTGGAGGTAGAGGCTCTCCCTTGGGTAGGCTCTGTTGGTTAGAAGGATGTGAGGGAATGAGCTCTTCTCAGAGACTTCTTGGCTGACCTGGTGATGGTGGCCCATATCTGTTGGTGTCCAGACATGTCCGTAGTCAGATGTGCCACATTTCCTGTTCCTGTCTGACTCAGGGTAGGAGTTCAGCTCTCAGCACTAAACTTTTATGTTACTTAAGACCAGTATGATAAGGGCTGCATTTGTAAAAGATTTAAAAAATTCCTTCTCCTGTTGGATAAATGAGACCTTATGACAACTATTATGAACACTGTATCAGCACATGTAGGGAAGTTTTATGACAACACTGATACAGTTAAAAAAAAGGCAGTGAAATCAATGTGACAATAATGAACTTAAATCCCACTGGACAATAAAAAGTGAGAAGTAATCATAAAGCTATCTTGAAGCTTAAAATCCTATCTCTTTGAAAGTTTTGTCCCACAATAACCAATTTTGTAAGAATGTTTTATTTGTACTTTAAGTTGTAATTATCAAGAAAATACTGTTCTATGTAACACCAAATAGCAAGGTAATAATTTAACCAAGTTTAAATAAATGTATTGTGCTTGTTAATAAAGTTTGTTTTTCTAAATAAAACACAACCCATCCTCCCTATAAAAGTTTGGCAAATGCAAAATTTGAAGGAGAAAGAACATCTATAATTGTATTCCTAGAAACAACTTTGTTATATCTGTATCCAGTTTTTTTAAATAGTTAATGTCAAAATGTATAATTTGAGCTTTTATACTTTTATTTTTTTAAGATTTATTTATTTGAGAGAAAGGGAGAGCAAGTGGGGGGGGGCAGAGGGAGAGAATCTTCAAGCAGACTCCCTGTTGAGGGCAGAGCCTTGACTAGGGGTAGATCTCAGGACCCTGAGATCATGACCTGAGCTGAAATCAAGAGTTGGGTGCTTATCCAACTGAGCAACCCAATACCCTGAGCTTTTGTAATTTTAATTTAGTATCACACAAGAAACCTTTCCTCATGTTTACCCTATTTATATTTTGAATGGAGTTTCTTATAGTTGCTGTACTATCTCTTTATAACTGTTCTTTCCATGAAAAATATTAACTTGAAAAACAGAAGCTAAGTTCAGGAGATATATAGGTGACAAACAGTCTCTGGTGTACAATATGGGTAAACAAAACCCAAGAATTAATCGCAATAAAAAATTACGTGTGTTAAAAATTGGAGAGATGAAGAGCTTACTAATGGAACAGAACCCAAGGGTCTATGACATACAAGGTCATTTTGAGCAGTGTCTGAAGCAATGTTAAATGGCTTTTGATACTATATGATGTAAATAAACAGGATTAACTTTCATAATCTCCTGAATATGATTTCTTGATAAAATGCTTATGTAGATGGCAGAGGTCAATGAATTTATATATTTTTTCAATCTATGGTTGTCACTGCATTGAATTCCTAATACTAAATTTGACTTCAAGGAACTGCCGGACATTCAAGAACATGACAAAATCAACATTCAGGGATGTAAGATTTTTGGCAAACCTTTTTAAGAGATGAGATAGCATCTAGTTGTCTGTTGCTTAGTTGTTCATCTCTTGAAGTTCACATTGCATAATTTTCTGCTGTGGCCTAAAAACAACTATAATATGGGACCAAATCTTTTCAGCTAACTTTGTACAAAGCAAAAACATAGCAACTTTGCTGTTGTTAAGACCTGAGATTATAATCAAACTGAACAGGTAGGTAAGATTGTTTTGCTAAATGAGAGAACAAAATCAAGCCCCAGGAGAGAAGAGATGTTGGAAATTGTTTTTGTGAAAAACAGACTCACTCCAATTAACTGGAGAGAATTAGTGCTTCTGGTAAAAACGCTTGTAGCTGGAAATTGGAAAACAGAAGCTCTAGGGCAACCTAGGAACCAGGTTTTCCCTCCTGGCCCATCTGTTTCTCTCTGGTGTCTCTTTCATTTTCTTCTCCCAGTTGAATATTACCTCAACTACTGTCCACATCTTTTCAACTTCCTTATACCTTCCCCTTGAGAATGTATTTGGCTCACTAGGGTCTCAACTTGCTCTTTGGCATCCTTTTACCTTTGTTTCCACTACCAACTGCCTTAATCTCTTTAATTCCCAATTCCCTATTCCTGTAAGAGTAATATGAGGGCAAAAACCACATTTTAAAGACCGGCCACACAGATCAGATGGTAGGTTTATTGGCCATCCCGTGATTTGGCATGCTTGGGTCAGGTGACAGACATAAATATCATTAGGTCTTTGGAGCTGTTGTAGGCTGTCTACATTACAAGAGATATGGGCAAGCAAACCTGTAAAATGTCCAGAGTAGAAGCCAAAATCAGGTGCATTATATTTACTATATATGCAAAAAGAATGATATCATGACCAAATCGATTGATTTTGTACTGGGCACTGGACAGGCTTTCAGGTGATTCCCAGTGATCCCCACCTCCTGATGTTCACATCCTTGTATACTTTCTTCCCCTTAAATGTAGGTGGGGCTGGTAATTTCCTTTAAACAATAGAATATAGCAAAGGTGAAGGGATGTCACTTCTGTTACCACAGTATACCATAGAAAAATTTGTCTTGCTAACAGACTCACTTTAGGGACTCTCTCTTTCTTGCCAGCTTTCATGAAGCAATTGGCCATATTGGGGGTTTTGGATGGTGAGGAATTGTGGATGTCCCTAGGATCTGAGGGCCATCTCCAGTACAGCCAGCAATGAGCCACAGCCCTTGGTTCTATAGCTTAAAAGAAGCAAAATCCACCAAAGACCTGAGTGAGAAATAGGTGGATGGTTTCCCAGGTGAGGCATGAGATGACATCCCATCCCTGATTGCTGCCTTGCAGAGAACCCAGCTAAACTGTCCCTGGACTGCTGGCCCACAGGGACTGTGATATAGTACATGTGTGTTGCTTTATGCTGCAGAATTTGTGGTCATTTGTTATGCAGCAATGGACAACAAATAACATACTGCTTCCTGGTTTAAAAGGCAGCAGAACTGATACAATTTGGATGCTGAAAATTTCAGAATCAGAGCCATCATAGAAAAGCCACTTTTCCTCTGCCTTTTCCACCATTTGTAACCTAGACATCTATCACTTTCCATTTGACTCTCCGTATTTACATCCCACACTGCTTCACCCATTTAGGCTGACCCATTTAGATTGCCCTCTGAATTCTGGTTCCATTTAGGCTATGGGAGCCCCAGCAATAGATGTATTGGCTGAGAGGAGAGTGAGCCATTTATTTCTTTGATTCCCTCCTGCCAGGTCTTAGCACCTCTTCCAAAGATCATAGTCTTCCTCAGGTCACTCTTTCTAAACAACAATCTCTTTGGGTTGGGTAACCACCCCCAACCCTTTGCCCCTTCAGGCCTGGGGGTGGTGATGGTTCCCCCTGTTCTAAGCTCCATAGTACTGCCTCATACCTTGATGCTTTCCCCAAACTCTGGATTCCTTCTTTGTAAATAGTCCCCTTACTGAACTAACATCAAATTATCCAATTTGAGTGTGCTGTTTTCTGGTAAATAATACAAAGCTCAACAATTTTTTCCATATAACCTTGTCCAGAATTAAAAGTGAATGTCTGTATATATAGATTCTGATTTGGAAGAGGGAGCTTTCTAAGGGAAGGAAGATGAGGGGGAGTATTGTTACTCAGTGTCTGTCCAGCTTTACAGCTATATGTGAATGTGGCATGTCAAGGAATGAACTAGAAATGCCTTCCTGGGGATCTCATTTTCTAGACTGTAGGCCAAGGGTGGGGAGCATAACAGGCTTCAGTTGTCATTGAAACCTGCATGGAGAACACTCCATTCTTTCATAAAGAACATTGAACACAGACTGACAATGATTAAGAAGAGAAACTGAAATAGCTCCTTTTCCAGAGAGACTTCAGAAAAGGAGAGACAACCACATGTCTCGACAGGGAGAGGTGCAGAGCTGCATGGAGGATTCTTTGATTCATTTCTTTTTTTTCAGAGGTTTGAAACCAAATGTTAAAATTGCTGAATGCCATGCATGACATTCTATTTCAAATGTGTATGACACATAAGATGTGTCTGGGAACTCAACATGATATTTAGATTTTAAAAGAATCTGGCTTTTTCATAAGTTTACAAAAGGTGGGAACAAGAGCAAGTTCGTCTTAGAGGAGCTTTCTGATGCCTTGGGAAGTGAATATTTCTCTCCAGTGTAGTACAGCTATGGGATTTGAATAAACTGGGAGAATGCCATATTGACAGAATAAAATATTTAGGGAAGCAGATGGGCTGGGAAGATGTATATGCCCCTGCCCCCACCCCTCTTGCACCAAGGTTGTTGCTTAACCTTGATTATAGAATACTGGAGCTGAGGGATTGACCTAAGGGATCGACTAATCATCATTTATTTATTTTCCAGATGAGAAAACTAAGCCATTGAAAATTACATGGATTCACCTCAACTCACATAATGTGTGTGAGTTTGGTCAAGCCTAATTTTCTATTTCTGAGCAGATTCTTCTCCATCTGAATGAGCTGGACCTTTACATAGAAATACACACTCAGAAGTTACTGATTAAACTCAAACTAGCTTTAGGCCGCCTTCTGTGTTTCTGTACATCTGTAAGGGAAGAAAGGGGAGGATCCTTTGCTAATGAGGAGAGTAAAATGTCCCAGTGGTCACCCTCCAGGCAGGTCACCAGCCCATAGCAGTATCACAGAGACTGTCAAAGTGACCTGGGGGGCCCTGAGGGAATCCGGGCCTTCCCATCCCATCGAGGGAACGGTAACTGCTCAGCCTTCATACCATATTTTGTCCTTGGCTGGATGGTGATTGGGCTCGATTTATGGGTTCATTTGAGAACGAGTCTCCCTAAACTTGGCATGACCTTCAGGACCAGGCTGCCCTGGGAAAATGAATTCATCAGTAATTTCTAAATATGCTGCCAAATGCTTGTTATACACCTAGATTTTAAACACTATTTGTATTTCAGTTGACATTGCTGAATTATAATAGTTATTGGAGCAAGTTTTATATTTAATACTAATACTAATATCCAATTAGTTTTGAGGACCAAAGAAAAAAGATTTGTTACAGAGTGGTAATTTTATGTGAGTCTTGGAACCCCTCCCTCCTGAATAAGTTGCCCCAGAAGCACTTGCTCAAGATGTAGCCCCAACACACTCCCCCTCATACACACAGACACACATATATACACCCTCCCCCTCATACACACCCACTCCTCCTCACACATACAGACACACACATATACACACTCTCCCTCAAACATACACAGGTACACACACACTCTCCCCCTTCACATAGAGACACACATTCCCTCTCACACACAGACACACTTCCCCTCACACATACAGACACACACATATACACACCCTCACACACACACACACACTCTCCCCCTCACATAGAGACAAACATCCCCTCTCACACACACACAAACACACATATACACACTCTGCCTCACACATACACAGATACACAGTCCCCCCTCACATAGAGACACACATTCCCTCTCACACACACATATACACACTCCCCCTCACACACACACACATATATACACACTCCCCCTCATACACACACACACACACACACACTCTCTCTCTCTCTCTCTCTCCCTCCCTCACTCCCCCTCTCACACACACAGCCAAACTAACGCACATCCTTGGACTCACACTTTGGTGCTCCCTTCTCATGCAATGTTCTTGCTTGTACATGAGAAAAAATATGATGCAGTAAAAATACTTTCTTCTTGGCCCAAGCTATATTTTCAGATAAGATGAATATACTTATCTCAGTCCCAACTATACAAGAAATAGAACTGTCTTGATATTTAAAAATCAGTTAAATTTTATTTTGACCATCCATGTCAGTAATCAGAGTCAGTTCAGGGGAGGCCTTTCCTCTGGTGCTCTTCGTGTCCTGGGCATTGGGGGCGGGCATGTTTTTCTCTATCTTTGTCAGTCCAAGCATCCTCTTTTACATCTGCCATCCTCCCAGGTCCACCATTCTCCTGGGTCACAGCTGTGTCACCCTTCATTCCTAATCACAAAGCCTCCTTTGTTGAGGCTCTCTGCTACCTCAGGGACCCCCTCAGGGTACCTAGGTGTCCTTATGCTGCTTCCTTCCACCCTGGGGCACAGGAAATTTGGTGTCACTATCTTAGGACCAAGATGCCTACATTCTCCACAGTGCCATTTTTCTTCCAGAGCATTTCTCTTGAGAATAAGCTCTTATATTCCTGAAAGCTTTCTGGATTTCTGTCAGACCCTGCATTCCAGAAGCAGGTGTTGGGCCCTTTCTCTAAGCCCAGTCAGATCTAAGCTCTCCTTGCTTCTCCTTTACCCATCCTCTCTGCTACTGTGCCCCAACTTGTGGACTTTTTTAGTCTTGGGACATGAAAGTCCTGTCCAGATGCATCAGATATTCTCCTAAATCTATTGTTTATGCCCAGAGTGTCTTACCAGATTTTAGACCTCCCTGTTTTGTCATCCCTCTTTTGAGTTGGTGAACATGCATTGCTTAGATGCATTGGGGAAAGAACCAGAGGTAAAAGAAAATACCAAGAACAGAAATCTTTGATAGTATTTCAGAAATGTTTTATCACCACAGAGGTATTATCAAAAACATTTTATTTTGAAAATTTCAGACTCTCAACTAAAAACAAAATAGTCTACACTAAAAAATGAGGTTTACAGAACTTCTAGAGTTGGACATTTCAGTATTTTAAACTGGGACACTGACCTGAGGTTATGCCATTGCTTTCTATCAACCCGGGCGTTCGATAGGCACTTTAGACTCATAGACCCAAAAGTTTATCTTTGTTGTTCCCTCAACAAAAGGGGAAATGGCAGAGGCAGAGATTCTTCAATTAAACCCCTTGTACAAGAATCTCCAGGTATTGGTGAGGATATGGAGAAAGGGGAATCCCCTTGCACTGTTGGTGGGAATGCAAAGTGGTACAGCCACTCTGGAAAGCAGTATGAAGGTTCCTCAAAAAGTTAAAAATAGAGCTACCTTATGATCCAGCAATTGCACTGCTAGGTATTTACCCAAAAGATACAAAAAATACAGATTTGAAGGGATATATGCACCCCAATGTTGATAGCATTATCTACAATAGCCAAATTATGGAAAAAGCCCAAGTGTCCATCAACTGATGAATAAAGAAGAGGTGGTATAAATACAATGGAATATTACTCAGCCATAAATAAGAGTGAAATCTTGCCATTTGCAATGACATGGGTGGAACTAGAGTGTCTTATGGAGGTGAACTAGGTGAGCCAGAGAAAGACAAATACCATATGATTTCCCTCATATGTGGAATTTAAGAAACAAAACAAATGATCATAAGAGGATAAAAAGAGAGAAGCAAACAAGAAACAGACTCTTAGCTGCAGAGAACAAACTGATGGTCACCAGAGGGGAGGGGGTGGGGGGATGAGTGAAATAGGTGATGGGGTTAAGGAGTGCACTTGTCGTGATGAGCACCAAGTGTCGAATCACTAAATTGTACACCTGAAACTAATATTACACTGTGTTAACTAACTGGAATTTAAATAAAAACTTAAGAAAAAAGAATCTCCATCTCAAGTCCTGCTCCTAGGGAATCCAATTTAAGACACATATGGACAGTCATAGAATAAAGGAGTCTAAAACTGAGCAGGTGTCAGATGATCATTCAGGGGTCATTGGCATCCACCATGAGAGCAGGTGCTATTACTTGGGGGAAGCATCGAGTAGACATGCTTTGAGCTAAAACACAAAGCCCTGAGGGACTTGAGTTTTAGCTAATGAGTAAATGAAGATGGGAGGGGGAAGAAGACTTGCACAGGCAAGCCCAAAATAATGAGTGTCACAGAGGTCTGAGGAGGAGAGAATTTTATATGAAGTTTCAACATATTCATTAAAAACAGAGGAGTTAGGGGCGTCTGGGTGGCTCAGTCGGTTAAGCGTCTGCCTTCGGTTCAGGTCATGATCCCAGGGTCCTGAGATGGAGCCCCACGTGGGGCTCCCTGCTCAGCGGGATGCCTGCTTCTCCCTCTCCCTCTGCCTGCCGCTCCCCCTGCTTGTGTTCCCTCTCTCTCTCTCTCTCTCTGTCAAATAAATAAATAAAACATTAAAAAAACAGAGGAGTTAAAAAATAAGAATTTATATGACTATTTGACAAGTGGGATGTCGCTGGTTATGGTTGCCTGAGTGGTTTCAGTGGAAAGGTAGAATGCACAAGAACCAAATTGCTGCCAGTTGCATAGTGAACGGGAACTCAGGAAGTAGATACGGTGAGTGCAGACAGCGGGAGCATTTTGTTACTTCTAATTGTTGCAGCCTCAGAGAGACTTGAGACTACTTCTAGGCAGAGGAAAGAGAACCAGAAGAGGATTAGAACTGAAAAGAGAACAATGAGTAAGTGCAGACAGTGGGAGCATTTTGTTACTTCTAATTGTTGCAGCCTCAGAGAGACTTGAGACTACTTCTAGGCAGAGGAAAGAGAACCAGAAGAGGATTAGAACTGAAAAGAGAACAATGAGACTTGAATGGTTGTAGGATCAGAGGAGATCATAGAGGCTGGCGTCAGGACTCTGTTCTCCCAGCCAAGCTGGGTCTAGCAGTTTCTTGGGTATCATATTGTATTATATTTTTCGTTCATTCATCCATCTATCCACCCATTCATTCATTCATCAAACATTTATTAAGTGCTTGTCATATGCCATTTTAAGCATACTTTTTAAAAAGATTATTTGAGAGAGAGAGAGAGAGTGTGGCGCACGCACACAACGAGGGAGGGGCAGAGGCAGAAATTCTTCAAGCAGACTCCCAGCTGAACCCAGTGTGGGGACTCGAGCTCACCACCCATGTGTTTGTGACCTGAGCTGAAGCCAAGAGCCCAGTGCTTAACTGACTGAGCCACCCAGGCGCCCCAGCGTACTTTTTTTTTTTTAGTTCAAGACCCCAATCCTACAGAAGTTCATAACTTAGTTGTTAGACTTTCGTGGTAAAATGGACTGAAGAACAACTCGAAGCAGTGCTGTAAAAAAAGGGTAGAAAGTGCTACAGAAATGCAGGAGTGAAGCCAGTGATTCTGATGGTGGATGACAAAATAATTCGGAAAGGAGATAAAGTTTGACCTAGGAACTGAAGGGTGAGTTTAAAATGCCCTTTGGGCATGAGGAGTGGGTGTCTGGATATGTGAACTGGGCCCTATCTGTATGATTAATTAGTCTGTTATGAAGTCCATATTCTGTGTCAGGCAGTCATTCATCTTTCCCCTTGATATCTCAAGTGCAAAATCTATTTGGACATTACTTTTAAAAAATGCTTTCCCTAAAAAAAAATCTATAACCAAGAACAGTAGAGAGAAGGTAAGAGAAGGAGAAAATGAGTAGTTTTTCTCCTGGCAAGAGATCTTACAGAATTGTTATCTTGGGTGAAGTAAGAAACCTGGTCTATTTATACTTTTGAACTAAGCTGACACCTTTTGCATGCTGCCTTCAGTAAACAACAGACAGATCTGTAAAATACTTAAGCAATTGACTGCCCCACTCAGACATGCCTTCTCTAATCTTTTCTACCTGTAAAAAATCCCACTTGTGCTGAAAACCCTGTCAAGTTTCAGATCTTCCTTAAAGGCAGTCCAAAGTTACTCTCCCATTTCCACTTCTACCAGAATTTACTTTCATTGTTATTTTTTTAATACTGTCATTAACTCAATATGTTTATGTGTTTATGTTAAGACATCTTTCTACTGTGGCCATTAAATGTCTTGACTGGCTCATTAATGGGCTGGGGTGTGGGTAGTAGCGTTTTTAAGAATCAGGCATTAGGAGCACCTGGGTTGCTCGGTTGAGTGTTGGACTCTTGGTTTTGGCTCAGGTCATGATCTCGGGGTCATGGGATCGAGCCCCAAGGTGAGCCCTGTGTTGGGCTCATGCTCAGCAAGGAGACTGCTTAGGTTTTTCTCTCCCTCTCCTTGCTGCTCTGTACTCCCTGTATGCGCTCTCTCTCAAACAAATAAATAAATCTTAAAAAAGAAGTAGGCATTAAACATGTATTAATAGTCAAATGTTATTTATTTGAATATCAAATTATAAACATTCCTTTTCCAGTGATTTGGCATGACTTAATTCTGTTAAAAAGCAATATCCAAATAAATAAGAGAAACAACCGAGGTCCATTTTATGTGTGTATGTGTGAGAGAGAGAGACAGAGAAAGGCAGAGAGAGAGGGAGAACCATTTCCTGGTGATTTCTTTCTTCCATACCCCACCTTTTCTATTCTTAGCTACTAATTATTGCCATCAGCTAAGGGATCAGAAGAGTCAACATATTTAAGAAGCAGCCACTTTGTATTGGCTGGAATATGAAAGAGGATAAAAATCTAACATCTAGGTCTTATCTTTCTTATTTCTTCATCTCTAATACATTTGGTTCTCAAATTCAGTGTGCATAAAAATCACCTAAGGTGCATATAAACATGCAGTTCCTTGGGTAGCATCTTGGGTACTCTTATTCTTAGTGTGGAATTAAAGTCCTAGAATTTGAATTTTTAAAAAATGTTTCAGGGGCACCTGGGTGGCTCAGTCGTTAAGCGTCTGCCTTCGGCTCAGGTCATGATCCCAGACCGAGTCCCACATCGGGCTCCCTGCTCAGCGGGAAGCCTGCTTCTCCCTCTCCCACTCCCCCTGCTTGGGTTCCCTCTCTCGCTGTGTCTCTCTGTGAAATAAATAAATAAAATCTTTAAAAAAAAAAATAAAAAATGTTTCAGGGAGGGGTACCTGGGTGGCTGGCTCAGTTGGTTGTGTCCCGAGACTCTTGATTCAGCGCAGGTCATGATCTCAGGGTCATGAGATTGAGCCAAGAGTCAGGCTCCAGGCTCCACGGGGAGTCTGGTTGAGATTTTCTCTCTCCCTCTGCTCCTCTCCTACATGTTCTCTCTCTCTCTAATAAATAAATAAATCTTTAAAATAAATAAATAAATACAAATGTCTTAGGGAATTCTGAGTGTTCAGTCCAGAGCCCAGTCTTTGTGGAAACTGCTCCATCCGTTTCTTATTTCTTCTGAAAGAACCCCAGAGCGGATCCTCAAACCCAGGAGACCACGGAGGCTGAGTGATGTGGATCTCACTTCCAAAATTCAGAAATTTTATTCTTGAAATTTGAAAGGAAATGGAATCCTAAATGTAAATACCACTTTTCAGCATCTTACAATTCATTCACCAGTTCAGCAGTGTTCTTTATATCTATGGTCATAGCTTAATCTCCAGCTTATAGAAAAGAGTATGCAGAACCTTCGTTAACAGGAGATGAAGTGAGCTTGACATTGGTTATAAAAAGGCAGTTGAGACATTGTTTAAGATTGTGAGAAGCACAGTTCTGTTTGTTTTACTAAAGGTGCATTACTCTGACCTGCCAACTTCTTCTAGTTGGGAAGGGAGAGAAACCGAAAAACAAAATCACCGTTAAGGAAAATTATGTTAAATGGAATTTTAAAAGCTCACCCATTCCCAGCAACGTCTTTATTATTTCAGTCTCACAGAATTGTTTTCTCAGTCGTCAGGGAAGAAAGGTCATGTTGTGCCTGAACAGTGAAAGCCATCTTTCATAGAAATACATTTCTAATAAGCAGCCTTTACAACTAGAGACATTTTTAGCATGTTTCTGAAACCAGCACAGATCAAGTTTAATGGTAAAATGATGCAGTGTAATTCTGGAAATGACTTTTCGACAACTCAGAATCTCTTCTTTATGCTGTTCCATTTTAAAAAGCCTGGAAAATATTTTTCTTTACTTTAAGTATCTTTCTTGCAAGAAACACTTGAAGGAAACTTAGCATGCACAATATCGAGAAGTACACGTAATACGGCGTCAGTGGAGGGTCCGTGAAGAAGAGCTGATGAGGGCCCATCAGGAAAAGATTCCCTAAGTTGGGGAAATAAAAGGAACTGGGTTTGTTTACAAGTGAAAAAAAGGCCCACGTGGAAGCAAAGACGCTTCACCAAGCAGCTTAGGGCTGTCTTCCTGGGCATGGTGTCAGAGGGTGTGTGTGTTTGCACAAAACTCATAGATTCATTTACGCCCATGGCATTCGATTTCAAGAGACCACAGAGAGAAGCAACAAAAATTCTGTAGCTTGTGTAGAAGATACCTATTACAGATAAGGGAATATCTCACACCTGGAGTCCCTCTACGGATGTGAGTCCTGAATTACCAAAAGATACAAAGAGCCATTAAAAATTTTCTCCTTTTCATAAATCTGTTCCAATTTATTGAACACGTGGCATGTTCCAGATTCAAATGCAACTGCCAGGGAAAACAGGGCTTTGTTTCCTTTGCAGTTGAATCCCCAGTGACTAGAACAGTGTCTGGGAAATTCTAATTGCCCAGTAAATATTTAAGCACTTGAATTAATTGATGAACACAGAAGTCTATGTGTGGAGGGAAAAAAAGAGGTCGGTGACATGTAGTTCTTATCTCTGTGAAGCTTACTGCTCTTATTTTTAGGGACTGGAGTAATTGAAGGGTAGATTATTTTTGAAACGTGCACTCGTGGTTTTAATATAGTCACTGCAGTCATCCGTGTGTTCTTGGCTTACCCATGGGATAAGCCCGTTTCTTTCTCTCTGCCATTCTGCAGCTCACTAGCATCTGCCCTTGCTTAATGAGGAGCTACTGAAAATGAGATTAGGGTCCAGAATATATTTGTTGGAGATGCTCAAATAGGCCCTGAGTATTTTAAAGCGCATTTTAAAGTCTTAGTAAATTCAAAAATAAGAATCAACATTAGAGAAGAAATCATCCTAATTACACAAATTTCCTTCTCTTCTCATATGCAGTGATATTGCCCTGCAGGCATTTCTGTTGGGTAAAACAATTTCTTTTCTCATAAAAAACCATGAACTCGCTTATACAATTGAGCAATCACACTTTGCTATGCAAGTGGTGGTCTACACAGTGAGTGAGTGAGTGAGTGTGTACTGTATATTAGAAATACTCCTGTTATATATAATGAAGCCTAACAAATCATAGTGGGATAATGAGGGCCTGGTTCAGTAGAAGTAAACACTCTTAACATCTGAATGCTAACTATTATTACTACTGGAGAGCAGCCTATATTTATGCTATATTTAGAAAAGAATATGTATGTTTCATTCTTATGGGGTTTCTTGTCAGTATTCCTGTCAGATCTCATTAATCCTTATGCATTCATAAAAGATGGGTTCGCTTTAAATAACGAGGGAAAGCCAATGTAGGAGAAAGAGAAATACTTCTCACAAAATTAAGAGTAGCCTCATCTTCCCTTTAGCTTGGAGCAGAAACCAGTTGGCAACAGTGGAGGCTGGGCAGATTGTATGGTTTAAAGTGGGAAGAGCCATTTTTATAAGTTATAGTAAGAAACACGTAATATAAAATTTACCATCTTACCCATCTCTAAGCGTACATTTCAGTGGCATTATGTACATTCACATTGTGGCACGACCAACACCACCAGTCCATCTCCAGAGCACTTCTCATCTTGCAAAACTGAAACTCTGTCCCCATAAACAACAAGTCCCCATTCCCTTGTCCCCGCAGCCTCTGGCCACCAGCATTGTACTTTCTGTCTCTATGAATTTGACTCTTCTTGGTACTTCGTACAAGTGGACTCATACGGTATTTGTCCTTTTGTGACTGGCTTATTTCACTTAGTATAATGCCGTCAAGATTCATCCAAGTTGTAGCCTATGTCAGAATGTCCTTCCTTTTAAGGCTGAGTAATATTCCATTATATGTGTACATCACATTTTATTTATTCATCTGTTAATGGGCAGTTTGCTTCTACCCTTTGCCTATCTTGAGTAATATGCTACGAACATGGGTATACAAACACCTGTTCAAGTCCTGTATAAATTCAGAGGCAGAATTGCTAGATCATATGGTAATTCTATTTTTAATATTTTGAGGAACTGCCATTCTGTATTCCGTGGGGGCAGAAGAAGCCATTTTTGAGCTTCATGGAAGTTCAAAAAGATCTAATAACCATGAAAATTTTCCTCCTTTTCATCTTTTTCCTTTTTCCAAATTTAAAACTACTTTTATTTGTGGTCGGCTAAACTTGAGATGCCATCATCCATCAGCAGAATTGTGAGATTGTACAGGAGGTACAAAAATATGCCATTTAACTTAATTACCCTCACATCATCAAGCCTTAAAAATACACATAAAAGTTCTATAGTAGAGTCTGGCAGTTTATAAAATATGAAGCTAAACAGAGGATTTTAGTCTCCACAAAGAGGATTCCATCACACAATGAACACATACCCATTAAACAATTAACTGTCCACAGAGAAGACACAGTGGTAGAGAAATTATTTAAAAATCACTTAAAAATGAACATTTTTACCCCCACCAAAATATTCACCCTTTAACAACAAAACTACCAGAAGGAGTCCATCCTGTGGAAGGATACAGTGAAACTTCTTTTCCAGTTTTAGAATAGCCAGAGGTAGGGCACCTGGGTAGCTCAGTCAGTTAAGCGTCTGCCTTCGGCTCAGGTCATGATCCCAGAGTCCTGGGATCGGGTCCCGCATCCGGCTCCTTGCTCCATGGGGAGCCTGCTTCCCCCTCTCCCTCTGCCTTCGCCTCTCTCTCTCCCTGTCTCTCATGAATAAATAAATAAAAATCTTTAAAAAATATAAAATGGCCAGAGGTGTTGTCCACAACAAATCTGATAGGCTTTTTAAGCAGGTTACACTTCAGATTAAATATTAAATAAACATAAATAGGTTAAATAAATATGTCACTCCAAAAAGAACACTACATACGTTTCCCCCTTCATTCTTGCAAAGAGACATGAACTGGCCTATGAATGGTTGGTTTCACGGTGCTGTTTCTATTCATTTTGTTTGGAGTGCATCAGCACACCTCCCACTCCCCCATTTGAAAAACTCTATTACTTTTCAAATGAAAAACGAAAGCTGGTTTGTGGGTAGGGCTGTGCAAAATGCTAGTTTCCAGGTAGTATTCTTGATAAAAGGATAAAAAAATGACTGAGGTTAAGGTTTACTTATTGCTATGATGTCGCATCACCTTTTATAAAAATACCTAGCAAGTATTGAATACCTACTGTGTATCACAGGCTTTGTAAATATGGAACAATGAAATTTGTGTTTTAAAAATAAACCCTTTGATTCACTTATATTTTTTTTCCATTCTCTTTTTTAATTTTATTTTATTATGTTATGTTAATCACCATACATTACATTGTAAGTTTTTGATGTAGTGTTCCATGATTCATTGTTTGCGTATAACACCCAGTGCTCCATGCAGAACGTGCCCTCTTTAATACCCATCACCAGGCTAACCCATCCCCCCACCCCCCTCCCCTCTAGAACCCTCAGTTTGTTTTTCAGAGTCCATAGTCTCTCATGGTTCGTCTCCCCCTCCGATACCCCCCTTCATTTTTCCCTTCCTACTATCTTCTTCTTTTTTTTAACATGTTGAATCACAGATCTGTACCTCTGAATCACTTATATTTTTTAAAAGATTTATTTATTTATTTGAGAAAGAGAAAGAACACGAGTGGGAAGGGTAGAGGGAGAGAGAGAATCTCAAGCAGACTCCGAGCTGAGCTTGGAGCCTGATGTGGTCTCGATCTCATGACCCTAATATCATGACCTGAGCCCAAACCAAGAGTCGGAAGCTTAACTGACTGAACCACCCAGGCTCCCCTTGATTCACTTATTTTATGTTTACTTCCATAAATATCATACTTAATGAATAATGTCTTAACTTACCAAGAAAAAACCATGGTCATATATTATAATACATTATCATAATTTCTTTCTAAGTTCTTATGTTACAATATGTTATAATAAGATCAAAGAGGCCACAATTAGCAGATATATATGATATATCTGCTATATTTATGTGACAAATGATCTTTTTTTTACAAAAGGTGTATTTCGATTGCCATTCTAATTTCTTCTTTGACTGGTAAGTTATTTATCTAAATTGTTGATTTCCAATTGAACTCCATTTGTCCAGATAATGTGGACTGTTAGATACTAATTCTTTGAAATTTGTTGAGACTTCTTTCATGTCCTAAATCATTGTTAATTTCTCAGTGGAAATGGTTTTGATTTCTTGTCATTTTAGCAGTTAAGACTTTTCCCCCCTGACTCCTGGATTCATTGCAGGTGTAATAATTGAGAACTTTATGTGAAGATCTAATTTCCAACTTATAACATTCTGTGTAGCCAAGATTTTTGTCTTCTGTGCTCCAAGTGGTTGTGTGGTGACAAATGCCTGCACATCAGGCTTTGTCACATCTCCCGGGACAGCTGTGGATTCAGTGCTAATTCACCACTTGGTTTTCAGTTCCCTCTTCATTTTTGGTTCCTGAGTTGTGTCTACTTAAATTCTTGGAAGCTCAACTATGTATTTAAAGGACACCTGTTGAAATATTATCCATCATCTAGGTATTTTCTAGCAGGAAGGATTATCAGAATATCTATTCTACCATATTTCCAGAAATGGAAGATTCTTATTCTCCTAAACAAAGGGTTAACTTAGTGTGTTGCACCATCAGAAGTATTATGAGTAGTTTTGTCTCTCCTCATTTCTTATTGAAAATGATTGCTTACAGTTTTATTTATTTATTTTTTTTTAAAGATTTTATTTATTTATTTGACAGAGAGAGACAGCGAGAGCAGGAATACAAGCAGGGGGAGTGGGAGAGGGAGAAGCAGGCTTCCCGCAGAGCAGGGAGCCCGATGTGGGGCTCGATCCCAGGACCCTGGGATCATGACCTGAGCCGAAGGCAGACGCTTAACGACTGACCCACCCAGGCGCCCGATTGCTTACAGTTTTAACCATCATTTTATCCAGGGCAAAAATCACATAATATTGGGTTTATGATAATGCTACTTCATTTGGTTTTATGCTACCTAATCTCATGTTACTTAATCTTCATACTAATTCTAAGATACCCACATTTCCATCATGATTTATTTTATTTTATTTTATTTCATCATGATAAGTGTGCTCTTTAATCCCCATTCTCCCCCCTTTCCTCCCTCTGGTAACCATCAATTTGTTCTCTATAGTTAAGAGTGTGTTAAAAAAAAAAATCTTGGTGTGTCTCTCTTTTTTATTCCTTTGGTCATTTGTTTTGTTTCTTAAATTCCACATATACATGAGATCCTATGGTATTTGTCTTTCTCTGACTTATTTCACTCAGCATTATACTCCCTAGCTCCATGTTGTTAAAAATGGCAAGATTGCATTCTTTTTTATGGTTGACTAATATTCCATATATATATATATATATATCTCACATCTTCTTTATCCATTCATCTGTCAATGGACACTTGGGCTACTTCCATAGTTTGGGTATTGTAAATAATGCTGTAATAAACATAAGGGTACATGTGTTCCTTTGAATTAGTGTTTTTGTATTTTTGGGGTAAATACCCAGTAGTGTGATTACTGGATTATAAGGTAGTTCTATTTTTAATTTTTTGAGAAACCTCTGTACAGGTTTCCACAGTGGCTGCACCAGTTTATATTCCTACAAACAGCACAAGAGAGTTCCTTTTTCTCCACATCCTCGCCAACACTTGTTTCCTGTGTTTTTAATTTCAGCCATTCTGACAGGTGATTATCTCCTTGTAGTATTGATTTGCATTTCCCTGATTATCAGTGATGTTGAGCATCTTTTCCTATGTCTCTTTTGGCCATCTGGATGTCTTCTTTGGAGAAATGTCTGTTAATGTCTTCTGCCCATTTTTAATTGGATTGTGTTTTTTTTGTGTTGAGTTATATAAGTTCTTTATATATTTTGGATACTAATCCTTTATGGAATATGTCATTTGCAAATATCTTCTCCCATTCTGTACATTGCCTTTTAGTTTTGTTTATTGTTTCCTTTGCTTTGCAGAAGCTTTTTATTTTGATGTAGTCCCAATAGTTTATTTTAGTACTTCCCTTGCCTCAGGAGACATGTCTAGAAAAATGTTGCTATAACCGATCTCAGATAGATTACTGCCTGTGCTCTCTTATAGACTTTTTATGGTTTCAGGTCTCACATTTAGGTCTTTAATCCATTTTGAGTTTATTTTTGTGTATAGAGAAAGAAAGTGGTCCATTTCTTTCTTTTGCATGTGGCTGTCCAGTTCTCCCAACACCATTTATTGAAGAGACTGTCTTTTTCCCATTTTATATTCATTCCTCCTTTGTCAAAAATTAATTGACCATATCGACTGTTTTATTGTTTATTTCTGGGTTTTCTATTCTCTGCCATTGATCTATGTGTCTAATTTTATGCCAGCATCATACTGTTTTGATTACTACTGCTTTGTAATATAACTTGACATATGGAATTATAATACCCTCCAGTTTTGTTTTTATTTTCAAGATTGCTTTAGCTATTCAAGGTCTTTTGTGGTTCCATACAAATTTTAGGATTGTTTGTCTTACATTATTTTTATTTGAGTTGAGAGAAATAAAGTGTTGCCCCAACACCCATAAGCAGCAAAACCAAAGTGGATCCCATGTATATCTGAATTCATACACTATGTTGTCTTGCTCTTCAAAGTGCTTGCACCTTTCCATTTCAGTTTTGTTCCACAAACGTTTATTAAATTTCTATGACATGGGAGTTGTCATTTATTGTGTTTATATGACTATGTTGGGTGCTTGGGGATAAAGATATATTAGAAACAGTCATTACTGTAAAAAAAAATAACACAGGACTGCAAAACAATTTGGTGAATATTAGGAGATAAGCACATATCCTAGGATTGATATTCTTAACGTACTGCATGTTATACAGCCCAGGAGTCACATGATATATAGATTCTTTGTTTCTGAATTGTGCTTTAATTTTATTTTTCAATATTTTTTTAACTTATGAAATCCAAGATGGACTTATTCTCCACCACAAAATAGTTAAAGTTGCAATCATTTGATTTTTTCCTAATAAAAATGTTCATTTGTATTAGTATCCCAAATCTATCTTTGATGGCTTTCTGAAGTAAGAGTATAATCCACGTTGTGAAGTAGAATGTAAAGTAGACTCATGCACTCTAATACATTGCAAAACAATGTGTTAACAGACCAGGTTGTCTGAGATTTTGTAAAACAGCAACAAGTTGTCTGAGATTTTGTAAAACAACAACAAGATTTTTATTAATTTCTTTGCCAACCATTATTGGGACTATGATGATAAGAAAATATCAAACTCTTTTTTTTTTTTTTTAAGTAAGCTCTATACCCAGAGTGGAGCCCAACATGGGGCTCAACCTCATGACCCTGAGATCAAGACCTGAGCTGAGATCAAGAGTCAGACACTGTACTAAGTCACCCAGATGCCCCAAGGATATCAAACTCTTAATTATGCCAGAGCACTGCCACTCCCAATGCCCCTTTATAAGTTACATCTTCGGCTACATTGTCTTTTACAGATAAATATTAGTAAGGAAAACATAAAATTCCAGTTCCTCATAGGACAGTGTTTCTCTACATGATGTCTACAGTGGTTGGATATTTGTGTTTACATAGATTTGGTAGTCATGTATCTAGAAGTGATAGTTGATGCTTTGGAGCATCTAGATTGGAAAGATGAGAACTGAAGACAGAACTCTGGGCAATGCCTAATAATTAAGGAAAGGGAAAAGAAGAGCCTGTGAAAAGATTGGTTATCAAGGTGTGAGGAAAACCAGGAGCTGGTATCTTAGAAGCCTACTGTGGAGGGAATAGTCAAGAGTGTCAGTGCAGAAGATGAGCTTTTGGCAAGGGTATTCAGCTTGTATTGAGAGAATAGAACAGGAGAGATGGAATGGAAGAAGATGCAGGTAAGGTTGGGTGCAGGTGTCAAGAGAAGGAAAAATATTGTCATTGGAGGAGTGACATAGTCATGATTAAGGTTTTGATTTCCAATGATACATCTGTTTACCTTGTGCTATAGTATATGGATTTGGAATGAAACTCAGATCTCGTTCTCCAACTAGGCACACATACCTAACATATGTCCCTTTTCCCTATTTAATTCTGGTTTTGTTTTACTTTCATGACTGCTAGAATTGTGTGTGTGTGTGTGTGTGTTATTACATCCAACATAGAGACAGCTTGTAACCTAGATGGTGTTCTATTTAACAGCCTGTTTTCCTCAAGCTACTTGAAAGCATATTTTCTAAAAACAAATCCAATTTTTTTGGCCCAAAAGTTGTACATTTTGTAATCTCCAGGTTTTTTTACTGTTACATTGTGAAAATGAAATAAATTAAATTCTGTCTGTAATTTCTTTTTCTTTTTTTTTTTTACTTTTATGATGCTACTCTTTGGTTTTATGCTAGCTAATCTTATACTATTTAATCTTCATGCTAACCCTAGGATATAAACATTGCCAGCATGAATTTTATTTGAGTTGAGAGAAATAAGGTGTTGTCCCAGTTCCCCTAAGCAGCAAAACCAGAGTGGATCCCACATATATCAGAATTCATATACTATGTTTAATTGCTTTTCAAAGTGCTTGACACCTTTCCATTTCAGGTTTGTTCCATAAACCTTTATTTAAGTTTCTCTGACATGTGAGTTGTCATTTATTATGTTTATATGACTGTGCTGGGTGCTGGAGGATAAAGATATATTAGACTTGCTATATGTTAACTAACTGGAATTAAAATAAAAACTTTAAAATGATATATTAAAAATAATTAATTTAGCATGCCTCTATTCTCTTCTGTAGACATGCAAGACAAAGATCTCAGCCATTTATGTGAATACTCATGCATATTTTCTGTATTTTGCATGCATTCTGGAAGAATCTTTCAGCTTAAACTTAAGCTCTCTATTTAAACTTTCTGTAGGTCGGTTCTTCTATTCAGCTTATCTGTTGCATTTTTAAAAATTTTCGACCATCATATTTTTAATTTCCAAAACCACTATTTTTTTCTTTATATCAGCTTTGGATTTTGAATAACTTGTGTCTTGACTTTCCCTGAGAATACAAATTAATCTTATGTTTATGTTTTTTTCTGTTTATTAACTCTGAATCTTTTAGTTCTTTTTGTTGGCTTTGGGGCCTTTCTTGCAGGTATTGATTTTCCTCAAATGTTTGGGCATATTTGATTGACCGTTGCTATTTCTCATTGGCAATTCTTGTTTTCTTGTCATTGAATGTAGGTTCTGGTGATGGGAGCCTCCTTCTTGTAATTAATTGTGTAGGAGGCCTGGCATGGATGTGAAGTCCGAAGCAGAGGTACAGGAGGCTCATATTCTAGATTTGGGTGCTCCCGCCCTCCTGTCTCCTCTAATCTGTGACAGTTCCCCTGTCTTCTTTTATCTCTCCTGACTGTGACAGTTTGGAAGCTGGACATGTCTGATGTTCTCCTCCTTGTGATCAGACTGAGGCTATGAACAGTTGTTTTTGTACAGCTAAATAAGCCTTTCTGTTTTCTGCTTCTCCACCAGCTAGCTCAGGTGGGGCTTAATCTTTTCCTGATTGTAATTCTTAAGAACCCAAGCTTTATCTTTTAAGTTACTTGCCTCAGGGGACTCATTTTTTTTTCTAACACGCAAATCAATGAGAATATCTTTTCTGTCAGTGCGGCACCCTAAATTTTGATAGTGTAGAGGTCAGAAATGAGATGATTTACTCATTAGGGAAAAGTCCACATTTCACTGACTGTCTGATAAAGCAAGATGTTTAACAGCCACCGTATATCAGCACTGTCAGTGACCATTGGGCAGTTAGGATTATAAGGTAGGTTATTTATGATACAGAAGAAGTTGCTTTCCTTACCTAAATACGATTTTCCAAACCTTGAAATTAGTCCACAAACCACCTGATAATTTGCTTCAAAGAATTTCCAGTAGAAAATGTAATTTAAAGAGAAAACAATCATTAAACCCAAATCTCTCTCAACCTGATAGACAAGATACAGTTTTTTCCAGTGAAGTAATCTGAGTTAAACTGAAATACCATTTTCCAATGCTCACAGTAACTTGATTCAGGACCTTGAATGCAAATGGATTAGAGTGATAAAAGGGAAATAAGGCAATAAATTTAGGTTTTTGGAGAAGATATAAACTATATACAGGCAACAACTTAGGGATTCAGAGCTGAATTGATTACTTGTTGATGTAGTAATCAAGTAGCCTGGCTTAGTTTTGTGACTGCTCTTTTCTTCCTTTCTCCATGCAAATGTGAAATTTTACTTTTACATGTATATAAATAAACCACAAACAAACAAGTGTACAAGCTGCAATTTGATCCTAGTCCTGATAATGTTATTTGAGTAAGCAATTTCCAGGGTGTGGGTTGAGGTAGGACGGGCCACTGGGATATCCAGTTGTTGTTGTTGTTTCTGTAATGTAATGATGGGGAGCAACTTTATTACATTGTGGAGCAGAAGGTGCAAGCCAGCTTGATCCTTGAACGGTGTAGAAGGGGCGGTGACTTTGTTTACTAAAAGAAACACAGGGTTCTCTCAGGCTTTGTTCTTCACTGAGTTCTGGGACTGGTATGACCACTTTCCTTGTGGGTTTGGAAGACTGGGCAGGTGACCCTGCTCTTCTGCAATGAGACCTATAGCCCCTCTCTGGCAGTCGACCTCCCTAAAAGGGGTTCTGGGCCTCTATACACAGAGAATTCAAGCCCTGCGACAAGACAACTTGTAGTCATGACTTTTCCCCAAATAGTGCAGAATTGTCTAAGTAATACAGTCATTGAGTGGCAATCTGTCACACGCAGGCAGACACTAGACAAGTGAAAGGTTTATTATGGTGCTCATACGTTAGCTCTGGACTCTGAGAATTTTCCATAATCAGAATAGCTAAGGCTTATGTGCTATAATCCACAGTGGCTCCCCTAAAGGCCAGAGTCCACGCTGATGTTGTCAGGGATTTAGTGAGCAGCTAAGAGCACTGTGCCCTCAGTTCCTTGATAGTTCTATTGAATTAAGGTGTGTGTGTGCATTAAGGACGGGGGGGGGGTAAAAGTTTAATAATTAGCTCTTTCTGGAGGGATAGTGATAAGAAGAGAAGGCTATATCTAGGCCAAAGAATACTCATCCCAGAAGGCTTTACTTACAGGAAGTTGTGTGAGTCCTGTTGCCGTCCCTTGGCAAAACCAATATGGTTACTTGTTGGACGTCTTGTGAGCTGGAGTGGCTTTTCACACACAGTGCAGAAGCACTTGGAAACAGTAGACAAGGCAGGAAGCCAAAGCTATGAACCAGAGAACAGGGGAGGGAGGGGGAGGAAAAGTTTCCTGTAGATGTGTGGGGAAAAAATAGAAGGAAAAATACTGGCTGCAGAACATCCGAAGGAAGCTATTCTTAGCCGTTTTCCAGATAATACCAGTATATGCTAATATGTGTCTGCATTTAATTTCCATGTGTAGCCCTAGGTTTTAAGCCTTTCCTAGGAAGGAATTGAAGTTCTGAATGTAAAGCTCGGGTAAAAAATTAGCAATAATAATAAATTTTTTTAAAAAACCATGTTATCTGATGGAGAGTTAGATGGGACGGTGTAATGTAATATTAGGTACCTAAGCATGTGGGTGCTGGTCCCCACATTAGCAGCTTATGAAAAATCCATTTCTTGTGTTATACTTTCTGTTCCTTAAGCTTCACTTTTCTCACTTTGGCTGTAATTTAATTGTTGGACCTTATATATTAGTTAATTTTGAGGGTCTTACTTGTTTTGGGATCTTCTTTGTTATCAACATGGACCACAGTCACTGGCCTTTAATTATTGGTCAAATTCCACCTCTGTGGGTGGCCAAATACTTTAGACAATGGCTTGGTGAGTCTCAGAAGCATGCAATAGCAAATGGCATTAAGACATACTAGAACCTGGGAAAACCAATGAAAACAAGGTCTAATGTCCTTTCTTTCAAGTGTTAAAGATATTTTCTTTCCAGTCCTCTTAAATTGCTAAAATTCAGAATTAGAAAATATTAAGTGCCTCATTTTACAGTTAGGAACGACAGTGAGAAACTGTGCAATGCTCCAGCTATCGGGCAGGGGTGGAAATACACTCTGTGGGAGGAGACAGATTTGAAAATAAATGGTGACAGTGCAATGTGACAAGTTAAAATGTTTCAGGAACCTAGAAGAGGAATCCAACAGCTTGTGGAGTCAAAGGAGACTACACTAGTGAGATTTTGAATGCTGAATGAACAAAGGGAAGAGGGCATTTGAGACCAAGAACATGGACAGTCCCTTGTGGGAATGGCAGTAGAATGGCTGTGGCTAAAAAAAAGGAGCTCCAAGGGGAAGAAGCAGACAGCGAGAATGGAAAGGAAGACTGGGGCCACTTTCCAAGACATCTAAGGAGTCTGGGCTCTATGATATAGATGGTGGGGTGGTGAGACATTGATGCATGTTAGATGTACAACTGTGCAAACAGAAGTTGGGTCAGAGGAAGGAAACATTAGAGACAGGAATGCCAGTTAGGAGACTGTGCTATAACATGGTTAAAGAAACAATGGGAGCTCGAACCAGGGCAACAGTCATGCAGATGAGAGGAAATGGATGAATAACCCTTCGGGAGGTGAAAGAGCCAAACTTGGTAAAGATAGGTGAATGATAAGAAAAGAGAAGAGAAGAGTAAAAATTAAGTTTGAATTCCTTTTTTTCCCATTAAATAAAAAAAAAATTAATAGATGACAAATATCCTGATTTTTAAAAAAGTATACACTCTCTTTAGAGAGAGTAAGAGAGTGAGACTCATTAATGCAAAAAGATAAAAATAGCTGAGTGTAGGTGATGGGTAGAGGAGAGCTTATTGTACTATTTTCCACTTTTCTGTAGTTTAGACATCTTTTCTAAATTACAGAGTTGCTGCTGATTTGAGCTACTGACGTGTTTAAACCACACGGAACCGAGCAGTCAGTGGTGGAGGACGACGAAGCATTGCTTGTGTTGACCTGTGCTGTGTTCCTGCCGGTGCCAGAGCCCGCCACTCCGTGTATTTTCCAGAACAGACTGACAAAGAGAATGTAGACTCATCACCTGGGTTTCAATTAAAAATTCCTATGACTTCACAGTTAGACTATTTTGATCACAAATTAAAAATCATGGCAACTCCCACATAGCCAATATAGACACATTCCCAATTACTGTATTTTCACAAGATCCTTCTGTGCTTATTTGGCACTTCCTAATTTCATCCTGTGTCTCATCCAATGACTCCCACCTATATCCGAATAATCAAAGACACATGATCAAACTCTTGACATTTCTTTGTTTTACTCTTTAGTATTCTACTGTAAACTGTCAGTTTTTTAAATAGGCTGGCATAAATAATTCCTGCTGCTGAAATGTAACGAGTTCTGAAAATAGAAGTATCTCAAAATGTGAAGCCTTGACAAATCCATGTTTTTGAAACTTGTGCACAATGATAATTTGTTTTATATCTAATATACTTTGTTTTCAAGTCACATAAAGATGTGTGTATGTATGTATGTATGTATATGTGGATATATATATATATCTCCAAAGACTTTTTTAAGATATTTTTATTGGTGGGGGAAGGGTATAGGGGGAGGGACAGGAGGAGAGGGAAGGAGAGAATCCCAAGCCGACTCTACACTGAACATGAAGCCTGGCGTGGGGCTCGATGGATCTCTAGACCCTGAGATCATGACCTGAGCTGAAACCAAGAGTCAGACCCTTAACCGACTGAGCCACCCAGGCACCCCAAATCCAAAGACTTTTATCTTGGTTTTAATATGTCCACAAAATGTGTGTATGTGTTATAATTATACTATATTTTGGGGTTTTTTTTGAGATTTTCTTGTTTGCATACTTTAATGTAGGAATGAAATTTTGGCTTCTTGGTAACCTGAGAGAGTAGGATCATGGAGTGTTTATTTGTGCTCCCACTTCAACTTCTTTCCCACCCTCAAACTGCAATGCTGTGCATGTGATAGAAAGCAGTGAGCCTACAGAATTCACCCAAGTTTTCAGTGGATAAACATGTTACTCATTGAACTAGCTAGGATGGCTGAACAGAAATGAACATGCTTGAATGTCCTAATCAAATAAAATAACAACAGTGCAGGTTTGGACCATTTTTCATGAATGAATTTATTCCTATGCTGCCTATAATTAGGTATAAATAGTAAGTCATTCAGAGAAATGCTGGTGATTTTTATTTCATTCCTACAACTGAAACAAGTGAAAATGAGATTTCTTAGGAGGTAGTATTTCTTCCTCCCTTCTTTTTTTTCCTCCTTTCTTATCCTTTTCCCTTCTATGATATCTTCTAGTTAAAAATATAATTTCTTTCACAATTTTCATTTTGAGTAGTTGGACTGCTAAGCCATCTTTGAGCATCCATCTTTTGTTTGGGGGTGAATCCTACTTCTTTTTGGTCCCACACTGTCCATTGGTATTGACCCAGAGCCTTGGCATCAATTCTGAGTGTGAATAGACTGAAGTTACTTCAATCTTTGTTTCTGTTGATGTATGGAGTGTGGCAGTTTCTGGAGAAAGGATGAGCAAAATAGCAGAGAAGCCCAGGGGTCTTCTGAGAATGGTTGTTATTAAACAGTTTGCATCATTTTGCAACATGTTGAGTAAATTGGAATGGCTCCATCCAACACTGGTTGTTGAGAAAGGACAAAAGGGACTTAAGAACAAATATTCCACCTGAGATGGAGAACGTGGGAAAGGAGGGATGGCTGTATTTGTCACATGCCTCTGACATAGGTCTAGGATGTCATATGTGTCTTGTTGTATGGCCTGAGGCTGGACTCCTCCTGCATCAGTGTCGTCACTGTGGGCATGATTCTGGGACAGTGATTGCTGCGGCAAGCTTAGCAGTCTAACGTATAAAACTTTTGTAAGTTTTCATTTTGTGCTTTCATCCTGTTTTGATTGAAACTAGAAAAAAATCTTAACCATTATCAAGCATCAGATGTGAGCTGAAAGTAGGGATTATCCACCCTCTTCGTAGCAAAGATATTTAAATAGGGAGCTGCTTCTATGTCCACTCTCCTGTTTCTCTGACCTCCCTTGGGAAATTCCTGTAGCTTACTGTCATGGAGACCACAGATACAATGAGATTTTGTTAATTTAATGAACTCATTATTCAAGGAGCCCACAGTGGGGATTGTTGGTTCTTTCCCCATCATCTGCCTAATTTTCTCTTGAGGAATTCACTCACTACCATTTGTTTTTTTTTTTTTTTAAGATTTTATTTATTTATTTATTTGACAGAGAGAGAGATAGTGAGAGCAGGAACATGAGCAGGGCGAGTGAGAGAGGGAAAAGCAGGCTTCCTGCTGAGCATGGAACCCGATGCGGGGCTCAATCCCAGGACCCTGGGATCATGACCTGAGCCAAAGGCAGATGCTTAACAACTGAGCCCCCCAGGCACCCCCACTCACTCCCATTTTAATTATGTAGTTTGGGTGGCCTTGACTATTTCAAGCTCCAGGGCTAAATCTTTTCTTCTTCCTCCTTCCTCCTTCCTCCTTCCTTCTTCCTTCTTCCTTCTCCTCCTTCTCCTCCTCCTTCCCCTTCCTCTTCTTCTTCCTCTTCTCCTTTTTTCATTTTCTTTCAGGGCTAGGTCTTGATTGGCTTCAGAAAATTGAGATATTGCAACCCCCAGATCACAGTGGCTGGGACAGAGATAGGCACATAATCTAGCCAGAGCCAGTGAGATTTGAGGACACAATCTCTGAGGTACCTCTTTTTTTTTTTTTCCCTGTGAAATCAATCAAAAGAGACTTTCCTTTTCCCAGTGCATCGGAATGAAGAAAGCTGGCCCTGGAGATAGGCAGCCACCCCAGGACCATAAGGAGAGAGTTTACTTAAGATGAGAGCCAGAAAGCAATGACATTGACCCCAAAAAAAGGACGGTGGGAGCCTGGATCCTGGCCAGATTCAAACTCTGCCTTAAATACTGAAGTACTTTTCTATTCAAACCATTGTTTAATCCCATTTTAATTGGATCATGAGCAACCCTAATAATAAACACAAAATGTTTCCTCGGCTCAAGAAAATAACCCTTAACAGAATTTCACTAGTGATAATAACATATTTAAGAAAAAGAAAAATCATAGCCACAAGGAATGTAATCAATATATGCATGGGTGAGAGTTGGGAGAAAAAGTGAAAATATTTTTGGATAGTACATCTGTGCAAGGTGAGCAACTTACATTGCCTCTCATGGGGTCAGTATGTGGTTGTACTTTTCCAGACCTCAGATAAAGCATACCCTTGAGATTATTTTACCTTTGTTGTTAGAATGACAGGATCAGAGAGCAGAGTTATGAGAACTAATTCAGGATTTGGGTATCTTGGTTTGCTGAGGACAGGATGTCCTAAGTAGGAACTGAAGCATACTGACTATGAAAAAGTGATAGGTCTACTGCCAATTAGCTTTACATTTTATGTACCATTTTGGGGTATATTTAGTTCCTGTGAGTATTTAGTTCTTAGTTATCAAGTGCCTGAAGATACATTAAGAAAATCCAGGGTGGTGAACTGAGAGGCTGGGGACCAGATTCTGAAATATGGTTCCCTCATAGAAGTACAGATGAAGATATCCTGTCTGCCCTCCTGAGGGTGTTATTGTGACTCTAGGTTTTATGACTCTGTTTAGAAACCAGGGTATGCTTTGAAAAGTAGAGTAAAAATATAAATTTGTGTGTCTCAAACACAATATATGAATTATGACCTCACAGGCATGAACCCTTAATTTAAATTGTGGTAGATATGATACATAATGTTATTTCATTAATGACCCTTTAGAAGTTATTAATCATGTGAATCTCCCCAGAGATCATCAGAGTTGAGACAATACAGACACAAAAAAGAGAAAATTTCTTTTCTCTTTGGAAAGTAGAATAGTTTGACATGGTAAATAGTTATAAATAAGTAATAAAAACTTCTAGTGGAAAAGTACATATCTAGAATTATATTCTCCTGTCCCAACCGTCAAAGCACATCTCTCTGGTTTAATTTTAAAATTCATTAAAAGTACTGCTTCCTTAGCTTAGGCATTACCATCTGGAATAAAGTTTGTTCTGGTATGGAATAAAAGGAAAACTTTCTTATTGTTGAAGAGTTAGACTGAAGATTGCTAACTCTAGAGTTTCATTCTTGAGCAAGAAGAAATGAGGGCTTAAGTTTTTCATGATAAAGCAGTTATTTTCAAGTCTGGTATTTAAAGTTCTCAGTATATACTTCCTAACTTTCCATTTTACTCTATAATATAAGTAGTACATCCATGTTGAGATTTCCTAAGCAATAAGAACTCCCTCACAAGATATATGAATATCTACAGGGGCAGAGAATTTTACAACTGGAGTCTTAACCTCCACCCTAATGGAACCAGCCATTCTTTATATCCCCAGTGAGAACACACAGGAAAGGCTCTTTTGAGCGTTGTTCATGGGGCACTTGCATCAGTGAACTGGGGAGACTTCCTTTCTGGTTGGGATGTAGGAAGCCATGAGAGACTATTGCTTCTATTCTAATAATAATAAACCAGATTAGCAGCAAGCTATAAAATCATAGATTTAAAAAATCCACCAGAGGCCTGAGAACAGAAATGGACTTACATGAACTAAAATCTAGGCAGCTATTAAGTCTTCTGGGAGCTAAGAGACACTTTATTCCTTTCATACCTGGCAGAGTGTTGGGAATGTGAGGAATCCACCATGGACAGGGGCAGGAAGAAACCAGTAGAAGTTTTTAATGACTCTATGTTTGGGCTGACAAGATAAATTAGAATACTGAGGAAAAGCAGGCACAAAGTGAACCTGCACACACTCACTATTTCTTTCTCATTGCCCCTCACTTAGTGAGTATGGATGCCAAATGCTGGAGACAGGCAGAGGCACTGAGATAGAACCTTTCCAGAGGCTTTGAAGATAGCACCATAGATGTGGAAAGGATAATAAGAGAATGTTATGGACAACTTTATGCAAAACATTCAACGAATTAGATCAAGGACTTAACTAAGAAAATCAATAGGCAAGTCCCAGACCCAGAAGACAGTAACAATCCATGCATATGACATAGGAACCAAATCTAGATATATTTAGAATTCCTACACACAGAAGACAAACAAGCTAATAGAAAGATGGGCAAAAGTCTTGAACATTTTCCAAAAGAAGAGAATATAATGGACAATAAGTACATGCAAAGGTACTCAAATTATGGTTATCAGAAAACGCAAATTAAACTATAATAAAGTACCATTTTATACATACTTCAATGGCCAAAATAAAAAAGACTCCTAATATAAAATATTGTGGAAGATGTAGACCAGTCTTGTATATTATTACTATCAGTATAAAATGGTATAGTTAGTTAGGAAAAAATTTTTTGACAGTATAAAATAAAAAAAAAATGCATCTACCTAGGACTCAGCAGTTCTACTCCTAGGTGTTTAAAACAAGATACATGAAAAACATATGTCCACAAAAAGACTTATACACCAATACTCATAATAGTCGTATTCACAATAGCTTCAAATTGGAAATGTCCATGACTAGAGAACAAAAAACTAATTGGACGAACAATCCTAAAATTTGTATGGAATCAGAAAAGACCCCAAATTGCCAAGTAAATGTTGAAAAAGAAAAAGCTGGGGGCATCACGTTGCCTGATTTTAAGCTATATTACAAAGCTGTGATCACCAAGACTGCATGGTACTGGCACAAAAACAGACACATAGACCAATGGAACAGAATAGAGAAGCCAGATATGGACCCTTAACTCTATGGTCAAATAATCTTCAACAAAGCAGGAAAAAATATGCAATGGAAAAAAGACCAGTCTCTTCAATAAATGGTGCTGGGAAAATTGGACAGCTATATATAGAAGAATGAAACTCGACCATTCTCTTACACCATACACAAAGATAAACTCAAAATGGATGAAAGACCTCCATGTGAGACAGGAATCCATCAAAATCCTAGAAGAGAATGTAGGCAGTAACCTCTTCAACATCGGCCATAGTAACTTCTTTCAAGACACATTTCCAAAGGCAAGGGAAACAAAAGCGAAAATGAACTTTTGGCTCTTCTTCAAGATAAAAAGCTTCTGCACAGCTTTTTAGGAAACAAAACAAAGAGACAACCCACAGAATGGGAGAAGATATTTGCAAATGACATTACAGACAAAGGGCTGATATCCAAGATCTATAAAGAACTTCTCAAACTCTACACCCACAAAACAAATAATCAGGTCAAAAAAATGGGCAGAAGACATGAACAGACACTTCTCCAAAGAAGACATACAAATGGTTAACAGACACATGAAAAAAATGTTCATCATCATTAGCCATCAGGGAAATTCAAATCAAAACCACATTGAGATACCATCTTACACCAGTTAGAATGGCAAAAATTGACAAGCCAAGAAACAACAAATGTTGGAGAGGTTGTGGAGAAAGGGGAACCCTCTTACACTGTTGGTGGGAAGGCAAGTTGGTACAGCCACTTTGGAAAACCGTATGGAGGTTCCCCAAAAAATTAAAAATAGAGCTACCCTATGACCTGGCAATTGCACAACTGGGTATTTACCCCAAAGACACAGATGTAGCGAAAGAAGGGCCATATGCACCCCAATGTTCATAGCAGCAATGTCCACAATAGCCAAACTGTGGAAAGAGCCAAGATGCCCTTCAGTAGACAAATGGATAAAGAAGATGTGGTCCATATATACAATGGAATATTACTCAGCCATCAGAAAGGATGAATACCCAACTTTCGCATCAACATGGACGGGACTGGAAGAGATTATGCTAAGTGAAATAAGCCAAGCAGAGAAAGTCAATTATCATATGGTTTCACTGATTTGTGGAACATAAGGAATAGCATGGAGGACATTTGGAAAAGGAAGGGAAAAATGAAGAGGGGGAAATCGGAGGGGGAGACGAACCATGAGAGACTATGGACTCC
>NC_138374.1:67781748-67789738 GCF_054177405.1 Leptonychotes weddellii
CTCCACTCCAGCAACCCTCAGTTTGTTTCCTGAGATTAAGAGTCTTATGGTTTGTCTCCCTCTCTGGGTTTGTCTTATTTCATTTTCCCTCCCTTCCCCTATGATCCTCTGCCTTGTTTCTCAAATTCCTCATATCAGTGAGATCATATGATACTTGTCTTTCTCTGATTGACTTATTTCACTTAGCATAATACCCTCTAGTTCCATCCACGTTGTTGCAGATGGCAAGATTTCATTTTTTGATGGCTGCATAATATTCCATTGTGTATATGTGTGTGTGTGTGTGTGTATACATATATACACACCACATCTTCTTATCCATTCATCTCTTGATGGACATCTAGGCTCTTTTCATAGTTTGGCTATTGTGGACATTGCTGCTATAAACATTGGGGTTCATGTGTCCCTTTGGATCACTACATTTGTATCTTTGGGGTAAATACCCAAATTGCTGGGTCGTAGGGTAGCTCTATTTTCAACTTTTTGAGGAACCTCCATACTCTTTCCAGAGTGGCTGCACCAGCTTGCATTCCCACCAACAGTATAGGAGGGTTAGAGGGACTTTTTCTTAAGTAGACTTAGAAAGAGACTTATTTTGGCACAATGGTGGACAATAAGCAGTGACAACTGTTCAGGATTATCTTAACTCTTCCTCTGCCAGAGAGAGGATTATATTCCAAGGCACCCAGGATCTATTACCTTGAGGAAACGGGAATAGGAGTGAATGGTGGTTTTGTGGGACTGAAATGCTCTGAGGTAGTAGATTTAGTCACACTCTGGGTTAAATCTTGTGAGCGGGCCTGGGACCTAATCAACATTATCTTAATTGCTAGTTTGAGACAATGTATTCTGAGTTCCCAGCAATTGACTTACAAATGAACTTGGGAAATACAGCCAGTTTATAAATGGAGGGCAGCTTCTGCTGGGGGAAAAAAATCCTTATTTACATGACAGTTGAGAGTGGGAAGGAAGAACGTGACACAGAGTATAGATTTGTGAAGTGAGAAAAATTAGTCCGTTGCAGTTTTGTAAGCTAAAACCCATCAACGGCAGTAACAATGTCTGGCTAATACTAAGTAAACTCTCCTTATGAACTCTCTTTCCCCGTGTCAAGATGAAGAAGCTTCCCAGAACTATAGTGAAGTGGACAAACTTCCAAATAATTGCAGTTTGATTCCTTTCTTATTCTCAGGTATAAAACAGGCAATGGGTGATGGGTAGAGACCTTTGGCCAAGCTATGAACATAAGAACTTGCTATTTGGAATTTTCCCTTCCACAGGAATTTCCAGCGTTTGTTTTATCTTAAAGAATTTCACACACAAAACTAGCCTCATCTAGTACTGTAGGAGCATGCCCAGACCTCAGTGCGCCAAGCTTTGTGGAACAGACAAGAATATTCCAAGATTTCTCTTCCTTCTTTGAGGGGAAATGATTTTTTAAAAAAAATTTTTATTGTTATGTTAATCACCATACATTACATCTTAAGTTTTAGATGAAGTGTTCCATGATTCATTGTTTGCGTATAACACCCAGTGCTCCATGCAGAACGTGCCCTCTTTAATACCCATCACCAGGCTAACCCATCCTCCCACCCCTCTCCCCTCTAGAACCCTCAGTTTGTTTTTCAGAGTCCATCGTCTCTCATGGTTCGTCTAGAGGGGAAATGATTTGACTGTGGTTGCTCTTCTTGTAAATCCAGTAACCCTCCAGGCCACTCCCCATACTGTTGCAGAGGATGCTCCAAGCCAGAGATGTGATCATGCGATCTGTCCGTCCAACAAGGCTCACTTGTGGTGTACAGGCAGGCTTCTAGAGACTGGGAGTGTGAATTCTGGGCTCAAGCCCCAGCACTACCACTTACTAGCTCTGTAATTTTGGGCATATCATTTAACACCTCCCCCTACCCCCTTCCTCAGTTTCCTATCTTTAAAATTGATGTAATGCTGTCTACTACAAAAGGCTGAGAAAAAGATCTGGAAAGTTCTTTCCACATAGGAGTTGTTCAAAAGACAGAGATGTTGACCCTTACCTCCTAAACATAGTGTTGACAGCACTTCCTAATTTGGCCTACTTCCATCCTCAGCCCATCGCGTGCTCCCTAGGGTCCAGCCTGAGTTACGAATGATTCCTGAATATTCCAGGGTGCTTCAGTACTCCAAGTCTCTATTCCTGCCTTCTTCCCTTTGTGTTTCTTTGGAACCCTGAGGAGACATTTGATTAGAGCATCTGCTTTTGGCACTCATTCGTCTGTCTGCCTCTCCATAATAGATGAGCTCCACAGAGCAGGGGCCCTCTGGGAGTTGGCTTAGTCCAGACTCAGACCCAGTAGGACATATTAGTGGCAGAAGGAGGAGTTGCACTTGTATTGATAGCAATGGTAGTGATGGTAGTAATGGATCATGGGACACTACATGAAGAACTAATGATGTAATGTATGGTGACTAACACAACATAATAATAAAAAAATAGTAGTAGTGATAGTTACAGAAATACTGTGCCATGAAAAGCAACAATAACAATGAACACTTCTTGCTACTGATAAGCTCTTTACTTACATTATCTCGTATAATTCCCTCAACAACTTTATGGGGCGTTAATTGTAATTGTCCTCTTCTACAAATGAGAAAATGAGACAGAGAGGTCAGGTATTTTGTGCAGTGTTGCCCCCTTCAGTGGACAGAAGCTCTGGGACGTGCCGCTGGCTGGTCCAGACCCCATGCTCCCAGTCCTTTGCGTGTACTCTCTCTAGTACTCATTGTAAGTACTCAGTGTCATGGTGGGGGGTGAGGGAGTCAGTTGTGGGTAGACTGCCAAGACCCTTTAGAGCCAGTTAGGGTAATGTTGGTGCATCATCTCTTCAATGAGGAAAATATATGAGCGACCCATTTATGACAATAATCCAAAAATATTAGATTGCTGCGCCAAGGGTAAGTCATTGGTGGAGTTCATATTCACCTCTAGCAATGGTGGTATCATGGTTTACAAATGAAAAATTCTGATGTACAGATTTTCTTTGTCCCACCAATGAGCATACTGACAAAGCTGGACATTCATCCTGTCTTCTATGAACTATGCTCTGCTTTTCTGTTTCTATGAAGGTTGGTAAACTTGTAGCCATGTGGGACTCTGTCAGTCCTTGTGGGGCGTCAGAAGTCACCTCGGAAGGTGTTCATTACATGTGTTTGTGACATCACCGCCCCACATTTTTACACTGCAGCTTAAAAGGTCATGGACAGCAGACAATAGGCTAGATTCCGCTTGGCCCTGAATATCGTGAAGAGTTATGGGAACTACATACATTGATGCCAGAGGGAATATCGAGAGATAGTGCAGAGGAGAGAAATGGCGGAGGACATTCAAAGATGCCTGGCATTTGTAGTCTGGCTAGGTTTCCCCTGTTGCTCAAGTCAGTAGGATAGCAGCCCCAGTCCTCAGCTGACCATGGTTGTAGCTCAGGTAGTTTCTGCTGTGTATTCCAAGACATCTTGATTGTGTTATTCCCTCTTAATTTTTCTCCCTATAGATTGGATAGTTAATTAGCTAACTTCTAATAATTCTATCTCCTATATTTCAACACACACAGGCACATACATAGTGTTACAAATTTTGGATTTTATTGTATAAAAATAAGGACATATATATATTTCTTTCTCTTTGACAGCATATTCAGACCACAGCCAATAGTCTAATGGATGCTTTACTTATTGAAAGCACTCAAAATATTTGACAACACTAACATATGTACCATTATAGGCAAGGAGTCTAAAATGAATTCTGTTTGAGGTCTCTTACTTCCCATTTATTCAAACTTGGTGTTAGAATTGACTCCAAGTTGTGGCAAAGATTTCCCCTGCCCCATTCTCACCTCCCTCTCTGAGTGTATCACAGTACTTCAGCTGTGTTTCTTTGAGGAATGCTAATCCCTGTCCTTGCTTTCATCCACTGCATCTGAAAGTAACTCAAATTTGATTTTCCCTGCATCAGCAAATTGAATTACCAAAGCTCATCACATTTATTCCGTGATTATTTTTGGAGGTTCCAGGGTTCTCCTTCTCTCATTGACTAAGTTTTGCACTGTTAGTTTTTACTTGTAGCATCAATTTCCAATTTTTTATCTATTCTTCCCTCTCCCAGGGATGCAAGTTTTATTCAGTACTCTAGTGTAATGGGGAGGCCAGTAAAGGAAGAAAAGAACCCTAGACTGAAGACCAGGAAAAATTAAGAGAAAATGTTAATATGGTTTAACTGTTTCTTGCTTGACTAATTTCTATCCTTTTAGGTTAGTCCTCCCTTTGTTCTCTGCTACATTTCACTGACCAGTTGATATAAGCAAAAATAACTTTTATCAGAGGATAAAGAAAAGTATCCTTAGTATCACAATTCAAAGGAAAGTCAAAAAGCTCACTGAAAAACACGTGGTAGCCACTGCAGTGTGCCAGGAATTGTACTGTAGCTGGAGCATAGAGAGAGGGAAACACACTTTTCCCCAACTCCAGAGTCCAATGAGACAGACACAAGGGCAACTGTAACACTACAGTATGAGTGCAGACAGGAGGGGAACGCAGGTGCTATGGAAGACAGAGGAGGGTTCTCTGACCAAGTACCAGGATTTCAGAATAACAGTGTTATAATGGTGGTGAATATAAACTCTTCTTGGACAATCATCTTATTATCCATCAATGTATTGGATCTTTATATAGAAATAAAAGTACACTCAGGGGCACCTGGGTGACTCAGTTGGTTAAGCATCTGACTCAGTTTCAGCTCAGGTCATGATCTCAGGGTCGTGGGATTGAGCCCTTCATTGGGCACTGCGCTCAGCACAGAGTCTGCTTGAGATTCTCTCTCTCTCTCTCCCCCCCGCCCCTCCCCCTGCTTGTTCTCTCTCTCAAACACATAAATATATCTTTAAAAAATGTACACCCAGATGGTTTGCATAAAATGGATGGTTTTCTAGCCAAAATGTTTGAATTTTGCTCCTTCGTTCATATGTCCGTTCTTTCTTGTTTCTTAATTTTTGTACGTGATTGCAACTTTTTAGATGTGGAGACTAGATATTTATTTCATACAAGAGCCATGAGATAGCCACCCAAAAAGTACTGTTTATGTTAGGAAAATGCACTGGGAATTAATGATTCAGTGCGATTACCTTAATCTACTCAGAATTCCTTTGGCTAGGAGTATCCTGCTTATACCTTTCTGGGAATACATCATTGTTGAAATTAGTTTTGTTGCACAACAAACCAACTCAGAACTTGGTAGTTTATTTTTTTTAAGTTATTTTTTAAAAAATATTTTATCTATTTATTTGAGAGAGAACATGAGAGAGCATGAGCAGGGGGCAGGGCAGAGGGAGAGGGAGATGCCCAGGACCCTGGGATCACAACCAGAGCCAAAGGCAGACTTAAAAACAACTGAGCCACCCAGGCGCCCCTGACTTGGTAGTTTATGGCAACAAATTTTTCTTTCATGCTCAGGGACCCACACAGCAGCTTCTTCTTGTCTGGACTTAACTCTAGGTTGCAAGGTGCTGGTTGGGTCCAGGTCTCCTCCACCTGCCCATCTTTCTGGGGTCCTGGCAAGGGGCAGCTGCTGTTTCAGGCCCGCCCTTCTCAGCCAGTGAGGTGGAGATTAATGCAACATCCAGGAGAAGCATGGCAGTGGCAGGGAGGGAAGGAGGAATCCTGGACAAATGACACTACCTGTCCTAGGAATAAAGAAGCTAGTAGAGAACAGTGTACTGTGTGCGTTGAGTGTGGCAGTGTGTGCAGCAAAGCAGTGGAAGCATGATCAAGAAGGTAAAGATGCTGCTTTTCAGTAAAATCGAGTAAATACTTGGAGAAATGTTCACATCCGAGTGGATATGTAAAATGAATGAATGGTCTTTTTCTTTTTCTTTTCTTTCTTTCTTTTTTTTTTTTTTTTGATGCATGGATGCTGGTGGGTATAGATTGCCCAGTGGCCAACATTGAAAATACGTCTTCCTGGGACACCTGGGTAGCTCAGTTGGTTAAGCGTCTGCCTTCAGCTCAGGTCATGATCCCAGGGTCCTGGGATAGAGTCCCGCATCTGGCTCCTTGCTCAGCGGGGAGCCTGCTTCTCTCTCTCCCTCTGCAGCTCCCCCTGCTCATGACCTCTCTCTCTCTCTGACAAATAAATAAATAAAATCTTTAAAAAAGAGAAAGAAAATATGTCTTCCTCCTACTTATATGAACCATGTTGTCACCTGTTTTTAAGTAACAATAACTACCAAGCTTTGCAGCAACACAGTTAAGGGTTAAATAAAAGCTGTAATCCCAAAATGCTATTAAGTGATGCATAACATTTATGATGAATGCTTCAAATAAGACAGTAGCAACCAAAGAAAGAATGAGAGAGAAAATTTACATTATTTCTCCTCCCTGGAAAGACTTCCCATGTACCCGTTAATGCAGTTTTCAAGTAACAGCAATTACAGCTTATTTTTCAACTTAAAGAAGGGCCTCTTTTGATTGTAGGTCTTTTTGAGCTTGTTAAATTCCTTTGTTCAGCTTAACTTTGGGAATCAGCAGGATATAATAGTCTGTGTGTCTGATGGAGGATCTTTGTTTCGTCACTCAATCTTCAGTAACTTAAAGCTGTTTCTACATTAGTAAAAGAAGCAGAAGGTTTCTGCCTAAGTAGCGTATTATAATTTTGCCATGTGTCTGTGTGGTCCTATTAAAACTGGTGTCTATACAACCCCAGCAGTTATAGTTTTAACTTCCACAGAAGAAACCCCAAGAGAAATGTTTTGATCTTTTTAATTTGCTTTTAATGGTGTAAATAATTCTGAGTACCAAGACAACCTTTAAAAACTACAGTAAGAGATGTTTACAAGATCGAACTATTTTATCTAGCTAGGTCATGTCTATTTACCATGTAAACAGGCTCAGCATGGGAGGAAAGAATCCTTTCCTTCTTTCTTGTGCCTCTTGGAAAGATTGGAAGTTGTTTATTTTATTTCAAATAACTAATTGGCATTAGTAGTGTTCATTATTATTCAATTCACTTAGACTAGAAGCAGTCTATTTCATTTAAAATGGTATTATTACTGCATTTTATATTATTATTCATTAATTTTCTGAAATTAAAAAACAAAGAAGCAGAAAAAATAATCTATAATTCTACCACCAAGAATAATTGGTAACATTTCAGAGTATAAACTCCCAGATGTTGTTCTGTGACTATGTTTAGAAGACTTTATCTGTATATAGGTGCAGATATATTTACAAAATACTAACCTGCTGTCTGTGCTTTTTTATAATCCATTGTATTCACACAATCACATGCATATCACTATCATTTTCCATATCAGTGACCATGTTTCTGAAGTAATGCTTTTAATATATTCTAGCAGTTTCATTCTTCAGGTACACTTAAGTAGCTGGAAAATTTGTTTTTTCTTTGCTGTTCTATGAAGTGCTACTATGCATATCCTTACAGCTAAATATTTGCAAACATCCTTATTTATTTTACTTGGATAAATCATTGGTGGTTGAATTAGTACCTTTAATATAGTCTAATTCATATATGTATTTTTTCATCTTGTCCTGAATTTTCTAATCTGTTACATTGATCTCTCAGTCCCTTTCTATGCCTCACTCTTTTAATTATTATCAATATTATATTATCAGTACATGATTTTCAAAGGTGGTTTCCTCTCAATGTTATCAGATTCCTCAGCCTTCTCCAATAAATTAATTAATGTCAGAAAACCCATACGATGAAGGACATTTATTTCTTTTTCTTTCTTTTTTTTAAAAAAATATAATGTATTATTTGTTTCAGAGGTACAAGTCTGTGATTCAACAGTCTTACACAATTCATAGCGCTCACCATAGCACATACCCTCCCCAATGTCTATCACCCAGCCACCTCATCCCTCCCACCCCTCACCACTCCAGCAACCCTCAGTTTGTTTCCTGAGATTAAGAATTCCTTGTATCAGTGAGATCATATCATACATGT
>NC_138374.1:67789838-67839060 GCF_054177405.1 Leptonychotes weddellii
TGTTTTCAACTTTTTGAGGAACCTCCCTACTGTTTTCCAGAGTGGCTGCACCAGCTTGCATTCCCACCAACAGTGTAGGAGGGTTCCCCCTTCTCTGCATCCCCGCCAACATCTGTCGTTTCCTGACTTGTTAATTTTAGCCATTCTGACTGGTGTGAGATGGTATCTCATTGAGGTTTTGATTTGGATTTCCCTGATGCTGAGCGATGCTGAGTACTTTTTCATGTGTCTGTTGGCCATTTGGATGTCTTCTTTGGAAAAATGTCTGTTCATGTCTTCTGCCCATTTCTTGATTGGATCATTTGTTCTTTGGGTGTTGAGTTTGATAAGTTCTTTATAGATTTTGGATACTAGCCCTTTATCTGATATGTCATTTCTAATGCTTAACCTGTTTTGTTGTTATTTTAGTTAATCATTCATTATTCAATGCCCCCCCAAAAGTGGGGATTGGCTAATCATCAAATTCTACATGCTGTTTTTCTTCATGAACTCTTTGAATTTTTCTTTCCTCTTTCCACCCTCAAGGGTGGTTTCTCAGGTTCTACATTTTGATCCAATTCTGGAGCTCATTCGTTACCAGCTGTGCTTACAGAGATATGATTTCCTATTTTTCCTCATCCATGTTGCTGTTCCTCATTTCTACCATCTCTGCTACTATGTCTCTCTTCCTGCTGTTGTATTATTTTTTGTCTTTGTCTGAGAGGCTTTTCACCTGAATTACCAGCATGTGCTTGCACTCCTGTGCAGCAGAGAGATCTTTCTAATGTTTGTTTTTTTTCTCACCACACACCAGATCTGCATTCCTTTTCCTCTGATTCTGGTCTTTGGATATGAATATACATCTTTTAATACACTAGCTGTTTCTTATGGATTTCACAGGTAAAAGAAAGACACTGAGACTCTTGGGTTCATCACAAGGAAAGATCAAAGCACTGAAAATAAACAAAGCACTCTTTCTTTAGGAAGTTAAGAACCTGAAATCTTTCTGGTGCAGCTGAAGGATAAGTAAAACTTTAAAAGAAATAACTTTAGTATTCACAGTAACCTTCTGATCGTAAATAACATTCATTAAGCAAATGTTTGTAATGTGCCAATGTTTGGCAGGCATTATCTTAGAAGTAGAGAATAAAGGGGAAAAGAAGACACTGTCTCAGGAAATGTCATTTAAAAGGGAAACAGGTGAGTAAAAAGGCAGTCATGATGTAGAGTTGTAAGCTCTGCAACATGCGTGAGAGCAAAGATGAGATGGAAAGGCATAGGGGCAAGCACAGCTGTGTGTGCATGTGTGAGTGTGTGCACGTGTGAGTGTTGGCTGTGTGAGTGTGTATATGCATATGCAAGAGTGTGTGCATGTGTGAGTGTGTGCATGTGTGAAAATGTGTGTGTGCATGTGTGTGTATGGATCTGTGCCTGTGGGTGTGAGTGTGAAAGTGTGTGAGAGTGTGGCAGAGGGTAGCGCTGAGAATAATGCCCCTGTGAGAAAGTGATCACTAAAATAAAGTCCCAAGGAGTCAGTTCAGTGAAGTCAGGTTAGGAGGAGGATAGAATAATAGAACTTCCAATAGAAGAACTAACTTGTAGCAAGACCCAGGGACAGGAAAGAATGCTTTCCAGGAAACTGCAAACAATACAGTTTATGCAGAGTACATAGTGTGTAGCATATAGAATTGCAGAGACATATAGATGTAAAATGAAGAGATTTTCCCTTTGACCCCCCGACCCCGACCCCGCCAGATCCCATTTCTTGGAATCTGTCTCGATACACTGGCAATGACAAATGTACATAGCTGTTCACTGAAGCATTGTTTTAATAGCACAGAATTGGAAGTGGTTGCAATGTTGATATAAAGGAGATTGGTTGAATGAGAAAATGGCATATCTGTATAATTGAGAAATATGCAGCAATAAAAGGGAATGAATGATATCCAAGATCTGTTTTGCTTAAAGATTTACTTATTTTTGAGAGAGAGAGCAGGGAAGAGGGGCAGAGGGAGAGAAGAGACAATTTCAAGCAGACCCCCTGCTGAGCACAGAGCCCAACATGGGGCTAAATATCACGACCCTGAGATCATGACCCCAGCTGAAACCAAGAGTCGGCTGTCCAACCGACTGAGCCACCCAGGCACTCCCAAGATCTATTTTTGAGTAAAGACAGAAATGTGCAGAGTGTTTATAGAAGGCATCCTTTTACACAAGAAAGTATGCCTATCTATCTACCTACCTGCATATTAAAGCAATGTAAACCTAAAGCTAATATGTTAACCTATGAGAAGGAACAGAACAGAGAGGACAAGTTTGGAGATGACATTTGTGTACATATACCTGGTTATATAATTTTAACTTTGAAATTATGTGAAAGCTTTATATAAAAAAACCTAAATAAAAATGAAAGCAATCCTTTTTTTTTTTTTTTTTTTTGAGAGAGAGAGAGAGAGAGAGAGATTGAGCATGCCCAGGGAAGGGGTGGAGATAGAGGGAGAGAGAGAATCCCAAGCATGTTCCATGCCCAGCACAAGCACAACGCGGGGCTCAGTCTCACAACTATGAGATCATGACATGGGCTGAAATCAAGAGTTGGACGCCTAACCAACTGAGCCACCCAGGTACCCTGAAAGCAATCCTTTTTATTTCTGGATCAGATGTTGAAGAAGTAATGGGTTTAGTACTTACTTTCACAATGTAAACAATTATAAAAGTAGAGAAAATGTATGAAACAGCTACTTACAGGTACTGAAAAACAGACAGGGTATGGATGATGGCTGCCATCTTTGAGGATAAGGGATATACATGACATGGGATCCACATTCACTCCAGCTTTCTGCCTGCAGCAGTTTCCATAATGCAACAGTGGGCAGTAGAACCTAAACAGAGACCAGTGGGTGTCGCTAAATAAGGAAAAAATAGATTGGAGCTCAGGGATTCCCAGATTGCTAGAATTTTTGAGACCAGATATAGAAGGGAGAGCTCTGCAGAGTAAAAGTTCCAAAGATCCACATGAGTGTCCTTTGGAATCTTTTTTTTTCTTAAGATTTTATTTATTTAGAGAGTGAGCGAGCACTAGTAGAGGCAGAAGAAGAAAGAAAATCTCAAACAGACTCCATGCTGAGCGCGGAACCCAATGCAGGGCTCGACACGGGGTTCAGTCTCATGACTCTGAGTTCATTACATGAGCTGAAATCAAGAGTTGAACACTTAACTGACTAAGCCACCCTGGTGCCCCCTTTGGAATTGTTGATGGAATACTAAGTACATGGGTATCATGCAATTCCAAAAGATTGGTCAGAGAACAGTTACTGGAGGATGGTGAGCTAAACAGGATGTAAAAAGTCACACAATGGTGTGGGACATCAGAATTCAGGTCATTCAGAGTAAAGAAACCATGCTGAACATCCCAAACATGTATTTGAGACCACGGAAAGTTTATGCCTAAGGAGTAGGTTTACTCAAGTCTTAGGGCTGTCCTGTTCAAAATGGTAGCCTCTAGCCAGAGGTGGCTATTTAAATTTAAATGAAATAAAATGAAACAAAAAAGTTATTCAGTCATAGTAGCCACATTTTTAAATACTCAATGGCCACATGTTACTAGTGGCTATGGTATTAAAGAGTGAAGATACATCTCTATCATCATAGACATTTCTGTTGGATATCATTGATTTAGAGTAATGGCCACTCTAGACCTGCCTTTTCAAAGTGTAAAACCAAGTGTTGAACAAAATACACTGTTCCATCAGTAATGAACTGTCTTTCAGAAGAAAACACAATACTTTTTTTTTTTTTTAAGATTTTATTTATTTATTTGACAGAGACACAGCAAGAGCAGGAACACAAGCAGGGGGAGTGGGAGAAGGAGAAGCAGACTGCCCACTGAGCAGGGAGCCCAATGCGGCACTCGATCCCAGGACCCTGGGATCATGACCTGAGCCGAAGGCAGACGCCTTGATCACTGAGCCACCCAGGTGCCCTGAAAACACAATACTTTTTAAAGGAAGAAGAAAACATCCAGATTTTCAACAATGTAGCACCCACAATATACAGTATCTAATGAAAAAATAAAATTGTGTATGAGAGAAAAAAACAACATGACATCCATAATCAGGAGACAGAATAGTCGGTTGCGTAGATCCAATCCAGGAATGATAAAGATTTTGGAATTAGGAGAAAGGACTTTGAAATAGCTATTGCAAATATATTCAAGGGTTTAAGTGAAAGTATGGAGTCTCAATGAGAATATAGAGACTATATATATGGCATCACAGTTGAGAGATTAAAATTATAAAAAACAAATGGAAATTCTAGAAATAAAAAATTCACTAAGTGGGTTTAATGGCAGATCTGACCCAGTGGAATAAAAGAAATTAACATGAAGGTAAGACGTTAGAAACTCATTGAAGCTAAACCACAGACAGGAAAAAAATACTGAAAAAAAAAGAGTGCTGGCAAAATACCATGTTTAACATACATGTTATTGGGGTTCCAGAGGATAAAAGAGACAGAAGGAAATTGCAACAGAAAAAAAAATTTGAAGAAAGAATTTCTGAAAATTTCTAAATTTGATGAAAACTGTAAGCTCACACACCTAAGAAGCTCAGTTAACCAGAGTAAGGATAAATACAAATAAAAAGACACCTAGGTTCCATTCTAGTCAAGTTTATAAAAATCAGAGATAAAGAGAAAACTAAAATTATCTAGAGGGAAAAAATACATTATATACAATAAAATAATGAAAGGATGATGGCTGATACATAATAAGAAACAATGTCAGAAGGGAGACAATTCATTTTATACCTTTAAAATGGAAAACAGAGGGGCGCCTGGGGGCTCAGTTGGTTAAGCGTCTGCTTTCAGCTCAGGTCATGATCTCAGGGTCCTGGGATCGAGTCCCGCATCAGGCTCCCTGCTCAGCGGGGAATCTGCTTCTCCCTCTGCCCCTCCCCCTGCTTGTGTGTGCTCACTCTCTCTCTTCCTCTCTGTGTCAAATAAATAAATACAATCTTTAAAATGGAAAACAAACCACAAAAACCCTGTCCATTTAAATTTTATGTAAAGGAAGAAAGAGCCTTTAGACAACATAATTTAATGGACTTCTATACGTCTGAACACCTTTTCTAAAGGGGACTTTTGGACCTTCTAATGCAGCCTTTTGTCTTGGACAGTTGCCTTTTAATTGTCACATATCGGACCTTATCTTAATGTAATGTAAAATCATTCAAATCTGTCTTCCCATGATGTGTGAAGATAACAAAAAATGCACTCTAGTCTTTCCTTGATCAAGCAATGAAGCCTCATGCCTTTAATAGTTCCTCATGTGACCTGGTTCTAAAGCCTTCAACATTCTAACTACTCTCCTCTGGATGTACTTTCATTTGTTTACATCCTTAACATACATGTAGTCCCAGAAATTGATGCCATTCTCCAAGTACCATCAAACCAGGATCTTCCTTACAAATTCTGCAAAATAATACTCTAGAATAATCTGTTACAGCAGCGTTATTTTGTATAATTTGCAACTATATATATGTGTAATTATATATGCATATATAATTTATTTGTACAAACTAGTAGTCAACTAAACCCTCTTAGTCTTTTCAAATGTAGTTTTGCTAAGACCTTTTTGCTCCATCCTGGTTTTTTTTGTATTGCTTTTAGGTATCGTAAGTGCTAAATCTGAAACTGACTCTTCTACATTTCAATCTTATAAAATGTAGCCCTTCTGTTCTGATCTGCATTCTTTTTGAGAACTGGGTTTGCCAGGGAGTTTCAACTTTATCCTATCAGAAGACCCAAGCAGGGGATGAAGTTTGTTTTGTTTTTAATGCACATTTTCTACTTTTCCACAGAAGTGATTTCTTTTTCTATTTTTATATGATATCAATGAAGGATGCCAGTTTTAGGATACATAGACCAGATGCCGATCCCAAGTGTAAGACACCGGGAATTATTTTAGGAGTCTTGATCAGTCCAATTAATGGAGGAAAACAGTTTTCCTTTAAACTGTGACCAACACTATCAAAGTTGATGAAATTAAAGGCTTCAGAAACAAGCATCCCTGCATGTGAATGAAAAGGAAGTAAAGAGCCAAAACATCTTTCCTCGATCCAGTTCCCTTTCTTCTTTTACTCTGAGACTGTTAACTTGTTGGCTTAGCTCTGTTTTGAACTGCTGTTGAAAGCATGCTCCTCCGACAAAGGCATTTTTGTATTCACTGTACAGATTTTTAAAAAGAGATTGATTTGTTTTCCCCCAAAGGTGAGAAATAAAAACCACAAAGTCTTTACCAGGAACTGCCCTGCCATGGGTAGTCTTTATGGCAGCAGGCTTTTCAGTAACTCACTGTCAGGTTACCTCGCACCTGTCAGCTGAAAAGCTCCAGGGTTTCTTCTGAGCCCACAGTCATTACCCAGCATACTGTGGGGCCCCCATCCCATCTCTGGAGAGGGGCTCTGGAAAGAATCTGCTACCTGGGCTTCAGGGCAGCTATACAATCCTTAGGAGAAGTGGTGAAAGGAACATCAAAAGTCATTCCCAAAAGTACTCTTCACTGAAAAACAGTGCCAATGAACTAGTAGAGTGCCTGACTGAATAAAATTGGAAAGTAATACACTCTGCAAGGATAATAACTCAGTATCACAGGCTGAGTTTAGACTTTGTGGCTTGAGGCAGTATGTATGACATATAATTCCTTATGTTCTGTGAATGTTCAATTAACACAAGGATGGAACTTTAAAATAGCCTTCTTTTAAGACAAATTTAACATATAGTGAAATGCCCAGATCGTTTTAATATTGTAGTTAAATATACATAACTTAAGATGTACCATTTGAACCAATTTTAGGTATATGATTTTTTGGCATTAAGCACATTCACACTGTTGGAAATGCACAGATCTTAAGTGTACAACTTGATGGATTTTGCTAAATGTACATATCTGTGAAACCAGGATCTCTCCTTATGGAAGTACACGTTATATTAGTTTCAGGTGCACAACATAGTGATTCCACAGTTCTACACATTACGTAATGCTCACCTAATCTACATGACAAAACTAACCAACCAAACAAAAAGCGAGAAACACTCATAAATACAGAGAACAAACCAGTGATGGTCAGAGGGGAGAGGGGTGGGGGGGATGGGTGAAATAGGTGAAAGGGCATTAAGAAGTACAAACTTCCCATTATAAAATAAGTCATGGAGATGAAAAGAACAACAAAGGGTATATAGTCAGTAATATTGTAATAACCTGGTATGGTGACAGATGGTAACTACACTTACTGTGGAAACCAGTATCTCTTTCAAGATATTCACATTTTTATCACCCTAGGAAGTTCTCTTATGTCCCTCAAGGATAAAATTTAAATAAGAACTTATTTTTCTATTATATGCTCTTTTTCATTAAAAAGCCTCATAAATATAGAAAAATAACACAGAAAGAATTATTAAGATAAGTTCTGATACACTGAATCCTTAAGTGGGCCAATGACACAGCATGAAATAAAATTGAAAAGAAATGAGGTTTTTACAGCTGTGGTGCAGCTAGAAATCTTTTATGGTAATAGAAAGATTTTGAGGGTGCTATCCCATCCATATCTCCCACCCAAGTTTTTTTTATTTTTTTAAAGATTTTTTTATTTATTCATTTGACACAGAGAGAGAGCACAAGCAAGGGGAGCGGCAGACAGAGGGAGAGTGAGTAGCAGGCATCCCAGGACCCCTGAGCCGAAGGCAGATGCTTAACCGACTGAGCCACCCAGGCTCCCCTCCCACCCAAGTTTAAAATAACATGGAGTCAGTGAGCCCACAATCCCAGTCTTCTCTCACCTGGAAGATTTCCCATTCTACATGGGCTGCTGAGACCACCACCTTGTGGTTTCAGTGGGAATCATGGAAGCACAAAAATAGTGGTGAGAGACACCCTCTTCTCATCACTGAGCAGGATCAATAGATGCCCATGAGTTAGGTGGGGCCTTATGGAAACACCGTGATGTGCTGGGGAGGTAGGGACCGAGCTGTTAGGGCAGAAGGGCAATTTATGGAGCTAATGACCCCTCAGGGAGGTGGGTGCTCCTGTCTGTGTGAGGACAGCTTTGGAAGCTTGGGGGAATGTTGGGGATAGGGCATGGCGGAAGGTGCAGTGGATGGGGGCTCTAGCCAACCAGGGGCCAGTGGTGACTATGTAAGCTGGGTCTTACCTTTGGATCTCCTCAGCTGTGGTAGGTATTGTGGTTGTCTCTGGGCCTTTGAAGAGGCAGGATCTGCCCACCCTGGATAGATGCCTCATACTACCCAGTTGTGCCATGTTGCATGCCCAACATGCACTTTCCTGGCTGCTGACTTGTATATGGGGGTAGACCAGTGAATCCTGTTTACTACTACTGTAATCTAGCCTGGTCTTCAGGGCTCCAGCCACTAGATGGCCCCAATGAAGGGATATAAGCTGCACCAGGGTACCCACACCTGAAAAGCAGCCATCCTCAAAAAGCAGGTGATCCAGGGTGTGCTGACTGAATGAAGACAAAAGAGGCCTATCAGTGCCACCATGTTCACCAACCAAATTTGCAAAAATACCAGCGTGATTACAAGTAGAAGTTGGGTCAAAATTAGCACGCCTGGCAAGTTTTTAACATCGGGAGAGTAAAAAGTGGCTTCTAAATGATAAGGAAGAGATGTTTTCGTCATTGGCATTTAGTAAATCAAGTGCCTATCATTCCAAGTGACTCCCTGTTTCAGCGTGCACTGTAGAGGCCACCAACCCCCGGGGTTCCCCGTGGGCTTAGATAGATTAGGAAACTGGATGCAGTACCTGCTTACTCTTTTATCATGGAGGCGTACGTCTGTATGAGAGAGTTCCGAGGGCGGCGAGCCTGGCTTCTCCTGGTGCTGGTATAGGCTCCTGGTGCGGATGCTGGGCTGCCCCCTGAAGCCCTAGTAAGTGGAGTTGCACAGAGCTGCAGGGGGTCTGGCCTAGATGATGTGGGGCTGGCTTTGCAGGGGCCCATGCCTGCTATGGATTGGCTGCACTGAGAGCTCTCAGTGGAGTTTCCCCATGACCTTGCGTGCACATGGTCAGCCGGATGGTACATTTTCTGCTTCATTGTTCATTAACTTCAGTTTGTGAGTGCTGCATAACTGAGTCCCTTCCTTTTCCAGCGGCTGAGAGAGTTTCTCTGACTTAATGGCAGGCACGCCTCACTTTCCAGGTGTACACATCTCAGGAGGTAGTGTGGGTCAGAACTGGGCAGCTGGAGATGTTCAGTCTGAAATTGTGGTGCACGTCCGCCTGTCCACTGGCAAAATGGACGTCAGGATATTAATAAATGTATCCCCAGGGGAGGTGAGTGATGGAAGCCCTCCTGTCCTCAGTGGCTACTTGCTTTGACAATTTTAAAAGTCAGCTTCTGAAAGCTTTAGCTTTGAGTTATGCAGTTATTTTTGGACATCAGCTTGGTACTGGAGCAGTTTCAGCAAAGAGCAGTGGACAGTCCAAACAGACGTAAGGGTCGGTAGAGAACACCAGAGTAATTTTCTTGGGAGAAAGTATTCTGTCTCATTCTTAAAAAGAAAAAGAAACCTCCTGAATTAAAGGACATTTTCCAATATATTTGTATGAAACCGAGTGGAGGCAGATAAGTTACCCTTACTACATCTTACTGGCAGTCCTCAGAATGAGGGGATGGGCATGGAACTATATTATAAGCACTACTTTATTTATTTATTTATTTTCCATTTGCATGGCCTCTACTTTGGGGACTGTGGGACTGTTTTGATCTGAGAAAATGGCAGATTCTGGGCAGGTTCCCAGTGTTGGCCAGTAACTTAAAATCCCCCACCCTCTGGATTCATTTGGGAAAATCCTCTTGTGCTTCAGAGTGCGGGGTAATGGTGGTGTGGGAAGGGAGATGATTGATTGTGGACTGTTAGGGGGGTGTGAAGTTGACTGGGGTGGACTGTGATAATTGTTTTGATGTGTCAACTTGCTAGGCTGCAGTCCCCAGTTTCTCAATCCAACACTAATCTAGGTTTTATTGTGATGGGATTTTGCAGATGGAATTAAAATCTCTAATCAGTTGACTTGAACTAAAGGAATTGGTTCCAGATAATCTAAGTGGGCCTGCCTTCATCATTTGGAAGACTGTACAAGGAGGGCTGAGGTATCCCCAAGACAGAGAAGGAATTCCTCCTGTGCACAGTAGCTTCAACCTGTGCATGGAATTCCAGCTTCCCTCCCTGACCACTTGACCTATGGCTATGATGGAATATTCCAAGTATTGCCTCCAAGGGGAGTCTAAATTAACTCAATCTAAGTAACATTTACAGATATATGATAATATAAATATTACCCATTGCAAAGTTAGGTGATGAGCTTGGAGCCATAAAGAAAGAAATGTGGTCCTCTGTAACCAAACACCTGACAGTGGATGAAGACCATCCCACATCTCCCATGTGTTCTTTGCTTGTTTCTTTTTCATTATCATTTATTTCCTCAAGGTGAATTCTAGTGATGCAGCTTTTTGTTTCTCACTTTGTCCTGTTTTTCCCTTTTTAATTTTTTTTTTTTGTAGCTCTGAAATTCTTTATAAGGTTTTATGTGTGGCAAAGTTCCAAGCTTATGGCTAACAAATAAATACAAAGCCCTGGAGTGGTGTAGAGGGCTGTAAAATGGGCAATTATCTAAAAAAATACAGTTGGAATAACTGAGAATAACTTTGTTGTGGGATCCTGAGACAGAAGTAAGCAAAATTTGTCGTAGCTCTAGATCTTCATAACAAACACAAGTGAAAAGAAGAAGAGAAGCAGCTTTGGCAACACAGCTCACATGTACTGAGTACCCTATTATATGTACGGAGTCTACCTCATACTTCAGGGTTTACATGTGTATTTCCCACAGTTTTCTGAGAGCTTGTAGGAGTCAGTATTTAGGTCGATTGACTTTTGATTTCAGACCCTACCTCCTCCCATCTTCCCACCCCCGCCACCCCTGATCTTTACCCCTTGTCTGTCTGAGAATTTGTTACTGTGTTGTACAAAGTGGTCACAAAACAGGACACTGTACTCAAGTCAACAGACTACATCCCACTAACTACATCCTAAAAAAGTTGTTGCATTCTTAACAAAAAACAATTTATCTCCTAAAACATATCTTCATTTATGGAAATAGGCTCTTTCAAGCACAATAGCAATGTGATACCTAACAATTTCTTTACCTGTATAAGGAAATAGCATTTGTGGTTATTCTTTATAAAGATAGGATATAATAATTTATGGTAGGAATAAAGTTGCAGTTGCAAAATCATTTAAAACTTGATTTTAGTTTTCAAATTTAATCAGAGATATTGCAATTACTACAGCTCAGAAAAAAAAAGGGCCTTTAAGAGACTCTTCATGCTAAAATTGTGATTATAAATAAATAAGCATACTTGAATTGATAACAAGGCTTTGAGCTATTCAGTTTAAAAATAGGCTTACCCATTAAGATTATTACACTCAGAGGCATATTCTGAAAAGGAGTTTGGGAAAATGGATTTCTTGCACACTGTCATCAAATATTCATAGATAATTATGTGGAAAGATAAAAGGATGATGGAAATTGAAGAGGGCTGACAATAAAGGAAACTGGATCAGATGGTTACACAAACTTGGTAAGAGGGAGATTTCTCAGACAGGGTTGGTATGAGGCTTAGACATGAGAATGTGAGCATCTTCTCTTTTTTAAGATTTTATTTATTTATTTATTTTTTCAAGATTTTATTTTTTTCTTAGAGAGAGAGAGAGAGAGCACAAGCAGGGGGGAACGTCAGGCAGAGGGAGAAGCAGGCTCCCTGCTGAGCAAGGACCTGATGCGGGACTTGATTCCGAGACCCTGGGATCATGACCTGAGCCGAAGGAGACGCTTAACCGACTGAGCCGCCCATGCAGCCAAGATTTTATTTATTTATTTGAAAGAGAGAGCGCAAATGCACATGAGCAGGGGGGAGGGGTGGGGGGCAGAAGCATACTCTCCGCTGAGCAGGGAGCCTGATGCGGGACTCGATCCCAGGACCCTGGGATTATGACCTGAGCCGGAGGCAGATGCTTAACTGACTGAGCCATCCAGGCGCCCCTGTGAGCATCTTCTTTTATAGCTTCTCCTAATTCTTGCCCTCTGGAATGAGGATGAGCTCAGGGGACGATTACTTACTTGGCTGTGGTGGAATTAACTCCCAAATGGGTTTGCATCCTAGTCTCATTGCCACTCTGTGGTCATCAGTGTTCTCTGCAGCCTCTGTAATGCCTAGACCAGTTCAGGATAAGCTAGGCTGACCAGTAGGCTGGTGGCTGAGAAGGACATCCTTTCTTACTAAAGGCCAGCATGCAGACATTTGAATTTTTATGGTTTTACACCTAATTCTGACTGGAAAGAGAAGGATTTGAGAAACTAACAAACTTAATTTATACCTGAATATTTGATGGTAGAATGTAGGAAATCTATTTCCAGAGGGACTCTGTAGAAAGTTCTTCCCGTATGTTTCTATTTCCTAATGCCTTTTTAGACAGTAGCTGGAAGTATCTGCTCTTTCGTCTTATTTGCCAAATCACTTATGACTTGACTTTTTGATACAATCAAGGTTGGTGAGTGAGCCTGGCATCCCCCTCACTGAAATAGGCCTCCACACCAAATGATGTAAAGGATCTCTCTACCTTGCCCATAGAGTCCCTACTGTGTGAATACTTTCTCATCCAGACACCCAAAGGAAACATATATATCTGAATCAGTGCAGTTGTGGAGTAGAAATTTCTTTTCTGAATTGGCCAAGATACCTAATCAGTTATAGAAAAATAGATTTATATTTTATATCGTGTTATATTTTATAACATAAATACATTTATAAATCTATAAAGTATGAATATACTCTAGGTTGTCTATATATATGTGTGTATATATATACATAAATCATTATATATAGCAGTAATGATCTAGTAACTAGGTTTTATTATTTACTAGATAATCAACTATTGATATGTGAAGATGATGCACACAAATGTGCCTAAAAGATACTAATCGTAATGAATGCAAACATGGTTTAAAAGTCCCTCACAGTATTAGTAACTACCAAGAAACACTCTTCACAAAATTTTACCTGATGTTTAATAGTAGAAAAGTATGGGCTGAAATGTTTTCCTTGATCTTTCAGCAGCATAATATTGACTATCTTGTGTACATTAAGTACCACCATTGTTTCTAGGAACAAAAAATTTTAATATAGAATAAAAATATCTGTACCTAAGGTGTCATGGAGACAAAGGGTAATAGTGCCTTAAATGCTATAATATAGAAGACCCAGAGACTGAGGGGACCACTGGGAAGGCCACCTAATCCAAACAAGGTCAGAAGGCATGCAAGTGAGTTGATGTTTGAACTATGTCCCTCTGTTCTCTTTCTAAGGCATGAATGCCTTGGGTCCCACTCCTTTGGAGTTCTAGCTTAAGTGGTGCAATGTTTGTGTTAAAGAGCAACATGAATAAATGCACAGTGAAGTGTTAATAGCTGATAATGGCTTCATGTTATCTCGTTATGCCTTTTCATAGAGAACCAGAGATCTTATATCTGGTTGTTATAGCTAAAACATTAATAGTTAATGATGAACTTTCATGTTCCCAGTAATGCAGTGAATTAATTTGGGTAAACTGTGTTGTCTTAGCTCCTTCAAATTACAGATACTCTTGGCTGATAACACTGCCTCTTCTTGCATGTTTCTCCTCTCTTTAGCTGCTACATGCTCCCCCACTCCCCTCCCTCACCTTCCATAAAATTTTAGGAAACTTCCAGGTCTCTGAGATGGATCTTAAAAACTCCTGAGCTCAGAGGAGATTAGCTTTTAAAACTGATTCAAAAAGTAGCCAACAGGTGTGCCTGGGTGGCCCAGTTGGTTAAGCGTCTGATCTCGGGGTCCTGGGATCAAGCCCTGCATCACGCTCCCCTGCTCAGTGGGGAACCTGCTTCTCCCTCTCCCTCTGCTGCTCCCCCTGCTCATGCTCTCTCTCTCACTCTCTCCCTCAAATAAATAAATAAAATGTATTTTTTAAAAAAGCAGCCAACAGATGTCCAAGGAAACAAGGAGTTTCAAAAAACATTTATTATTTTCAAACTTTTTATTTAAAAATAACTTTTATTTATACCAAAGTTCCCATTTGTTGTTCATCAACCATCCCTCTCCCCAAAATTAATATCTTATGTCACCATAGCACAATGATTAAAACCAGGAAGTCAACATGGGTACAGAGTAGCATAAACACAATCGTAGACCTTATTCAAATTTTACCAATTTTTCCACTAATATCCTTTTTTCTGTTCCAGGATCCAGTATAGGATCTCACGTTGAATTTAATTGTCATTGGTCTTTAGTCTTCTCCAATCTCTGACAGTTCCTCAGTCTTTCCTTGTCTTTTATGACCTTGACACTGTTAAAAGAGTGTTGTTGTCAACAAGTCAGAATGTCAGTTGTTTTGTAGAATGTCCTTCAAATTGTGTTTGTCTGGTGTCTTCTCAAAATTTGATTGAGGTTAGACATTTTTGTCATGAATGCCACAGAAATGATGCTGTACTATTAGTACATCATATCAGGGGTACCTGAGGTCTGTATGTCTTATTGCCATTGATATTAACCTGAGTCATTTGGTTAAGAAATCTGCCAGATTTCTTTATTGTAAAGTCTCTCTTTTCCTTTTGCAATTAATATGCATCTTAAAGGAGATACTTGGATACTATGCAAATATCCTATTTCTCCTTGTACTGATACCTCTAATTCCAGGCCCACACCACAGGTTTATTTCTAGCCTTCCCTTATTCTTTGTTTATAGGAACTATGTTCCCCAACATTATTCTTTAGTGATGAGAAACTTGGCTTTCATTATTTCATATACTTATTGGTTTAATCCTAATTTAAACATAAAATGGTTTCAGAATTGCTAACCAGTACCCCTAGGAGAAACAAAATTACTAATTAGATTACAGTTTTTGAATAGACTTGTTTTTGTCTATAGCCTCATAATATCCAAACAAAATATTGTTTTCCAAAGTTACTTAGGTTAGTTCTTTTTCTCCCTCACTCCCTTCAGTGTGATTAAAATATTCATTTACTTAGGCTCATTTGTTATTGCTGATATTTCACTTAGGAATACCAACATTCTGGTTGATTTTAATTGTTTATCTATTTTGTGGTATATGAAACCTAAGGTTCTAAGAGTCAGAGCTATACAAAAAGGTATGTTCTGAGAATTGTCACTACCTGTTCTTATTCCTTCCTTCTCTCTATCCCCTTAGCTCTCACCCTCTGTAGATAACTTCTCTTTTCATAAAGTTTCAGGTTTATCCCTCCCGTATCTCTGCACAAATGAACAGATCCATGTTTATGTACTTATATCACTTATATCAAGTTTCTCACTTGACAGGTAGCCTACGGTCCATAATATTTTGCACTTGGCTTTTTTCACCTGACAGTATGTCACAGAATCATTCTGTATCAATTCATAAACATCTTCCTCATCCTTTTCTCACAAGTATATAGAATTCCATCATGGGATGTACTATACTTTATTCAATTGCTCTCCTACTTGTGGACATTTAGGTTGTTCCCACTATTTTGCAATTACAAACAACACTACAATGAATAAATGTGTCCATCTGTATTTTGATATGGTTGGAGGTATATCTCCAGGAATTGATTCTTAGAAGCAGGATTGACAGGTTGAAAGGTGAATGCCTGCTTCTTTACAGAATGTCCAATGGAATGTTTTGTCATCCTTGTAAATTTTTACCAATCTAGTAGGTAAGAAATGGTATCTCAGTATTGTATTAATGTGTATTTCTCTAATTATGAGCAACTTTGAGTTTTTTTTTTAATATTTGAGGGCTAATTTTATATCTTTTTTGGTAAACTATTGATTCATGTCTTTTTCCAAAAATTGCATATTTCAACACAGCAGTTTAAGGAATGCTTAAGTAGAGTTGTTTTTGAGTAAGTCTTTATTCTAGTCCCATATGTAACATTGACTACTTCAAAGATGAAGGAAATTTCACTTTCAAAACAAGTCAATATATAGGTGTGTTCATAAATATATTTTATGCACATGGTACTATAATGACAGTGTCATCCTCAGACTCAGACAAGTGAGGCCCCTGTTTTTGAGTCCTACATTTTTCCAGGCTCAGAGTAGGTCCTCTTCCTGCCATGCCTATCTCCTTGGAGGATGAATTCCATGGGGAGAGAAGGACAAGTCACTCAGAACCAGCAGACCCCTTCTGGACTACACACCATGTATATGGAACACTTCAGGTCCATCCCTGAATGGTCTCGAATGTAGCTACTAGGGCCTGGATCGGCCTATACCTGAAGCCATCCTCCCAATGGTAGACCATGCTTGGTCCCAAGGGGACCCAAAGAATGGCTGGGGAGAGGGAGCCAGACTGAGCTTAGATGTGCAGTGGTGGTGTGTACACACATGTACATAAGGCCTCACACAGTGTGGGATGGAGCTTGGAGTGGGAAGAAGACAGAAGCTGGCTGCAAGCTGGAGCCCTCACACCTGTATCCATTTCTAGGCCTTGTAAATGTTAGCAGCAGTCCCATGTGTTGAAATAGTCTTTCAATAATTCTGTTTAAAAAAATTATTTGTTTAATTACTTATGAAAATTGGTAAGACATCTGCATGTCCCAAAGTGTGAAACATGTAGGATAAAATAACAACCATTTGAAAAAATTGCAGGGAAGCAGTGTCTTCAGGGAGAGCAGGTTTTAGCTACAACAAGAATATTGAAGGGAATGTTGAGAGCAGAGGATGAAGACCAAGCAGATTTTGTGATCACCTACCTCGAGTTCCAGAGGGCACAATGAGGGAGTTTCTAGTGAAGAGGAGGGATGGGATATGGGGTAAAATAAGGCAGGAATAGGATTGAAAGGTGAGTAGAATGTAAGAAATGAATTATGAATTTGGAGTGCTGGGCTTCCTTCCTTCCTTCCTTCCTTCCTTCCTTCCTTCCTTCCTTCCTTCCTTCCTTCCTCTCTCTCTCTCTCTTTCTTTCTTTCTGAGAGAGAAACAGTGCGAGGGGCAGAGGGAGAGGAAGAATCTTAAGCAGGCTCCACATCCAGCATGGAGCCTGCCATGGGGCTCAATCTCACGACCCCGGGATCATGACCTGAGCCAAAAGCAAGAGTAAGACACTTAACTGATTAAGCCACCCAGGTGCCGGAGTGCTGGGCTTTCTATGGTGATTACTAAATAACTGTTAAGATATAAGTCACACATCACAACACTTATCCATTTAAAATATATAGTCCAGTGGTTTGTCCTACACTGTATTCACAGAATGGTACAATCACTAACACAATCTAACTTTAGAACATTTTTATGACCCCAAAAGACATCCAGGACCCATTAGTGGTCACTCCCCGTTCTTCTCCCTTCTCCCCTCTCCCCTCTGGTGAATTAGTTGACTTATGGTAGTTTTCAACTCCAGAGTTCTGTGCGTGCCTCATAATTTCTTGTTGAAACCCGGACATTCTGGATAGGAAGTTGCAATAACTGTGACATCAGCGAATCCCCTTGGCCATCCCCCCAGAGTTTGTTTTTGTTGCTGGCTATTTGTTGTTCTTAATTTTATTGTTGCTGCTCATTTGTTTATGGATTTTCCTAAACGAATTCTGCGGATTCTGTATTCCTTGCAATACAATATATAGCACACATTCTCCATTATTTTTTTTTAATTATTCTATTTATCTTCATGCCTGGCTTCCTAGGGGTCATTAGTGAGTCCATATATGTAGCGGTCAGCCAGTGATTGGCAGATTTCCTTAAATGCCTTGCCTGCATTTCTTCCAGCATTTCCGAAGGTGTTCCATGTCAGAAAGCAAACCTTCAAATTTCCAGCAGTTTACAAGACAATTTTAGCTCTCACTTCCAGCTCTGACAGGACTTTAAGACCAGTCAGGGGGTGATTGCAGCCTTTCCTGGGTATGCACACCACCTTGCATAATGCAAACAGCCTCTTAGGCTCCCAGGAATATATTGGAGCTTCTTCAGATTCCTTCTGCTCCTCTTGTTTTTTAGGAGATCCTTGTAAATTCAGGGCCTGGCTCTTGTTTGCACCAAATGATATCCCAGTTGCTTTGTGAACGCCATGGAGGTTGGGACCTTTTATTTCTGCTGAGCTGGGTTCTGAGTTAAGTCAAATAGCCAAGTGCCCTAGGAATAGAGATTTTCTAGGTGTCTGGAAGTTTGGACAAGACACTGAACTTCAGCTTTCCTTAGAGCTCCAACAGTGGTCAGTCCTCAGCTGTGAGCCCGCTGGGTTTTCATGAGTCTGCTATGCCACTGAGCAGCACAAACGGGGTTGAAAATGTCACCGACCCCACGGTCCTACTGAGAGTCAGTAGTTTCTCCTGCATACATAATTTTGTTTTTCTGTGGCTTTGAGTAATTTTCAGATTTCTGAAATGGTTAATTTTAGTTGTTTTCCCAACATTTTCATTGTTTTTGCAAGAGGGTGGTCCACTGAGGTCCTCACTCCCCCAATCTGGAAATTGATCCTTCCTATGGTAATTGACAGGGACAGTCAAAAATGACATTAGGAGATGGGTCTCAATAATCCCCAAATTAAAAAAAAAAATGCTGGAGAGTCTCCAAGCATCAAGAGGGTAGAGAGGGACCTTCTCAATGGCGGGATGAGTTCTGGGGGGGTCTCCATTTGACTCCACCTGATGAAGATATGGAGTCTTACACATAAAAACATCTCTGTGGAGGGGGTGGGAGGGATGGGGTAACTGGGTGATGGACATTGGGGAGGGTGTGTGTTGTGGTGAGTGCTGTGTCTTGTGTGGGACTGATGAATCACAGACCTGTACCCCTGAAACAAATAATACATTATATGTTAAAATAATAATAATAAAGTATCAGAATAAAAAAAAATCTCTAAGAAAACTCTGAAAGGAGGACTGCGCATTATGTACACAGTTTAAGGGCCCATGGATGTGGCAGGGGTTTCTAGGTGAATCCACTAAACCCACCTTAACCTTAATATGCTTTTATTTGTGGTGGTAGCGACATGAAAGACACATGTCCTTACTTTGTTGTGAACTCTATCCAAGCCTAAAGTATTCCCTGCATTGTCATATTTCCCCTCCTCCCCTTTATATTTTGAACATGGATTAGATGCTAATTATGCTTTGGAATATGGAATCACAGGTCAAGTTCATTGTAGTGGTTAAAATATTAATGCATAGATAATGAAAAATAGGGGCCTTTATTCCATAGGGCATTTTTCATCTTAGGAAAATCTCAATAAAATTATTATAAAATTAAGTGCCAATGAGATTAAAATGACCCAGCTAAGTGGCTGGGTCAGTTTGGTTCTTGCAATCAAATTCACTCTCAGGCAGAAGGAAATTTTACTGTAAGAAACCGAGAAGGCTTCGGAGTTTGACATGAGAAAAGAGCTTTAGAGGGAAACACAGAATTTCAGGAAGAAAGGGTGTCTTACTCTTGCAGGCAGTAAGAATGTCAACAAACAGAAAGGAGAGACTGGTATGCTCACAACAGAGAGAGATGGGCCTTGTTTGTAGTAGAGTAGGAAGAGGACCTTGGCTGATCTCTTAAAAGGGATAGATGGATGATAGAGGTAGATACCAGAGGCATCTCCCGTGAAATAGAGAAAAGTAGTAGCAATGTAGGTTTCTGCTGTTACTGAAATAACCCAAATTACCCAAGGCCTGGAAAATTAAAAGATGAAAGGGAATCAGGGCAAGAGGACACTACAGAGGACACAGTAGCCTTCACTGAGCCCCAGAAGGGACCAGCTTCTGAAGCATCAAGTCCTGTGCTTCAGGGCAGGTGTGTGTTGAAGGTGACTCTCCCGCTGGATCAAAGATGAGGACCAATGAGAACATTCTCGTAGGACACAACCTTCATAGGTTTACACAAATTGGAGCAGGAAGCTTAGAGAGCAGGGCAAATATGCCTTAATTAGGATTCCGGTTGGGATATAAACACAAGAAAGGGCTTGGCTGTAGGAAGTGGGTTAATCTCCTCACACAGAGCCTCTCAAGTGGATCTCTGGGCCATCCAGTTCTGTGACACTAGAAAGTCAGTAGGTGGAGGTGACACGGAAATAAAGGTAATTTAAATAGACATGCTGTGTCCCATGATAAACCCTGGATCAATTTGGTGACACAGATTCTTCGTTATAGTTATTTGCATTTCAAAAGGAAAGAGTATGTTAAATGCTACCCTCTGACAAAGGAGAAACCATGTATAGGTGGATATTTTCCCCTCTAAGGATGGGAGGTCCCTTCCATTTCAATTTCATTTCACAGATTTTAGAGCAATCATTGACATAGTGATTGATATCTAGAGAAATATTATAAAGAGTCATTTCTGTTCAATTTCATTATTTCTCCTTGTTTTCCAGATAACACTAAGTTTCCCTATGGTGTTTAGCTGGTGATAATATGTCTCTAGATTATGAAGAATATTGGTTTATCAGGATAATTTTGGCTAGAAGTAAAAGACCACAACTCAACAGACATTATCTCATAAAAATACTTTTTTTCTCATAAATAAGAAATCTGACAGTAGGATAGTTCTCAAAGTTGGTGTATACAGCAGCTCAATGATGTAACCAAGAGGCCCAATTCTTTGCATCTTTCTATTTCCCAATGTGGTGGATTTGTACGGTGATATAGTGAAGCTGAAAATTTATTTCTGGGAACTCCCTTCCCTCTATAGTTCTGAGTTAGGGTTGACCACAAGACAAATTTGCATGCAATCTGCAAGTGAAAGATGAGGCAGCAACCACTCAGCTTGGAAGGTGCTGTGGTTGATTACACCTGTTGTCCCTGATCTGCTGGCTCCAGTCCTTGGTGAAGGGCAGCAGGTTAAGTCAGCAGCTTCTCCAGCACAAATAACATCTCCTCCTTCAGCTTTGCTGAGTCCTTGGGTAGATGTGTGTACGGCTATTTGATGATGGGTACCATCTTCTATGGGTTACTTGCATGCAGCATCAGGGTTGGGTGTTGTTAGAGACAGAGATTTCAGTTTGTTTTCATGGATTCCACTCTGTCTTTGATTATCCTTACTTTACATTCAGCTTTTCTTCTTTTTTATTTTTATTTTTTAGATTTTATTTATCTGAGAAAGAGCAGGAGTTGGGGGGGTGCAGAGGGAGAGGAAGAAGCAGACTCCCTGCTGAGCAGGGAGCCCTGATGTGATGTGGGACTCCATCCCAGGATCCTGAGATCATGATCCTAGTCAAAGGCAGACGCTTAACCAAATGAGCCACCCAGGCACCCATCAGCTTTTCTTCTTAACTGCCTACCCTGCAAACCTGCACTGACTTCATGCCCGTGACCAGATGCAGAGGCAATAGAACTCTTTTATGGACTTCTTCACTTACTTTTCTATGATCCCTTGACCATTCCCTTCTGGATAGCTATTTCCCCTAGCTTCTCCTAGAATTGTGGATAGTTGAATACCCATAATAAATTCCTTATTCTGTATAACTCATATCAGTTTCGCTTCTCTGAATGAACCTTTACTGATAAAACCATCATCAGTGTCACGATTGGCTCCCCTTGGTGGTTGCAAGTTGGCTGCTTCAGAATCAGGCGTCCCATACAGATGTGATAATATACAGTGGGGCAGGTATGACTGGGGTTGGGATTCATGTACCCTAAAGTACCTCACTTCATAGAGAAGGCTGGGCACTTGAACAAAGTCAGGATCCTGCCAACAAGAAGGAAGGAGTTAACAGCTGCTGGGCAGGCTACCAATGGAGTTGCTGGTATTTTATAAAGGCTATGAAATTGGAGCTGGTACTTGATAGCTCTGTGTGTCCTTTGGATTCTGAAATTTTGCAAATCAGGAGACATGAGAAATTTGGAATTGGATTTTGAAAAAGCTACATTGGCTCCAGCAGGAGATGGCATGGGCTGCTGAAGGTGATAAAGTAGGAAAACAAATCAGCCGGGCATCCGACTAAGGATGTTTGGGCTCACATGAAGAAATGGAGAAATTGGCCAGAGAAGATTTTGTAACTTTAATTTTGGGGAGAATTTAATTTATTCAATGGGATAAGTTATTTTACTTGGGGATGTTTCCCTTCTTACTTTTGTAAAAACAAAATGAAACTTCCATTTTTGGATTTTCATTTGTAGGAAGCTAACATCAGGAGTTAATAGTTTTCTAATTTTGGAAACTCATATGGTGCTTAGATTGTCTTGTGTTTGTAGTCATTTTCAGTGAATTATGTTAGACATTGTAGCTGGGTATGCTTTAAGAGGGAAATAGATTATGAATTGAACTTTATGACTAGTTGACAGTGTAGCCTTCAGATTAATGTAATTATCATCTTCTCCTAACCTACATCTGAAGAGCTTATAAACCAATATTGAACTCTCATCTCACTCGTCCCAGGAGGTACACATATAGAACTATAGCCCTGGAGACAACCACCCCAAGGGTCAGGCAGAACTTCTATAGCTTCTCCCTTGAGGGGAAGCCATTCCCATGGTTGGTCATAGGCTTGGGTCTTACACATCAGGGTATGGATCTGACTGTAGGAAATGTACACATTCCTATACCTCTGACAGTTACCCTTCTTTCTCCACCTTTTCCTTCTGAAAGGAGGAAGGTTTGCTAATGTGTTTTATTATTTAAATAAAAAGGATGGTAACAATAACAAAAAGTATGACCATTTGGTAAAGATTCCATCTGACAATGGAAATGATGAAGCATATAGATGTAGATCAGAAAGGAAGAGAAATCAAATAAAAATGTGAAGACTGCATAGAACAACAACAAAAAAAGAATGTTTAATTTTTATATTTTTGTGCCATACTCCAAACCAGCCCATGTTTAATTCATGATGCTTATATTATGATGTTTTTATAGTTGAAGGAATGTCATAGCTATGGGGGCCTGTTTTTGGCACAGTGGGTTAACTCAAAATCTCTGTTGCTTTAGCCATAAAGGTTTATTTTTTGCTCATGACACAATCCAATGTGGGTCAGTGGGAGTGGCATTCTGCTTCATGCAGTCATGTGAGGTTCAAGCTTCTTCTAGCCAATGGCTCTACCATATTTAGCAGCCTCCTCCATTGTTTACAGCTTCCTGTTCAGCAGTCTCCTCCATTGGATACAGGCAATATAGAGAAAGAAAGGTATCAGAGGACTGCATGGGAGTTTCTATAGCCAGGCCAGAAGTGTCGTGAATAATTTCTGCTCTTATCCTGTCAGCCAGCATGGCTTCTATGGATGTCTCTGTCTGCTATGGAGGTTAGAAACTCTAGTGTAGCTATGTGAGTAAGAACAGGGAATGAGTTTGATGAGTGTTATAGATTGAATTATGTTCCCTAAAATGATACGTTGAAGTCTGAATCTCCAGTATCTCAGAATGTGACCTTATTTGGAAATAGAGTCAAAGCAGATACAATTAGTTAAGATGAGGTTATAGTGGAGTAGGGTGGGTCCTTAATCTAATGTCATCATTGTCCTAATAAGAAGAGGAGAGCCACCAGTTGGTTAAGCGACTGCCTTCGGCTCAGGTCATGATCCTGGAGTCCCGGGATCGAGTCCCACGTCAGGCTCCCTGCTCAGCAGGGAGTCTGCTTCTGACCCTCCTCCCTCTCATGCTCTCTGTCTCTCATTCTCTCTCTCGCAAATAAATAAAAAATTAAAAAAAAAAAAAAAAGAAGAGGAGAGCCACACAGGAAGACGATAGCCATGGGGTGACACAGAGATTGGAGTGATGATGCCTCTATAAGGATCCATGAAGGGTTGGCAGCAAATGTCCCAGGCTAGACGAGGCAAAGTAGGATTCCCCTCTGTAGGCTTCAGAGGGAGAATGGCCCTGCCAAACTCTTGATGTGAGCTTCTAGACTCTAGAACTGTTAGACAATGTATTTCTGGTTTTTAAGCCACCCATTTGTGGTAATTTTCTATAGCAGCCCTAGGAAATTAATAAAATGAGCACCTAGGAAACTCTGACAATGCATTTTTCTTTTCCTTTGTCAGTGTGTTCCGAGAGCTATTTAAACGTAGGTGATAGGAGAGATGGAACAGAAAATGGCCATAATAAGCCTGAGATAGGAGTAGTTAGCACTGGGGAAGAACCTTATCTCCCCACCTTCTGCACAGGTACATGGCCCCTCTGCTGTGTTGTCTCCTAACATGTCACTAAGGGCTCATGAGACCCCAGTGAGACTCACCTGGGATATGTCTGCTCTTCAGGTTCATGGCCATAAAGAATTCTGTGTGTGGAGAATGTATAGAATTTATAGAACCAATATCATAAGAACAGGCAACACATTCTGTGTATACGAAGCAAATACAGTTGACAATGAAAACAAAAATAATACAAAAATCCCTAATGCCCTCCTGAGAGTCCCTGCTCCTGACTTGTGTTACAATGAAAAAACACACTTGAGTCCTTTACTCTCAGGAACTTATTGGGAATATTATATGAAAGATAAATCCCTATTCAAATGGGAAGTATAATAATTAACCAAAACCACGAGATGGAAAATTCTGAATAGTTTTAAACAACTGTTTTACTTTTTTTCTGAGTGAAAGAAACCTGTGGGTCCCTATATACTTTTAAGAAATAACATATACTTACTTGAAAAGTTAAAACTTTAAGACTACTTATTGAATTATGTATATCCCCTTCCTAAAAACTTACCATTATGTATATGATTTTAACCAACATTCTCATAAAACAGAGAAATCTCATAATGTCATTTAATGAGTACTGATTATTGTTCTATACAAGGATTTGTTCACTCATTAGTATTTCCTGGAAAATTCTTTTCAACAATATGAACTTTCTGGTCATGATATGATTTAGCATTAATAAATTGAAAAACATTAGTTTATTAACAAAATGCACTTAGCCCTTCTTATTTTTTTTGTTCAGTAGAATATTTTTTTAAAGATCTTCTTGCACTTTTTTTTTTTTTTTTAAGATTTTACTTATTCATTTCAGAGAGAGAGAGCACAGGGAGGGGGAGGGGGGCCAGAAGGAGAAGCAGACTCTCCACTGAGCAGGGAGCCTGACACAGTGCTCAATCCCAGGACTCCGGGATCATGACCTGAGCCGAAGACAGACACTTAACCTACTGAGCCACCTAGGGGCCCCTCCAGGTGGAATATTTTATACTGAGGACGAAAGTCACTCTTGTGTACCTTTTCTTCATTTCTGTGGAGCCGTCTGATTATTTCTTGTGAATTATAAAACAGGATCTAATTTTAGTATTAAGAGTAGTAAATGCTGGGGCGCCTGGGTGGCTCAGATGGTTAAGCGTCTGCCTTCGGCTCAGGTCATGATCCCAGGGTCCTGGGATCGAGTCCCACATCGGGCTCCCTGCTAGGTGGGGAGCCTGCTTCTCCCTCTGCCTCTGCCTCTCTCTCTCTCTCTGACTCTCATGAATAAATAAATAAAACATTTAAAAAAAATAAAAAAAAAAGAGTAGTAAATGCTGGATGAATAGAAGAAAGAGAAAAACTAGTCAGTCTATTAATTTTTATTTTAATATCCAGATGTGAGTTTGAATTCTTAATACTTCATTTAAGAAATTATGATAATTCTAGTGCGCCTGGGTGGCTCAGTCGGTTAAGTGTCCAACTCTTGATCTCAGCTCTGGTCTTGATCTCAGGGTTGTGAATTCAAGCCCCCCATTGGGCTCCATGCTGGGCATGGAGCCTACTTTTAAAAAAATCATAATAATTCCAGTAAATCCAGAATAGAAATGTATGCATGCAATATTAACAAATAATATTGTTAATTAGCCAGTCTGCCACATGGCTCGTTGCAACAAAGACACACCCACGATTCCTGCCGTTATGGAGTAAATATTGGTGCCACCTGTACTTCCCCTGGGGATGACTGGGATGCTGCCCTGTTCAACAGGCTTCATCTTTCCTGGGCCCTTACAACAAAGTTTTTGCTCCTTCCCATTCCTTCCTGAGAACTTTTCTCTTTCCTCAAAACCCAGTAAGCACTCTGGAAAAACAAACAAGGAAATGGCCACAGAGATATAGTGAAAGGGAAACATTCATCAGGAAAGGAAGTAAGTAGATCCATACTATGTCTACAATCCTGCCATGAATCCGAAGCGTTGCATATACTTAATGTCATTAATAATTTCCTGTATGTTCAATATTCCTATATACACTTATTTAAGACAAGTTTCTCATACATTTTAAAAAAAAAGTGTTAGTGCTAAAGAACATTCTAGAGAACCCAGCATATATATGGATGGGTACATATATTTTGTCACTGAACTTTTTTCTACTTATTTCCTCCTGTGAAATGGTTGAAAATATTCTGAAGCAACAAAGTTCTTGGGGCACCTGGGTGGCTCAGTTGGTTAAGCATCAGACCTTTTTTTTTTCTTTTTAAGATTTTACTTGTTTGAGAGAGAGAGAGAGCACAAGCAGGGGGAGCAGCAGAGGGAGGGAGAAGTAGGCTCCTTGCTAGCTGGGAATCTGATGTGGGGCTTGATCCCAGGATCCGGGGATCATGACCTGAGCCGAAGGCAGACGCTTAACCAACTGAGCCACCCAGGTGCCCCTGGACTTTTTTTTTTTTTTTTTTTTTTAAGATTTTATTCATTCATTTGAGTGAGAGAGCACAAGTGAGGGGAGGGGCAGAGAGACAAACAGACTCTCCACTGATCAGGGAGCCCCATGCCGGGCTCACTTCCAGGACCTGAGCCGAAGTCAGATGCCCACACAGGTGCCCCTGTGTCAGACTCTTGATTTTGGCTCAGGTCTTGATTTCACGGTCATGGGATCGAGCCCGGAGTGGGGCTCCACGCTCAGCAGGGAGTCTGCTGGAGATTATTTCTCTCTCTCTCCCTCTGCCCCCCCAACTCCGGCACATGCTCTCTAAATAAATAAATAAATAAATAAAATCTTAAAAAAAAAAAAAACAGAAAGTTCTTTTTTTCTTCATATCCCAAAACACTTAGCACAAAGTAGTCTTTGTGGCAGCCTCTCAATATCTTTGCTGAATGAATGATATGCTTGCAATATGGTAGGCTTTCAAGAAATGTTTGTTGAATACATTACAACAGTGCAAGGTTCTAGATTCTATGGAAACCAGCTTATCTCTGCCCTACTTCCTTGACTGCGATATTGGTAGTATAAACTGAAATGTGTCTGTATTGTTAAATTGCAGTGAACACTTTATTCCAGTCTCACTGACAGTAAGCATTCAGGGATAAAATACCCAATTATCAAGAGTCTTCCTGGAGTTTGAGCTTAACCAAGATACTTTCCATTATTTCAACAAAACTTAATGGCTTTAAATATTTTCACTTATGTTTCTTAGCATGAATAAAAATAATTCCAGAAGATGGTTTCTCCCCAACTTAATTCCCTGTGCAATGAGGGATTTATTCCTCTATACCACGATCTATGGAATTTTTCCCTATATCACCTCAACTTGGAAGGCATGTTCTGTTTTTATATATGATAAATCATTTAAGAAAAAATTGCAGTGAATCAGAATGTGTTCACTGTAATAGAGATTTTTCTCTAGTTCATGGTGGAGCTTTGGTTATATAATAATAAGAAAAAGTGTGTTAGTCCTTATATGCATGGATTTATTCTTGGCTATAAGAGAAACTAGTGTTCAGCATATGTGTATTTATATCTTTCATAAGAGATAATTTTTGTATTTCTACAAAGCCCCAACTCAAATAGGTTCTAAATTTGAGAACTACAGGACCATATCATAAAGAAAACTGTGTGAATTTTCAGCTCTCCTACTTTTCCTCTGTAGAGAAGAATAGGGCTACTGGATACAGTTAAATGATATGACACTTTAGCAACAAAACTAGTGACTAATAGAGAGAAAGCACTAATTATTTAAAAATGTGCGAAATTATAGAATTTTTCTAATTTTATTAGAGAGAGAGTGAGAGAACACAAGCAAGGGGAGTGACAGAGGGAGAGGGAGAAGCAGGCTCCCCACTGAGCAGGGAGCCTGACATGGGGCTCCATCCCAGGACCCTGGGATCATGACCTGAGCTGAAGGCAGACACTTCACTGACTGTGCCACCGCGACACCCCTAGAATTTTTGAGTTAGGGTATCTTGGCATTCTTCTCGTCTAATCTGCTCATTTCAGTAGATGGAGAAAGTATTACCCAGCTGCAAATACACAGCTCATGCATTTGAGAGGAGAAGGAGGTTTAAGGAAGATAATATATATGTGAAGTGCCTAGACTCAGGTATCTAGTTCTTCCGGGAGTGAAGGCAGTGTGATGTTGGGAAAGAGATAGTTTAAAACCATAAGACACATCCAGGACAACTATAGTGAAGGAGAACAGATAGAGAGAGAAGGTGGCTGGATTGGGAGAACAGAGAAACCTTTTTGCTGAGTATCTGGGGCTGATGGAGGAGGTTCCTGCTTCTAGTAATGCTGGTTTCCTGTTTGTCCAACCATGTGAAAGAGATGAAGATATTTAAATTGAGTTTAAATTAAAATTAATTTAAATGAAAATTAAATTCACCTTGAAGGGTAAAATGTCTCCACTTTTAACAAAAGTCAAAGAGTTTTGTTTTTTGTGTATGTGATTTTTTTTTTTTTTAAAGACCTAAATCTAGCTATCTCTCAAAATGTCAGGCTTACATGCACTGACATCACCATTTTTTGAAGGCACATCTTGCCTGGTGTGTGTGTACTCTGGGTCTCAAAGTTTTGACTGAAATTGTAAGTTGTGACCCATCTGATAAATAAACACCTGTTGTACATTCTGAAGGCAGCGTGGAATGGTCAGCTGGGAGCAAATATGCTGCAATCCATCCACCCCTCTTCTAGGTATATGTCTATAAGGACCTGCTCACACACATCCATAAAGAAAAAGGTCCAAGTTGCAGAATTGTGTGTGGTAGTAGGAAGGAGAGGCTACATCCCAGAAAATGGTGCTGAGTGAGAAAAAAACCAGAATGAGATCTATAGTAAAATGTGCATAAATCAGATATATATTCCATGTCCACATATTTTACAAATTCATTTAAATCTTTTAAATATATTAGGCATGTACCTCTGTCTGGGAGGTTTGGGAGACATGAACAAACGAAAAATGAATGAACAAAAATATTTCCCAGGCAAGAAGTACATCTTGCATGAATGCATGGAGATTATCTGCAGTGAACTGAGGAATAGGATTTATTACAACTTTTGTATCTGAGGTCACAAGAAAGAACAGAGGGGAGAAAGGAAGAGAGAGGGAAAGAGGGAAGAGAGGGAGAAAAAGGAAGAAAGAAAGTTCTGTAATAACACATGAATGTATTCTTTGCAGAATGAGATGAATTGAAAGATGCCAAACATGCCCTGTGGGATTTTACAGTTTACTGAACAGTTAACAGGAAGGTCCTATATATTCATTGTCTTTGCTCCCTTGCTCTTGCCTCCCTGTTTCCTTCACATAAAAGAAACCACAATAATCCTCTATCAATCATTACTGAGAGAGAAAGGGAAGGATATAAGAGATATATATGAGTCTAACGTTGAGCCTTTTCTTGAGAAGTAGGTTTTGTCATTTGCCAATACACAGCTATTCTAGACGTGCTGTTACATTTTCCAATTCACTAAAAATTCTGGCCAACATTTGTCATTTATGACATCTAAAGAGTATGTTTAGCCTATTAGAGAGCATGTTCATGTACAGCTCAGAACTAAAATAACTGAAAACCAGACGTCAGCTTGTTTAGAAAAGTTTAAAACACAAACTACATGCTTGCAAGCTCCAACCGTACAAAATGAAAACCAGGGGAGGAAATTATTTGGAAAATTCATGTAGAAAACGTGCTGGAGGGTGTGGTGCCCTGTCCTTATCCCCCTGCAGGGCAAAGATACTGGTTTCCCTGTGGCTGGGAGATTATTAAAATCACAATGAATACTTTATTCCAGGCTTACTAACAGTGTTCAGGGAGACAATACCCAATATCCGAATAGTTAATACCCAATTGCTCAGAGTCTCTCAGCTGAGGTCCTCTTGAGGACTTGCCTTGGCTAAAGGGAGCTGCCTGTCCCAAGTGAGGTACCCCTCCCTGGATCTGCCTGCATCCAAATGCCTGGTCCTTGAGGGCCAGGTCCCCATGCCTCAGGGAAGAGCAACTCGGAGGGACCTTCCCAGCTCCAGAGTCTACTATGGGATGGATCTGCTGAGGCCTTTGTTGAAGCTGGGCATCCCAGTTCAGCTTCCTCCTCTGCCCAATCTCTCCCTCCCAGGTGTATGTAGATCCTGAGCACCTGCCCCATTACAGCTCCTGCATCTGACTCTCTATGGCAGTCTGTTTCCTGGGAGAACCCGAACTAAGATTGCAATAGAAGGGTTTCCCAATGAACACAAACACTTGAGATGACATGGTGTCCTTTACCAACACGGCCACACTCACTACCTTCAGTCTGCAAAGTAATAATAATCACAATCATAACAATGATTCCATTCATAATAGAGTGCCTTCTTTGTGTCTGATACCATATTAAACAAGGGAATTACAGAGACCACCAATAAGACATGGCTCTTGGCCTGGAGAATCTTGGAACAAGTGAATTTCTGGACAATTATTAAACCTGAAATTTCCTTTTATCTATGTATATATGTTTTTCTTTTGACTATTCTTATTTAGTTACAAGAATGTTGAGACAGTATCTGGAATATACTAGTAGGTTTACAGCCATCTTTTAAAGACTGGAATCAGTGGAGAATATAATACAAAAATCTCATATTTATATTACCTGGAGTAGAAAATCTAGCATTTATTTATTTTTGCCACCCATGACGTGCTTTCAAATTGCTTTTCATTCAATAAGGCTCTGTCAGCTTAGGTTGCTAAGACACAGGCAAATCTTCCAGGGAGCAAAATATATATCAGGGATGAATAATTCAGAGGTGATCAGGTTGAAATATTTTTATCAGGTTTTCTTCCTAAAATTTAGCACTTTGAATGCAGTGCATTCCAGAAGAGAATTCTATTGACTTTCCTAAGACTTCTCAAGAAAAATTGTTAATGAAAGTATCTTTCTGGGAGATAAAGAGGCAGAAGACCTTATGGAATTTATAATCAATCTGGTTAAAGGAAAAAAAGAAGATGTAACCTAGAAAATTCAGAATACAGTTAGGAAACAGTACATGATAACATATATAATTATATGTATAATTGTTATATATATCATGTATAATATATAGTTCTATATTGGAAGTGTTAACTTTTTAAAATATACATAAGGTCAAACATAGAACCAGGTCAGGTTATCAATAGAATAGATAATAGATCGATGAATCCCAGAAACCCCTGAAAAAGGATGTAGGACGAGATCGTTCTCACTTCAGAAACTACAGGTGATAAAGGTGATGGTAGACATGGCTGAGATAACTGGTCATTACAGTTAAGGGGACCTAGGGGAAAGGATGGCACAGCGGGGACAGGGAGGAAATCTCTGAAATGCAGGAGTTCATTGGCATGCTTCAGAGGACTCCCTTGTCCTATGGCAACCATGACAACAAAGGGCACAGGCCCCTCGGGAGTGAAGGTTTTGGTCATCCTACTCTGCAAGGGACAAGGACCAGCTGAAGTTTCTGCTGACAGCAAAGGAACATGGAATGGGTAGGAAAAAAAGCAACAACTTTGTAAATATTATGACCACACACCTGGTTTCAGAAACAAGGATTAGAGCAGTAGGAGTATTTCTTCCTTCTTTTGCTGTGAATATATTTGCATATATATATATTAACAGTTCTTTTCTTTTCCTTCTATCTAACATGAGATGCATTAATAGGGATAATCTTATATTGAAGATACCAGATATCAGAAAGAGAGTGATGAGTGTAGGGACCACTTGGGCAATAAAAGTTACTTAAGAAATAGCAGGTGCAAGGACACTCAGACCCCCCTCTGTCTCCTGAAAGCAGGAAACAAATCTCCCATACTGGTCCATGATAAACCACTTACTGTAATAAATGTAGTCCAATCCTATACATTTTCAGGCATCCCTAGACAAATGTATCACAGTGAAAAAATATGGGTGTCCCTACGACACCTTACATAAAATAAAAACTATTAGTAAATTTCAGAAAGTAGTAAATTCATCTGTCACTTAAAATACCCACATACCCGGGCGCCTGGGTGGCTCAGTTGGTTAAGCGACTGCCTTCGGCTCAGGTCATGATCCTGGAGTCCCGGGATCAAGTCCCGCATCGGGCTCCCTGCTCGGTGGGGAGTCTGCTTCGCCCTCTGACCCTCCTCCCTCTCATGCTCTCTGTCTCTCATTCTCTCTGTCTCAAATAAATAAATAAAATCTTAAAAAAAAATACCCACATACCCTTGTTACAAAGGCAGAGTAAATGGTTTATAAAATGTGATTTTATTTTATGTAACTCTGCTGTTTCACAGGGCATAACATTTTCACAACATTTTTGTAAACCACATGCAGTAGTGGCCCAACCCTCCACATGGCCATCGCTGGACGAACCAGATACTCTCAGAGTGCACACATCTGCAGGGAAAAATACTGAAGTTTCAGAGGTGGACTTGTGTGCCTTATTTCCCATTTCTAGTGTATTAGGAAATGACATGCCCTTTAATTTGCCAAAAGCAAGGCTTGTATTCTGGTAGCACCATGCTAATTCTTTCACAAGGTAAAGCGAATACCGAATACTGAATACCGGAATGATAAAGACAGGTTGTCAACTTTAAAAAAAAAAAAAAAGGTTGTCAACTTTAACAACAGCCAATGAAGTGTGAATAAGGAGACATCCTGTTGTCACAGACAGACAACAGACCCCTAATATACAGGAGGCTTTTCAGTTTGTGACTCCCAGGCCAGAAATGTCAACTGCTTTTCCATTCAATCTAATGCTTCTAGATTCCCACTAAAAATAAATACATGAAAAGCACAGAAAAGTTGCTTACTGAAAGGAAGTCCTAAAGAAGAGGAAAGAAGGGAATGTAGAAATTACAAAGTTATGTAGGACACTCTTTAAATGCAAATTAACCATCTTTCCATACCTTGACAGCAATATAAAACACAGACAGTTGCCGAACTGGTTCAGGTACTTTAATACCAGATGCATTTTTAGTCCTGTACACGAAATGTTTGGACGTTATTTGTGTTTATATGAAATGAGGCCAATAATACTTTTCTACAGCAGTAATTGCACACCAGGAAGGACAAGACAAACCAAAATCAAGGAATGGAGTGTCCCCAAGCCTGCAGAGTGAAAAGTCTATTTACACAATTGATTCCATACACCTGAATGGGTTCCTTCACTATAGGAAATCCATGTGGAATAAGAAATGGAGAGGTATAGAAAGGTTTCTAGAGGGGAAGAAGGATGGCCCCCTTCCCACCCCCCCTGCATTTAGTTTTCTGCCCATTCTGCTTCTTCACATTCTTCTCCTGCACTGTCTGCTGTCATAGATGTGGGTTTTCGCTAAGAGACTGCACGAGGAGGGTATTGTCTTTTATGCCTTCCTTTGGTGTATAAGTTCTCTGATGGCCTCCTAGAAAGCTGTTTTAGTCCGTGTGTAGGCAAGCTCTGGGTTATTAGGGAGCTCCTAGTAAAATACAGAAAAGTGAAGAGCCAGCCCCAAGCAGAATGGTGTGTGGGTGATGTCTCTTTCTGACTTATATCAAATGCCTATTGGTTAATTGCTTGGGAATTAGCTATCATTTGTTTTTGATTATCACCACATGCAACTTTAGCTAGCTACTGGGAGTAAACTCTTTTCATTTTTAGATGCAAGACATTCCTCTGGATTAGTTGCATTGGCTACTCAATACCGAAGGATTCCAGTTGGGGTGCAGATAAATCTCAGCAGAGATGATGATGATGCTTTCTTTCAGTAATCCTTAATCAGCTGCACCTTCTCGTTGGGGGTGGCCATCCTCGAGGGTCCTTCCAGGTTCACCTGCCCCTTCCTGCTCTGGACCAGCTGGGTCTTCGTCATGGCAGGCTGGGGGTGGGCTGGGGTGGCAAGAGGGGGGCACCCAGGGTGGGGGCACCATCAAGATGGGGGTGAGCCCTCTTCCAGAGCCCATCACTCTGGTCTGCTTTTGGCTCTACGGGAGGATCCTTCCCTCTCAGACCCGGTGTTTTTTAAAACATTTTGAAAATCGTTTCATGAGTGTCTTCCAGATAGTGAAAAGCCAAGCTGAGGATAGAGGATGGAATTAGGTAGTAAATGTGTATGAGTAAATAAAAAAATTTGTATATAAATTTTACTGAAACCTGTTCAAATGTGTGTGTTCAGGGATTTTATTTATTTGAGAGAGAGAGAGAGAGCATGAGAGAGGGGCAGAGGGAGAGGGAAAAGCAGACTCCCCGCTGAGCAGGGAGCCCCAGGCAGGGCTCCATCCTGGGACCCCAGGGTCATGACCTGAGCCAAAGGCATGAAGGCAGATGCTTAACTGAATGAACCCCCCCAGGGACCTCCAAGGGCGTGTGTTGTTTTTTAAGAGATGATCAGAATAAAACCCTTTGATGTGTGCTATTTGGGCAGAAGATGAGATGCTGTGAGGGAGTGACCTGTGTGGATCTGCAGTGGGCAGCATTTCATACACAGGGGATGGTCTGCAGGGGCTGAGGCAGGTGTGCCTGGAGGTGGCGATGAAGCCATGGTGGCAGACAGAATGAAGGAGGAAGACAGTGGCGAGTGTTAGATGGTGAGGAGCCAGTTCCTGTGAGGCCTTGCAAGCTCTTGAAAAGACTTTGGCTTATATTTTGAGTGGGGTAGAAAGCTATCAGAGGCAGACAGTACCCCTAAATCTCAGTCTCTGTGGGGGGGGTTAGAGGAGTTAAAGGATCTGACATCGGCTTACACGTAGCTGCTATCTTGAAGAAAACAAAATGAGACTTTAGGGAAGCAAGGGTAGGAACCGGGAAGCCAGGCTGGAGCTGTTGCATAATGCGGGTGGAGGTGATGATGTCTTAGACCAGGGTGGAAGCCCCCGTGATGGAGAGACGGGGGCGGCGCTTGGATAGATTCCAAAGGTTGAGACGAGGATTTGCCGCAGAACTGGATGCGGAGTCCGAGAGAAGGCGCCAACTCAAGGATGACTCCCAGGTACGGCCTAAGCAAGTGCAGGAATGGCATAATCAAGGTGGCACCACCCAGGAAGGGCTGGTCCAGGGTTAGGCCCTTCCACAGAGTCACCTTCTTTGGCCCGTTCAACATGCCTGTGGTTTGTCTTATTTCTTGCACTTTGAGAAGAGGAAATAGAATCCCAGAGATAGTGATCAATTCTCTCAAGACTGCACAGCTAGCTAGTAAATGACCGTCTTCATTTGGGTTTCCCTGAAAACGGAGCCAGGGACAAGGACGTGGGTACAGGTGGTTTATTTGAGCAACAAATGAGACCCAGGAGTAGGAGTGAGGGACTGGGGTCAGGAAGAGCCGATGTAAGTGTTTGTTACTGAGTTTGTGGGTTCTGATGGCTCCTCGAGGCCTTTAGAATGACTCCCTGAATTGTCCCCGCAGAGGATTCATCCATCTGCTTGGCTCCCAGGGGCAGGATAACGGATTATAATCAGCGAATCTGGCTGCTGAGTGTAGCTCCCCTCCAGGTCAGTTGCACACCTTGTTTAGCACGTACCCCCACCTGAATCCTGGGAATAGTGCAGACTGGGGAATCAAGGTGATGACCTAGAAAATGGTTTGTTAGAAGGAGTTCCATTCTGGGACCCCTGGGTGGCTCAGTTGGTTAATCATCCTGAGACTCTTGATGTCAGCTCAGGTCCTGATCTCAGGGTCTTGAGATCAAGCCCCACATCAGGCTCCGCACTCAGTGGGTAGTCTACTCCAGATTCTTTCTCTACCTCTTCCTCTGCTCCTCTCTCTGCACTCATGAGTGCTCTCTCTCTCAATCAAAAAACAAAACAAAACAAAACAAAAAAACAATGGAGCTCCATTCTGAATCTCTCTGAGGTATCCCCTTGCCAAGTCACCTTTATCTCCAGCTCTCAGTTTCCTCACCAGTAAATGAGGGGCAAGGGGATGACCTGCAGGATCCTTGTGATTCCAATATCCTTGGCACTTCTGATGGGTGTGCAATCCTAACCAATGTATCTTTGTGGTGACAAAGAGGAAATTCCCAAGGTTTAAACAAACCCAGGCATTTTCTGAGTACTCTGCTCTATGCGGGGTGCTGCATTCCTGGGGAAATCCATGCATAATCATGTGAATGTTTCTTATTGTTTCTGCAAGTTCACCTTCTTGAAAGCAAAGCCTGTAACAGCTTCAGCCCCCTGTATTGTGAAAGTGACAAAAGCAATTGGGATGATGCCAGAACTTTTAAATGCTGATTATAATCTGTATTTGGGTACACACTTCTTTAGCTGGAGCCAACATTTTCTCTTAAATTAATGATGCAAACCTCCAGCCAGAAAACAAGCATAGAAAAATATTCCTTCTTTTTTCTCCCATTTTACTCAGCTATAATCTCTGTAATTATTTTTGTGATTCTGAACATTAATCTGTTGTATCAGGGACTAGAGGTCAGGATGGCAAAACAGCATACCATTTTCATAAAGGTTATCAGAGAAAACTGCAATGGGTTCACACACGACAGCCTTTAGTATATTGGCATGATAATGATTGTAATATATTATTTTCAGTTAGCACCTTAAGCCAAGACATTGTCATCACCCAAGCAGGTTGAATCTGCGGGCTATTGAGTGTAGAATATGTTGTACAAAAAGCTTCGAGGAATGTTAGTTTCTTCGGTTTAATTTCTAAAAGACAGCTCAGACATTTACTTGACAGGGGAGATGGCTAAATCCAGTCAAGCAAGAAACAGTTATGTATGTTTTAAAATGCAGAGGAAAGATGGATCAATGATCTCTTTGTTATTTGGGCATAATCTTATCCCATAACTGATGCCTTTGTTCCATTTCTTTTCCCATCAAGATTTCACGTGAAAACCTGCTCTACAGTGCCGCTTGTCAGGGCCAACATAAAATTGTAATTAACTGTCATGTATTGGTGAAAAGGGAGTGAATGCATGTTTCCCTTAAAATATTCAGAGATTTTGAGAGGTAAGCAGTATGATTTCCCATATAAGTTTGGGGCAGGAGAGTGGTCTGAGCAGAATGGTGTTTGGTCTCTGGCGCCAAAAGCACTCTGGAGCAGAGGAGGAGGGAGACCCTCTCTGGATTTGGCCTTAAAATATTTGGGGCCAGAACTTACTATTTCCTCTCAATAACTATAATATTGGAAAAAGGTGTTTTTTTTGTAAAGGGTGAGGTTTTTCTAAATGTGAGGTTTCTCTTTCTGGTGATTGATGATGGAGATGGTTGTACAACAATGTGAATGGGCTTAATGCCACTGAATTGTACACTTAAAAATGGTTAAAATGGTACATTTTATATTATGCATATTTTACCATAATAAAAAACATTTCTTTCTCTATATCTTTTTCCAAACAACAAAATAATGCAACAATATATGAGAACTGAGTTAGATTAAACCTATTTGAAATGCAAGAGATGGAAATTTTTATCTATTTAAGCTTAAAACTTGTCATTAGGGACTGAATTTTATGCAGTATCTCGCTTTTTTATAATTGGGGTATCAGTTTCTCTTCCAATGTTATGTTCTTATGCTGTGTGTTATTATAAGGATTAAAACCCTAACACGTTTTCTTCTTCTTCTTCTTTTTTTTTTTTTTTTGAGAAGAACCTAACACTTGTTTCTTGGAAAGAAGGAAAGCCCCTGAGAAACACTTTTCTGGTTTTTACTCCAGAGGAGTAGATATGGATTGTGGGGCTGGGCAAAATAAACAGAGGTTAAAATCCTGATATGACCATAAACTGTAGGATGAATTCAGTTATCTAATATTTAAATAACTGGTTAAGCTGATGAAGATTCCTGAGAAATGCAAGAGGACCAACTTTGGATAGGGATTTGAATATTTTGTTGATATTTTAAAATTACAGTAATGTCTTTGTTTATAGGCATCATTTTTTATTCACTCAGAGGAAAATACTAAAATTTATTTGCTAATATTAGTGATGTATTTTTCATATTTCTTTTGTCAGTGAGCATCATTGAGTTCTTGGCAACCCAAAGGAGAAATGCTTACAGTACCACCAGGTAGAGAGCAAATTCTTCTTCCTAATTGTAGAGTCAGTCATCCCCATCCAGAGTCAAATTGTTTTCTCATTGAGATTCATGGTCTTTTAATTTTGAATTTGAAGCAGAAATCTGCGGTCTAATCAGTGCACTGTCTTCATCTGGAAACCTTGTCTTCTCTGGAAAATGTCTTCTCTCTACAGTTTTTTGAGGACCAACATGTTCTTTTAAGTCTTCATTCCCCAACTACAGTGGATTGGCCCAGAAGTAGATAGCTGCCCTGATTTTGACTACAGTTCATTGGCTCATGGTAGGCAACTGACCCAGGAACGCTTCTGTGGGAGTAGGAAAGAGTCTGTTTTTCCACGGGATGGGGTGTGTGGTGGTGGAAATGAAGATATGGAAAGCGTTCTGATGACCTGTGAGTCGCAAGTTTCAGCCACCCTGAGACACCTGTCCATCTCCTCATTGAGACTACACTATTCTTTCAGTTATAACCCAGTTTCCTTCCATCACATTCCTGTTTGCGAAAGCAGTATTTCAGTTGACTTGGCTCTGGCACTTGCAAGTAACAGTCTTGACTAATTCAAAGGCACACCCTCCTCAGATAGGTAAATGAATTTTGGAATCAGAGTCCTTAGTCTCTTTTGTACCATGATTGGCCATCCTTGGAAAAATCTAAACATTTCTTATTTGTACGTCCTTTGGCCAGATACCTAGACTCATAGTGCCGACCCCTCATACTGGAGAAAGCCCTTTCGGTCTTGTGGATAGGGTAGCATGGGTGGTGAGGATTTCAGTCTCTGCTATTTTGGTTTCTAAGAATGGCAACAAGAATTAAGTTACATAAAATTAATTTTACAACAGGCAGAAAAGTAGCTTCATATTTTGACACAATCACTCAGGGTCTATTAAGTCCTAGGTTGGTTTTTTTTTTTTTTTGGTCAAGATTTAGAAATAGAAGCAAAGGCATTTTTATAGCCCCAACATGTTGAAAATGCTCCAGTTTTTGAACAGCTAAAAGGCAACTAATGCTGTATTTTTCAACCACTGTCATTTTAAGATGAATGCTCTTAGGATGAGTAGTGATTTTCAGTCCAGAAAGAAAAGACCTCTTTTAACTTTGACCAAAAAAAAAAAAAAAAATTCAAAGGTAATTTTTGGTCTGTAGAAAGGAGGTGATATGCTATAAGTTTCTTATATGCCTTTAAAGTTTGGGCATAAAGACTGACCTCTACTGTCCAGGATCCCTCACAGAAGCAGGATCCGGGAGGTGAGTCTCCTGGAGCTACTTCTCAGGGAGCTCCACCTTGGAGCCTCTTTTTTGTCAACATTAAGTGTCATCTCAAGACCAATTTGGGCTTTTCAGAATGGCAGTTCTTAAGGTCTTTGATAATTAGATGCTGTAAGATATTTAATTGAAACAGGTTAGCAAATAGGCAAAAAATAAAACACAATATTAAAACAACTTTTATTAACAGTACATGGGAACAACAGTATCTCATTGTGCCTACCAATTACATAGGTTTCTTCTCTTAAAAGCTGCCATAGGAGGGTTTCTTTCCTCAAAATTTGCTATGCTTTGAGACATGACCTGGGTACATTGGCTACCATTGTTTGGACAGGGGACCTGGACCCGCCATTGTGCAGGCATCCTAAGATGAAGCACAGGGATGTTTAGTGTGGGAAATCTTCCAGCAGTATGCTCTGTGTTGAAAAGAAACTGATGGACTAAATCAGGTCTTCTTTCTTTGGGATTTGGAATGTGAGACCCAAGAGCATGTAGCAGTTCAGCATAGTGAGGTTGAAGCTGTGGTAGTTGCAGGGCCACTAGGAGAGGACACATGGGGATAGGCTGGGTCATGGGGATGGAAGACCGACTCTGGTCAGGAGCAGGGTTTGTGGGCTCCTGGCTCTCACTGTATCCTGACTGATTCTCCTGTGATGCATAACATCAGGGAGCCCAACTTACAAGAAGGTTTTCTCACTTCCCTAAATATTCTTATACTAAGTCATCTAACATTAAGGTGTCTTGAGCAAGTCTATCCCGTAGAATCTGAAAGAGGCTGGCCAAGAAAATAACGCACATAGTTTATTACCAACCACTTCCTACCATGCTTCTAGAGGGAGAGAAATAGTAGAATCAGTGAAATCTATTATTTTCAATGGAAATTAATAACAAATAGCACATATATGTATAATATTCAATGGCAGGCACTATTCTAAAGATATAAATTTATTTACTCCTGATAACCCATCCCTATGAGGAAGGCACTATTATTACCCTGATTTCATAGATGAGGAAATTTGACCACAGAGGGGTTAAGTGACTTGCACAAAGTCACACAGTTGGCCAATGGTAGGGGTGAGCCTGATAGAGGGCTCAATCCCATGACCTGAGCCAAAATCAAGAGTCGGATGCTTAACCAACTGAGCCACCCAGGCGCCCCATGAAGTTAACTTTTTCTTAAGTAATGCAACTCAACTAAGAAAAATGACTCAACTGAAGAAAGATAAAGAGTTTGTTTCAAGTTTCTAAAATCCTCATGCCCTGAGGACTGTCAGGTCATAGATTTGGACACTTATAGGTAAAAGAAGTATTGAAGATTAAATGTAAAAGAAAATTCATGGCTAGTATGAACCTTCCTTCTTCCAAATATGAGTCAGGTACTCTTACATCGTCCTTACTTGGCACCTTTTGATCACCCTAATTAAAGCCCTTGGCACATCTTACTGTAAATATTCATGTGCTGGATGTCTCTGTGTTGGCTCTTGAGGCTAACTTGTGGAACATGCAGTGATTATAATCATGTTTATCTTGTCTGACAGAATGGAGTTGGTGGTAAAAAGGGGGAAGGAAGTTAGATTTCTTGCACCCCTGAATTTGTGACAGATTTGAGTCCACTGTCTCTGGTGAACAATGTGGCATTTCTCAAAGTACTCATATGTTGCAATTTTCTGAGCCACAGATTAAACACAGTCCCGGACTAGAGTTGGGGGCCAAGTCACTTGGAGCAGAACTTTGATGTGGTAGGAAATGGTGTGTAGCAGGGAGGGCGTATTCAAAACTTACAGCCATTGTGTGCTCCCTTCCATAGGAAACATTAAGGTGTCCTGAGCTGCTTGGGGCTGTGCAAAGGGACACCTGCCTGATTTTCCCATTCTACTTTCTTCTGCTTTCACCTTAATGGGCTGGGGGAGGTCTGGGGTCTTGCTAGCTCCTTGGGAAATACTCTGTCCTCTCTGCTCCATGAGCTCCAAGACTATCTGAAGCTTCTATCTTCATTCCTCCATGCTGGGAGGAAAGGGCACAACCCAGAAAGAAACTGTTACCTACCCAATACCCATTCCCTTTCTTTCTTTTTAACAGAAAACTAATTTATTTGGGAAAACAATGTATCCAGCTAAAACATTACATTTCTTAGCTCCCTCACTCCATACCCCTACCTAGAGGTGGTCAATGAGATGTAAGTAGAAAAGTCCTTGGATAAGACTCGTGGGGAAGTATGCAAAGGCAACTGACTTATGTAGGAGGCTTTCCTCTTCTTGGAATATAGAGGTGATACCTGGAATGTCAGCAACCATCCTGTGCTTGTGGGGCAAACTTGAGTAGAAGCTAAAAACTAAGGATGGCAGAAAGATGAAGCAGCCTGGGCCCCAGATGCAGCTACCCTAATAACTCTGTACTGCCTACTACTACTCTTTGTTCACAAGAAAAGAGGAAGCTTCTATTCACTGGGTCACTTTTCTTTGGTCTCCAATTCTTATAGGAAAACAGAGGTCCTTGTTTTAATTCCACATCAGAGCTGGGCCAAGGCAGACTGAATGAAATTAAGGCCTACCATTAGAGCATTAACTACATAATTAATAAGAGAATTGCTCTGTTGAACATCAGACACCCCTAAAATCTAATAGCCCTGCTTCTTACTCCCTGTGTGTCACCAAGTTGCTGGGATCTGTTCCTATTCAGAGAGGCCCCTCTCTTTCATTTCCTCCCTCCCTTCTCTATCTGGTCCTCATGAATGGAAATGAACTGAGAAATACCTTAACATACAAATAAGTTTTCTGCAGAAATCCATCCAAGCCCTTATTGGGTCATTTACATAATTTTGCATAGTTAATCAGAATACTTCTGTTCAAGTCAGAACATTTGCATTTGGAATAATTCACAAGTGCTTGGGATTCCCCTGTGGACAGTAATTAAACACTTGACTTACTTCTCAATGACCAGGAGGCTCTGCCAAGGGGTCCTTCCCAGAATAGGAAAATCTACACCCGACCCTGGAAAATCCAATTTTCACCCTTATACTCCTAGAAGCAAATGCTGGCCATTTAAAAATAAAAGTTGCATTTCCTTCTAGCTGGCCGGGCTTCAGAAATCATGAAGTGCAGTCTTAAAGCACCCCTCCACACAAATATCTTGGGTGGCAGGAGGTCCTAAGACATTTTTATTGGGAAAAGAATGGAAAATGGGAATATCTGTGTACATTGAGCAAATAATTTAAAATGATAAAACATCACTTTGATAAATTTGGTGAAGAATATAATTCCATTATATGAGAAAGAATAATTCCTTATTATGCATGGCTATTGAAAACCCACCCTACTATCGCTTCCTTGCGGCACAAAAACTCAACTACAAATTCATCTCCTACAGGCTTTTTTATTCAGTGAACTCTTTTTATACCTTTCCCCCATAACATGTAATCTCTTCATAAAAAATTTTTTCACATTGATTCCAGCCATGGTCCAAATGGGGGTAAAGGAGAGGATGACACAAGTAATTCATTTCAACGTTAACAATATAAAGGGAACACATTGTTTTATACACCAAAAAATTAAAAGCAATCCTTGCTGACCTTGGTTCACCACTGAAATCTGCATCACATTGGAATAATAAACATAAAATCTCTCTTTTTTTTTTTTAAAGATTTTATTTATTTGCTTCACAGAGAGACACAGCGAGAGAGGGAACACAAGTAGGGGGAGTCGGAGAGGGAGAAGCAGGCTTCCCGCGGAGCAGGGAGCCTGATGTGGGGCTCGATCCCAGGACCCTGGGATCATGACCTGAGCCGAAGGCAGACACTTAACGACTGAGCCACCCAGGCGCCCCAAACATAAAATCTCTTAATGACAAGTAGGGGGAAGAAAAAAAAAACCCATATTCTTTCTAATTTGCATCGAATACAGAAGTGTAGTATGACAAGAAACAATAATACTGGCAAAAATAGCCTATTAGCCAATTTTCCTTTATTTAAAATTTTCAAACTTAGGATGCTATTAAAATTTAATTCAAAAATATAACTATTAACTATCCCTAAAGGCAAGGAAGTTACCTCAAACAGGACCCAAACTACAATGGAGAAAGGAAAAAGAATGAATGTTCATTTTATTACTTTTGTAGACCAGGCTTTTTGCCTTAGTTATTCCAGTCAGTTTTTGCAACAATTCCGTAAAAGAGACATACTGATCACTGTCATGCATGTGAAGACAATGAAGCTCAATTAGAGAAATTTACCAAGTTCACATAGCCGAATAGTAGAGGAGGTTGGTATTAAAACTATGCTTCTCAGGCTCTGTAGCTCTTTCCACCATTATGTGGTGTTCTGGCATTTTTCCATCTTGAAGGGAACGTTAATGTGTGAGATCAAATAATTTTATAAGGTGACCTTGTTGGTTTGCAGACTGTTCCTCACACACAGAGGGCAAGGAAAGACCAAAGAAAGAGACAGACTACTCCAGATTGGTTTGTGGCAGTTTTAATAAGCAAGGGAACTTCCATAGGAGGCTTGTCCTGGGTGGCTACAAGATGAGTAGATCTCCACACCCACCCTCCACAACCTTAGAAGTTTATATAAAGGCCTTAACTGAGCTCAGTCATGTATTCAGTCCAGGCCATCTCAAGGCTGCATGCTTGAAACAGCTCTGGCTCTGGGAACGGAGAGCAGAATGTATACTCCAAGGACAGGAGAGAGGGTAAGGAGCTTCTGATTGCCTGGGTCCAACTCACGGGTCAGCTGGTGGTCATGTCCTCTTGATGATGTCTTCCAATGGACGTGAATGCTCTTGGGCTAATGCATACTCCCCAAGAAAGCCAGAGAATGTTGAAAGTTTTCCTTTCCTAGGGTAACTTAGCAGTTGATTCTAGGTAGAGCACGGGCTTCTAGAACATGACATAAGGCACAGTGACCTCCGTTGACTAGAGACAGCAAGCTAGCAATTCCACACAAGTCACAGAAGTACATAAGGCCACAGATATAAGGGGTTGCAACTTCTAAAACGGGGACGTACTTGTCAGACTGGTTGAACTTTCCAAACTGCGTTCCCATGTGTATTAGGGTTCTCCAGAGAAACAGACCCCGTAGGAGATAGCTATATCTCACAGTGGTTGTTTTACACCATCTTATAGGAAATTTCTTGGCTTCTAGATCATTCTGAGAAGCAGAGAAAGTAGAAATTCCATTTGTAGGAGGCAGCATGCGGCACCATTAGATTGTGGCAATGAGAAGTCCAGTCAGTAGCATGTTTCTAGCCAAGGATGTTTTCCTGTAGTTCTTTATTGCATCAAAATAGCTGAAGTAAACTGGGAACTGATTCACTTTTTGGTTGTTGTCAGGGTGGATATGTTTTGATATATACTGATTTTTTAGATCTAATTTCAGAATTAGACCTAGTTTCAGCAGACACATTCTTCCTTTGAAGAGGTAAATTCTTTAATGCTGCTTTTCTCTAGGTAAAAACCACACAGGATACTAAAATGTGTGTTTTTACAGAGTCAAGTTGAGAGGTAGCTGTTATTTGTTAAGTGTAAATAATACATTCTACCAAGTCCAAATCTCAGAAGTTCTTTCAGATGCTTTTATTTTAACATTCTACTTCGTTTTTATTTTGAGGCCCCCATTTGAGCCAGATGGCTGACTTTAATCTCCTTAGATTGGGTTCTTTTTTTTTTTAAATTTTATTTATTTATTTGACAGAGAGAGACACAGCGAGAGAGGGAACACAAGCAGGAGGAGTGGGAGAGGGAGAAGCAGGCTTCCCGCAGAGCAGGGAGCCCTATGTGGGGCTCGATCCCGGGACCTTGGGATCATGACCTGAGGCGAAGGCAGACGCTTAACGACTGAGCCACCCAGGTGCCCCACCTTAGATTGGGTCCTAATCTGAATTTTAAGTTTCAGGAGTCCTCTGTTTCACCAGGTATGGACTAGGTGTTGGAGGTAGGGGTGAAGTGGGGGGAGGTGAAGGTGGATTTAGTCCTTGGTATCATCTGGCCAATCAGATGTCAGCTGTGGTGACCATCTCCTTGTCTAAGATCTATATACCATTCAGTTGAGCAGCTGTCTCTTCCTCTTCTCAGTTACTCCTGGGCACTTATGCTGAGTCTGTTTTCAAGAGTGGTCACAGAAATCTCCCAAATTAGCCAATCTGTCCCTCACAAGATAGTTCATATGGCCATTTATTTTTGAAATCATGCCTGGAACTCCTGGGGTCTATCTGGGAAATGAACATAGTTTGCCTCAGTTTGATCTGACAAACCTACTTAAGAGCTACTTTAAAAATATTTTTTTTTAATCTAGAAAAAATTTCGAACTTCCAAAAAAAGATTTCAAGAATAGTACAAATACCCTGTATACTCTACCCAGTTTCACTAATTTTTTTTTTTTAAAGATTTTATCTATTTATTTGACAGAGAGAGAGCACAAGTAGGCAGAGCGGCAGGCAGAGGGTGAGGGAGAAGCAGGCTTCTCACTGAGCAGAGAGCCCGATCTGGGGCTCGATCCCAGGACCCTGGGATCATGACCTGAGCCAAAGGCAGACGCTTAACGACTGAGCCACCCAGGCGCCCCCTAGTTTCACTAATTTTTAATATCTTACCACACACTTGCTTTATCTTTCTCCCTCTATAAATACATATTTTTATTTTTTCAATCATTTGAAAGTAGGTTGCATGGATCATATCTCTTTACCCCACAATTTCAGTGTGTATTTCAGAAGGACAAGAATATTCTCTTACATCTCCATAGTTCGGTTATTAATAAACTCATGAACTTTAACATTGATACAAAACTTTAATCTACAGTCCATATTCTGGTTTGTCAATATTTTATTTTTATCAATTGTCCCAATTATGTCCTTCATAGTACCTTTTCTTTTTCTAGTCTGGGATCATGTATTGCATTTAGGTGTTATTTGTGTTTAATATCATTTAATCTAGAACAGTTAATCAGTTTTCCTTTGGCTCTCATGTTATGGATATTTGTGAAGAATCCAACAAAGTCGCGTCCCTCTATCTGGGATTCTACAAAGTGTCCTCATGATTAGATGGTCAGTCTGTGTTTGCCTAGAATCCTGCATGAGTGACATTGGGCCCTACTCGGTGTCACATCTGGAGAATCATGGTTTTCATGTGGCCCTTATTGAAGATGGTAACTCTGAGCATATGGTTAAGGTTTAGTGCTATTTCCCCATGACATCGTTATTATCCTTCCTTCTGCAAGGAAATATTTTGAGATTATATAATATTCTGTTTCTGATCAAAACTACCCTCCCACCTATTGATGATGCTTGCTTAAATCAGTTTTAACCATGACAGCTGCAAATGGTGATTTTTTGATCCATCAATCTTTTTATAAGCTGATATACTTGAGCAAGGGAGAGTTTTCGCTTTGTATCTATTATCTACATATCTGTCTATCTGTCTATCTGTAATCTATCTATCGTCTATCATCTATATCTATCATCAGTATAGACTCATGGATCATCATTTTATATCATGGTTATAAGCTCTTAATGTCCTCATTTATTTGGATGATCAAATTGCCCTGCATTTGGCCAGCAAGAGCCTCAAGCTTGTTTCTATATCTTTTTGACATACTTCTTTCACTTTTGGAGCACTTTTAAAAATTGTGGCATACGATGTTCCATTCTTATCTTACACCTTCCTTCCACCAGCCCTGTAATCAGTCATTTTTCCAAGAATGCTTGTTCTTTTTCATTAAGAATGATATTTAGAGGGATGCCTGGGTGACTCAGTTGGTTAAGCATCTGCCTTCGGCTCAGGTCATGATCCCAGGGTCCTGGGATTGAGTCCCTCATCAGCTCCTTGCTCAGCGGGGAGTCTGCTTCTCCCTCTGCCTGCCGCTCCCCCTGCTTGTGTTCTTTCTCTCTTTCTCCCTGACAAATAAAAAAATAAAATCTTAAAAAAAAAAGAATGATATTTAGAAATCAGTTTCTGGGCCTGCAGTATACTCTTTGCTTCTAGTACCTTACAAAGAACAGTTAGAAACACACACACACACACACACAACTGTGAACTATGTAGTGTTCTTGCTCACCTAATCCCATTCCGTAAGTGTAGCTGCTTTTCTTCCACAGTGAGACCTTGACTTCCAATGACATCAATACATTTACTCCATCTTCCAGTACATACAAAAGAGTTTTAGAACTGTCATTCCTACACTACTCCAAAATATAAACAAACTGACCAAGATTTATTTGCAGCTCTTTATTCCTCTTTAGATGAGGGTAGATAGAGTCAAAGCATAACGTTCAGAAGTTATTTGGATTGGATCTATGGTTCTTCCCTCAGGATAGTCATTTCTTTATTTGAAATAATGCATCTACTTATAAATTCCACCCATTCATGTTGACCTAATATACTTTTTATATGTTGAACATTAAATATGATTCAAAAAAGCAAAACTACACAAAAAATGCCTTAGAAAAGGATCTCTCCATTTTCCAGACTTCATAGTTCTTTCTCTTTATCCCCAATCCCTTAGATTAAACCAATTGTATTATTTTCTGGTTTGTTCTGTGTTTCTTTTGAAAAGTGAAAAAGACCACGTATAGGGCGCCTGGGTGGCTCAGTTGGTTAAGCGACTGCCTTCGGCTCAGGTCATGATCCTGGAGTCCCGGGATCGAGTCCTGCATCGGGCTCCCTGCTCGGCAGGGAGTCTGCTTCTCCCTCTCCCGCTCCCCCCTCTTGTGCTCTTTCTCTCTCTCACTCTCTCTCTCAAATAAATAAATAAAATCTTTTAAAAAAAAATAAAGAAAAAGACCACGTATACTTTCTTATTTTCCCTTTCATTTTCATATATATCTTAAAATCTTTAGGCTGTGAGTCATATTTAATAAGAGCCTCTAACAAAGAGCACTTAGCTCTAGTTACCTCAGTGACCTCCTGTATATCCTGGAAATCACTCTCATCATCTCATCAATTCGTAAGGATATTTCTTATTCTTTTTTCACAGATGCACATATTCTAGCCCTTATGTTTTCCCACTTACGTGGTTTCTAGTATTTTATAATTACAGAGAATGCTGTAGTGAATCACCTTCCACATAGGTATTTCTGGAAGTATAATTTCAGTGCAGATTCTTAGAGGAAGAACCAGGTCTCCTTGGGGAAATGCCTGACTGGGGCTTGGAGCAGGGAAGGTTTGAAATAATTTGAATGTCTTGTGACAGAAAGTAAGAAAGTGCCTTGAGAGTGATGAAAGAATGTCAAGAAGATCCAGGGGCAAGCCCGAATGAGTTCCCACTGGCCCCATCTGGATCAGTTGGAGCATCTAATAAATAAGGGTCCTGGGGTAAATGTGAGTGTTGTTCTGTTCCATATTGACAAATTCTTGTCACAGAGGTTGCGTTGTGTTGGGTTGTAGTCCCACAATCAACGCATGACAGTGTGTACTTCTCCACTCTTTGACAGCAGATGGTATTGTCAAGATTTTGAATTTTTGTCAGTCTGATGATGAGAATCTCACTATAGTTTTAATTTGCAATTCTCTTACTCTGGAAGAGTTTGAACACCTTTTCATAGGCATTTTTACATAGTTTTTGTTAAATGGTCTCGTCTGTTTCCCATTTTTCTCTAGAATTTGTGGTCTCTGTTTTCTTAATTTTTAAAGTGTCATTATTTGTATTGTAGGATATTAGTCATTTCCCTGTTATATGTGTTGCAAATATTTTCTTCCAATTTGTCATTTGGCTTTTGACCTTCCTTATGTCATTTCTTTTTAGATTTTAGCCAAAATAAAGTACTTAAAAACTTTTTATATAGTTAATTTATCAATGTTTTCTCTTTTTTTCATATCTAGACTTTCTTTTTTTTTTT
>NC_138374.1:67839560-67879763 GCF_054177405.1 Leptonychotes weddellii
GGAGGCCCCTCCCCCGCCGTCTATCCTCCCGAATATCGCCTCGGATTCACTTCTCCGCACGTCCTACCTTCCAGAAAGTGGTCTCTTTTCTGTTCAGAGAGTTGTTGCTCTTCTTTTCTTCGATCTCCTGTTGAGTTTGTAGGTGTTCAGAATGGTTTGATCCCTATCCAGCTGAATTCCTGAGAGGAGACGAAATCCAGGTCTCCTACTCCTCCGCCATCTTGCTCCACCCCTTCCCATATCTAGACTTTCTATTATCATTAGAAAACCTTCTTCCACTCTCGGGCTGTAGGTAAATTCACTCATGTTTTCTTCTAGCACTCATGTGGTTCCCTGTATTACATTTAGATTGCTGAGTGATTGGGGCCTTAAAGGGAGATTTCTTTTTTCTCCATTGCATTGCATTAGCTTGGTTTATAATCCTCTTCCATTTTGCTTTCTAACATCTGCATCTTACTGACAGTCTTCATTTCTCTTTTATCCCAGCATGATTTTCATTTCCTATTTGTGTTGAGGATGAGGTCTAGAAAGACTACCAAGGATCTATCTTCCCCATTTTGCTTTTTAGGACCCAGAGCAGTGTAGTTGGTACAAACCAATAAAAATGTAATGTGAGTCACATACTGAGTATGTTTATGCTTTTTACTAACCATGTTAAAAAAAGTCGAGGGGTGCCTGGGTGGCTCAGTCGTTAAGCGTCTGCCTTCGGCTCGGGTCATGATCCTGGGGTTCTGGGATCGAGCCCCACGTAGGGCTCCCTGCTTGGCGGGAAGCCTGCTTTTCCTTCTCCCACTCCCCCTGCTTGTGTTCCCTCTCTCGCTGTGTCTCTCTCTGTCAAATAAATAAATAAAATCTTTAAAAAAACAAAACAAAACAAAACAAAAAGTCAAACGAAACAGGCAAAATTAATTTTAATAGTATATTTAATTTAACCCAACATATCCAAAGATTATCATTTAGTATACACAGATCTAGATAATCTTGCTTATCCTTATACAAGATACTGCAGATCAGAGCAGTTTATCAGGAACGTGGGACACTTGGTCCAGAAGGAAGGTTTTAAATGGTCGTTCGTCATTTCTGTGAGCTTTTAGGAATCCCTGGATGAGACCTGTGAGGGCTCAGTTCTCCAAATAAGGGGCAAAGATCATATATGTCGGTTCCTTTTTTGTTTTCTTACAAGTGTTCTTAAGAGTCTTGACGATAATTGAGACAGTTGTTTTTGTGTGTGCAGAGGCTTTAGTACGTGCATGATGGTGGAAAGCTTATTTCTTTGGTGTGTGTGCTGACAGCATCATTAGTAAAATATAAAGATTCCACAAACCTGATTAGTTTTTGTTACCCTGATAATTTCAGGAAGGTCATGGCCACTAGAAAGGAATACCATAGGGAAAAGGGGGAGTCATATTTAAATCAATCCTTAAGTTTTTAGAGAGATGACTGGGTACCATTTTCCATGTGGTTCAATTTCAGAACACCTACTTCTTCAAAAACAGTGACTAGTCATTCTTAACTGAAATAACAAGATTCTAGAATGAAGATTATGTGCTGACACTGAGCAATGGTTGTCCTGTGACCACTCTATAGTCCAGAAAAGCTAAGGACACTAAGAAAGCTGCACATAAGCACATCTACACAATATTTGCTTATCATTTCAGGGTCGACTGAAGCCTAAGTGTTCTGGAACCCCGGGATGGGATGGGGGTAGGGGACTTATCCAGTATTATATCTTACTCAGAGCAAAATATAACTGTAGTCTATTGCGCTAAGGAGAGACAGAGACAGCAAACTTCTAAGATCAGAAAGAAACAGCCATCTTTATTTGTAGCAGTTAAGGAACTGAAGATCAGAATCTTGAGTCAAACTTGTTTATTAAACACCCCTCATGCCCAACAGTGTGAGGGGAAGTCTGTAAAAGAAGAGAAATAAATACTTCTTACCCTTAAGGGAGAAAGCAGAGAATATGACAACATAGACTGTAATCAAATGTGAACTGTTGTAGCGTAGATTTACAATTACAGATCAGACTGCCACATCATTTTTATTTGTTTATTTTTATTTTTTGAAAATAATAAAAATAGTATTTTTAAATACTAAGGTGATACATATTACATAGAATATAGTGATAGGGCTTACATGGTATTACTTCTGATTTTCCATAAATAAACTGATAATCAGGGATCATAAATTCATAATGACGTTCGGCTAAAGGGGCCACCATTTAAAACTTGCCTGCCTAGTTCCTTCTGCTGTTGCAGAAAAGTTGCTTTATAGTCAGGAAGGAGCGGCTCCAGCAAGCAGTAAACTTGCCAAGGCTGTCTCAGAAAGGATGCTATGTCTTTGGGCTAAGATATTCTGGGAATAAAAGCCTATTGACTTTGTCTGAACCCGGTGAAACAATGTGACTGCTGACTGCAGTACGTACTTAGCAGAACATCTAATGTCAGTGTTTGTGTTGCAAAGAAAGGCATTTTGTTTCATTTTCTGACAGCTATGGATCCTGGAGAGTTGATCTCCTGGGTCACTCATACTGAATCCAAAGTGAAAGTATTTTCTATTTCCTCCTGGAACTTTACACAAAAATAAAAACTGTTGCAGACCACAGTCCCAGACAACCCAAACTCCAGCTCTTAGTTACTTTGTGTTTTCATAGAATGGCATTTCCCGGGAGAGACGGACTTAGAGCACACTTACCTTTTGTCAGAGCACGGATCTTTAAAAAAAAAAAAAAATCTGTGTAGAGAAGATATTGTTTGGTAACATAAGGAACCAAGCAGAACAAAGAGTCAAGAAATACAGTTCAGCTCAAACTCTACCACTGACTGGCTGCTTGGCCTTGGGCAAGTCTTTCATCCTCTGGTGCACAGACTTAGTTGGAGGGTGAATGGTTAAGGGGACATAGAGCTGCTCTGAACAGTGACTGATACAAAGTAAATATTAGCTGAATTAGACTATTTCTGGGGGCGCCTGGGTGGCTCACTTGGTTAAGTGTCTGCCTTCGGTTCAGGTCATGATTCCAGGGCCCTAGGATTGGGCCCCACATTGGTGGTGTGGGGGTGGGGGAGGGTCCCTGCTCAGTGGGGAGTCGACTTCTCCCTCTGCCCCCCCATGCTCTCTCTCTCAAATAAATAAATAAAATATTTTTTTAAAAACATATTTCTGGAATTTCTCTTTTCCCTTCTGTTGGACCATTAGACCAGAAATACCTCCATAGAGATATAGAAATAAAAGACAATACCTGGAGCTGATAAGATGGAAATATCCACAGAGTGTTTTTCCCAGTCTCGTGCTTCTTCTTCCAGAGAGGCTGCCTTTGCCAGGTGGCAGCCCCCATCAGCAGCAGCAAAAATAAACCACAGTTGACACCCGGGCTGCAAGTGTCAGGTTTCCATGGCAGAGCAGACATGGGGGTGTCAGGAAGGGTCAGGCTGGAAAAGACACCAAGGCAACAGACAGGGGCTTAGGCAGGAATGAGGCAGTCCAAGAAGGGTAGAAGCGAATGGGCAAGTGATCTGAGACCTGAGTGGCTGGGGATGGGACTCTAAAGTTCCCCCGCAGCGACACTCAAAATTTTGCAAGTCTGGAGTGATGTTTGTGATTATTTGTAATGAAAGTGCACGTTTGCTTCTGCAGGATGCTGTGGAAGGAGACAGATGTGGTTAGAGAGCCTCAGTATCTGCTCACTGCATTGCATCCGTGCACCCCTCCCTGCACTACATTACTCTGGGGGGACGTGATACCTTCTTGCAGGTGCTTGGCAGAGATTTTAGGGATATTGGGAATATTGGACACTGTTCTATTAACTGCATCTTTTTTTTTCTTTTCTGTTTATTTCATCTCTCCTTTTCTTCTTGCTCAGAGGAATTCACATTTTTAGATAAACTATTACAAGTAAAATGATCATCCCTGAAAATAGCCTACTCCTTAAACAGGAACTCTAAATATTTTTGTATCCTGTTAATAGCTTTTCTTGAGTGCTTACTCTCTATTAGGCACTACATTAAGTCCATTATTTACATTATTTACATGCCATTTAATCCACATAGAACCTTATGATCATATCTGTTGACATGGTGATTTCTACAGAGGAGGACATGGAAGATTACATTAAATGTAGTCCATGAAAGGCAGAGCTGGGATGTGAAGCCCTGCTGCCTCTAAGGCCCCCGTGGTTCACAGCCATCCTAACCTGCTTCGCTCCAGTCTGGGGCTTCCTATGTCTCCCACATCAGCAACCCAACCAGCTGGAGCAAGGCCATTTTCAAGTGATTTCGCTAAAGGCCTGCATTGTAGCAGGCAGTAGATTCAGAGAGCACCTTGCTTCCCCATCCCTTTTTTTTTTCCTATTAAAGATTTATTTATTTATTTTGAGAGAGAGAGAGACACTCAAATGGACTACCCCCTGATTGTGGAGCCCCACATGGGGCTCGATCTCAAGACCCTGCGATCATGACCTGAGCTGAAACCAAGAGTCGGACGCCGCCTCACTTCCCCATCCCTTTTAATCCCACTCCCTGAATGCATCATGCACCCTTGCTCTGCCTGTTTTCCATTTTATGCATCATTAGTGTCTAAAGTCCCGTGCTCCCTTTCCCATGCAGGTTTTTGGGCTTTCTTTTCAACTCCATTGTTAGCACTCTGCCCCCTGATCCCCCTATTCTGGTTTTCTCACTTGTGTCCCCACCATGAACCTTGTCCTGCTGGCTCTTTGGGAGTTGCTCCAGTCTGCTTGACACCCACCCCACTTCCAGGACTTAATCTACTTTCCTCAGGCAAACCTCAGACCCTTCAACTTGCCCCTAGAAGTGAACCTCATATCTGTTTCCCTTTTCTGATGGTGTCTTTTTCAGAGAAGCTGCCATTTCTTATGCAATCGCTGTTATTATTTCATAATTAGGAGGTTTGAGGTGGTTACATAGTCTACTAGTAAGGAAACCTATAGTCCTTGAACATGAAACAGAGTACATCTTGCGTTTTTACTTTTTAGAGGCATTCGTGATGGATTACTTGTTCTACTGCCTAATATTTTGTATGATCTTGGGCATGTTGCTTATGCCCTCTAAGTCTGGATGTAAAGTGGCAGAAAAAAATCCTACCACACAGGGGCCTTGTGAAGATAAAATAATGCATTTAAAGCACTTAGCACAGGGTCTCACTTATTATACGTCATCAACAAACAGTAACTGGTGTCAACATTAATATTATAAAATTCTGGCTTTATCTGATTTTTTTTTTTTAAAGATTTTATTTATTTATTTGAGAGAGCGAGAATGAGAGAGAGTACATGAGAGGGGGGAGGGTCAGAGGGAGAAGCAGGCTCCTCGCCGAGCAGGGAGCCCGATGCGGGACTCGATCCCGGGACTCCAGGATCATGACCTGAGCCGAAGGCAGTCGCTTAACCGACTGAGCCACTCAGGCGCCCATCTGATTTTCTTATAAGCCAGAGTTTCCCAGTCCCAACGACCTCAGCCCTTACAAACACATATGCATGAGCCTCTACAGGAAATGCTGGGTGCAAAGCAGCATTTTAACTTCCAGCATTAACCACGATGGACAAATCATTTGGACTCTGATCCTGAGGAAAGTTAAAAAAAAATCTGTGCAAGCTTTCCACCTTATGTCAGAATCTTTCTAAGTAATGAAGCTTCATTTCCCTCTATTGTGTGGTTTCCTATGAGTGGGAGGTGAGTGTTTTTGAAATTCTATAATCTCAATTGGTTTATGAAGAATATTTTCATAAAAATGAATCTTCAAAGATTCTTTTTTTAAATATTTTATTTATTTATTTGACAGAGAGAGAGATAGCAAGAGCAGGAACACAAGCAGGGGGAGTGGGAGAGGGAGAAGCAGGCTTCCCGCTGAGCAGGAAGCCTGATGTGGGGCTCAACCCCAGGACCCCGGGATCATGACCTGAGCTGAAGGCAGAAGCTTAACGACTGAGCCACCCAGGCACCCCCGAATCTTCAAAGATTCTTAACTAGCATATAGCTCAAGTTAAACATTTAATAGGGGGGAGGGGAAGACATTGAAAAGGGACCATAGTAATTAGTCAAATTCATTCTGCTCTGTGAATATTTTTTATACAAAGCTCACTTTTTAGATAAAGGAAATAAACTTAAGGAAATAAGACTAAGAGGTGATTCTTCAGGGAGACACCTTATGTATGGAGATAGATGGATAGAGAGAGAGGGAGGGAGAGAGGGAGGGTGGGGAAGAGAGAGAGAGAGAGCCTTCAAGATAGAACCATTTAGTAATATCCTCAGTGTATCAGATGAGTATCAGATGCTTTTCCATGTGATGTATTAGAATTACATTTGACTTTGTAATGCTCTTTTCATTCTTTCCCTGACTTTGAAAAGTCTAATTCTCTATCCTATGTATTGCATGGAATGGATGATGTAATAAAACAAAAGAGTCTATAACACTAATTGAAGGCAGACCTGTGTACATGTTCAACTTTCAGCTTATTTTTTGAATGGAAATACTAATACCTAAACATTTCTACTTTAGAGTTAGCTGGTAACTGATCATTTGTGAAAACTCTCTGTAAGCTGAATCACATAGTTGACAGCTATATCCCTTACTTTCTTGAATGAGCCCTCTTGTTCGTTCGTTATTTTTTTTTCTTTCTTTCTTTCTTTCTTTTTCTTTCTTTCTTTCTTTCTTTCTTTTTTTCTTTCTTTCTTTCTTTCTTTCTTTCTTTCTTTCTTTCTTTCTTTCTTTCTTTCTTTCTCTCTCTCTCTTCCTTCCTTCCTTCATTCATTCCTTCCTTTCTCTCTCTTCCTCCCTCCCTCCCTCCCTTCCCTCTCTCTCTCTTTCTTTCTTTCCTTCCTTCCTTCTTTCCTTCTTTCCTCTCCCTTTCTCTGCTTTCCCATCCCAGACATGTTGCACTTTTTATTGACCCCATGGCATCAGTCATGCTTTCCCTTTCTTTTGGAACATCTTTCAATCCCCTGTCCATTTATCCAGTCTCTGCTTTCAAGACTCAATTCAAGTTCTTGCTCTACAGTAATGTCATTATTTCCCCAACTCCAAACTCTGTACATTTAATATCTGAACCATATGATTCACATCATTTTTTTTAAGAGCTCATGCTCATCATTTCCTCTAAAGTTCTGGCTTGATTAACCCTGTATTAGGCTGATCGTGCATTTTGCATCCCATTGGTGATTATATGATTATTTTGCCTGTTGAGTACAATGTTTAGTCTGTCCAAGTAGATTATCATCTACTCAAGGGTAATGACTATGTCTTATGTCCTTCTAGCAGTGCATACTCTGGCTTCTTTGGGTTTACTTTTGTTTGGCAGGCTGGTAGACTTCAAGACGCCCCCCCAACCCCCAAGTTAATAAAGTGTATAGGGCTTCAATTGACTTTGTTTGTTGGTTTCCATTTGTTATTTATGTTCCACTTGTCTCTTTGGCAATCCAGTCTCTCAGAAACACTGTTGACATAGTCAGCACATCTTTGAGGAATGGCTAGCATTGAATATATAGGGTAGGACACACCTGGCTTGTGTCTTAATTGGAGCCAGATTGACCCAGGATTGATTCCCCGTCTGTAACTTCTTAGCTCTGCAATCCTGGGCACATAGCTTAACCTTCTTAAGCCCCATTTATTCAGCTATAAAATGGGGATTTTAATTGTATTAATTTCAGAAGGCTGGTTGTGATCTTTCAATGAGGGTTCTGTGAGGAATAAATGAGGTAGTACATGAAACATGCCAACAGTAATAAGAGCTTACTACCGTCCCAGGCATGGTTCTAAGTGCATGCTCCTCATATATTAGCTCATGAGAGGTTAGCAGAGTTTACTACAGTGGAGGTTAATATAAATGGAATCACACAGCTAGGAGGTGGCCGAGTGAGGACGTGGATGTAGGCATCGAACTCTAGAATTGGGCTTTTAATCACTGTGTACACAATATAACTGTGATTCAAACCGTGAGAGCGTTGGAAATGTTACTTTCTACTCTTGATGCAGAAAATATAAATCCCCTTCAAAACAAAATGAAACAAAAGATTTACATCAAAACATTGATGTTTAAGGAGGACGGAGGACCTTTTTTTGTTCACTTTAAGTAAGAATAAAGATACAAAACTTATTTTTTTTTAAAGATTTTATTTATTTGAGAGAGAGAAAGAGCATAAGTGGTGGGGAGGAGCAGAGGGAGAGGGAGAAGCAGGCTCCCTACAGAGCAGGGAGCCCGATGCGGGACTCGATCCCAGGACCCTGAGATCATGACCCCGAGCCAAAGGCAGACACTTAACTGACCAAGCCACCCAGGCTCCCCAAGATACAAAACCTCTTAACTAGGAAGACCATGAGAGCAGCATGGGAGACTATATCTTACTCTTGCCTGGCGGCAACATAGCCCACTTTGGTTGAAGTCATTCTATTTACCTCATAAGTAATGACAGCTTAGTAAGTCATGCTTCACTCTTTGCTTATCAAAGTAAACTTAGCTGTAGTGTTCTTTGAGGCCAGGCAAGGGTTGAAGAGCTAATTCTGTTTCTGTCAGCAATAGCCTTAGTTTCACAACTTTAAAAAGGTGATCTTCCCTGGGCTTGATTATGAAGGTTGAACGCTAGATCTTGAGTCAAGTTTAAAAACCATGCCCTTATTCGGTATGTCGCACCTGTGCTCACCAATGATGCCTTGCTGCTTGTGAGCTTGCTAACATGCAGACTTCCAACCGCTGACTTTAACCCATTAAGTTTTGCTTTTGTAGATTCCTTAACATTTTTTGGGGGGGGGAAAGTGTTGACAGATAACAATGTTGCAGTTTATCAACTTGAGAAACATGTATCCATTACTTATTCCATGCACATGGTGACTAGGTGCTCTGGGGAAGACAGGTGAACCTTCTCTGGGGAAGATGGGGACAAACCATCAGCCACACCCACTCTGAGTTCCACACAATGGTACAGCCCTCATTTGAACCTAAAGCTATTTACTCTTCATCATTAAGGGGTTGCTTTCAAACAGACATTTGGAATAAATGTCTTAGGACTGTCCCTCTATCTCTAGTTACAGGCTTTTTTTCCTTTTTATTTTTTCTCCTTGGCTCCCCTGATCTGTTCTTTCTCATGGCACCCAGTGTACACCCCATCAGCTAAGGAGCTTCCCCCGGCTTCATGCTCCATGTTCTGGACTCCATCTTCCCTTCTACCACAGGAACGTACCTGTCCTGCTCTCTCTTCCCTGGGTGATATTCTGACAAACCAATAAGGATTTGAGGTTACTAAGTGATAGCACCTAAGAGCTCACTCTTCCTAATGAACATATCTACATATTAACAGTGGCTTTTATGTTCTTAAGTACAAGTGATTAGTGGTCAAATTTCTGAAGAGTATCAGGGGACAGGGAGGTGGGAGGGAGATATTTGAAGCACAACATTCAAAGTTTTAGTAGAGATGACCTTCCTAAGGACCACCTTTAGGGTGGGAAAGAAGCTCTAAGGAAGCCCAGATGTATCTCAGAACTGGGGTTCTTCATTATAATTCCTCCTTCCCCTGCACCTAACCCAGAGGTAACTGCCCATTCCAAACCACTCTCCTGGCTCTAGTTAAGCATAGTGGTCATAAGCTAACTTCTCCCGAAGAGATCTTCAGTAAATGATAAGGGGAGACAAAAAAAAATTACAGAAAATAAAAACAGAATTCAAATAGTCATTTTTTTTTTTTCAAAATAGAGGATTCTTGTACTAAGAATCTACATTGTTATGTTCTGTTCCCAAAGGACCAGTGACACTTGGCAGGCATCTTGCTTGGTAAGATAGACATGCTAGGCCCTTCCCAGGCTGCCCTTGCTACCTCCTAAATCCTCCTGTGGCCCTTGCTGAAGGGGTGGGCATAGGTCGGCTTGATTACACCAAGTGACCCATCTCTCTCCTGGCCCTAAGTGACTGGACCAAGGACGAACAATGACCCAAGTATACCTTTCAAAAGAATTTGCATAAGAAGTAGGACTTAAAGACAGTTGGTGTTGAACACTGGAATCACATGGCAGCATAGAGTTGGGGTGAGAGCTGATGTCATGAAGACTAAAACCCAGGAACAAATCTATGTCAGATAGAAGCAGCTATAATAAAATAGCTAACATTTATCAGGTACTTACTATGTGCTGTGTAATTTATTTTATCCTTATGACAATTCATTTCATCTTCATAACCACTCTACAGGACAAGTATTGTTATCTCCATCATCAGAAGTTTTGAATGATTTTCCTAAAGTCTCACACACACACACACACATACAAGTAAGACTCACTAGAGTTTCAAACCCAAGTAAACTCTGGTTCCAAAGAGAGTTCTAGAATCTTCTAGACTAAGTTGCCCTTCTGAGCAGGAGCTGAGAGTCTTCATGGACTGCCAACAAGTTAAAAAAAAAAAAAAAGAGGACTCGTGCAATGAGGAATAGGGAAGAGGTAGACTGGGCAAATCAATTAGAAGTTTACTGTAGGGGCGCCTGGGTGGCTCAGTTGGTTGGGCGACTGCCTTCGGCTCCGGTCATGATCCTGGAGTCCCGGGATCGGGTCCCGCATCGGGCTCCCTGCTCGGCGGGGAGTCTGCTTCTCCCTCTGATCCTCCCCCTCTCATGCTCTCTGTCTCCCATTCTCTCTCTCAGATAAATGAATAAAATCTTAAAAAAAAAAAGTTTACTGTAATGGTTCACATGAAAAATGATGAGGGGCAGGAAGATGGAGACAGATGTGGAGACATCATTTTGGAGATAAACAAGAGCTAGTGATGAAGTAGTCATGGGAGAAAAAAGAAAAGACATTAAACATCATTAGGAGTTTCACAGCTCGGGGGACTAAGTGAATGGGCTTATTAATTACACAAAATAGCTTTGAACACTGATTATATGCCATGAAGGAGAATGAGAGATGAAGTTTCTGCCAGAAGAGATTTCCCTTCTAGTGTTGGGTTCAGATGGTCGATAAATTCATACATGAAATAATTCCAGATGGTGACAGAATGCCAAGTCATTCAAGCTGATGATGGGAAGAAAGTTGCAACAAGGAGGATATAAGAGCTGCTTTAGGTAGGATGGTTGAGGACAGCCTATTCTCAAGGTAACATTTGGGAAGAGCCCAAAAAGAAGAGAAGCAGTAAATTATGTGAAGCTCTGAGGAAAAACATTTCAGGCAGGAGGATTTGCAAGGGTGGTATTGCTATGAGAGGGAGAGAGGCAGGTGCATTTAAGGATCCCCAAGAAGGCCAGTGTGGCTGGAATACCATGAGTGAAGGAGAGTTAGCAGCACATGATGTCAGTGAGGGACACAGTGGCCAGATAATGTGGGGTCCTGTAAGCTTGAGTACGAGTTGAGTAGCAGTATGGTGGAGGACTTGAAGTAGGAGGACACAACTTGACTTATGTTGTAGAAAGATCACTCAGGCTACACTGGTGGGGAGCAGACTGCAGGAAGATCCAAGTGGGAGCAGGGACACTGTTTTATTGGCTATTTGCAGAGATGAGTGTGGTTTGGGTCAGGTGCTGGGAGGTGTGACATTGGAATATACCCTGAAGGGGGAGCTGAGGGAACTTGGTCAGTGCATTGGGTGCTGGGGAAATGGGGGCAGCAAAAGAGAAAATGCTGAGTGAAATCAATGTTGGCTGTTAGATGTTTGATCTAAGCAATGGAGGGAATGATAGTGCCATTCACTGAGTCAAGGAAGTAGTTTTGGGGGGAGAAACTCAAGAGTTCTCTTTTGCCTCCCAGATCTTTGAAGAGTAGCAGATTATGCCACTCCAAAATAAGGCACTTTGACATAAGGGTTATTTTGAGCTGAAGGCAACCGAGAAGAAGCAGGTATAAGAAAAGCTCTCTTCATCCTCCTATTTGCTTAAAAAGTAGGACATACATTTACGAAAGTGTTCTTCCCCCCTCTACAAGGAAGGGACAAGTTAAACCCCAAGATGACTTTAGACCCTATCAGCCTGGAGAAGTCACCAGATGAATCTATGTAACAAGCTTTACTAACTAGCCTTTATCTCCTCCCTTGGAAGTCTAAAACTGCTCCTCTTTGTCCCATCATTTCTTCACAAATGTATTGTTCTTTGTTGACGATGCTATATAAACTGGAATTCTAAGCCACTTTAGGAGTCACTCATTTTTTTCCTGAATATCTCCTATGTGTGCATAAGGCATGTACGTTAATAATGCATTTGTCTTTCTCTTGTTAATCTGTCTTTTATTAAAAGCATCTCAGCCAATAACTCAGAAGATAGAGGGAAAATTATTTTTCCTCCCTACATATCTAAGCAAGTAGGCAGTTGGATACGCCATGGTACTTCTGAGAGTGTTGTGGGCTGTGAAACGTCTATGTAAGTCATTGGAATACAGTTGGAATTTATAGTCTGAGAGGTGGATGAGTCCTGAATTTAGATACAGAGAACAGAGGCTCCATTAACACCTGGATCACTCCAGCATTTAGAAGTCTGGAAGAGGGATGAATCTGGCATGGAGCTTGAGAAGGAGGCAGCCAGAGAAGCAGTTTCTGAGAGATGAGTACAGTGGACGTTTTGACAGCCATGAAATCACACCAAAAAGGCATTGGCTCCCCCACATCCTATGGAGCTTGCTCTCCTGTGTGGAGGGACTAGAGCTTCCAGGTGTGATCTATGAAACTTAGGCTTTCCATTGCCTCACCTGGGATTCTCCAGTTACAGAAGGAGGGAGAAAGAGGGGAGAAACTAAATATTTATTGAGCCAGGCATTACGCTATGTACTTATGCATTTTATCTCATTTCTACCCTTCCACAATTCCATGAGGGAGGTATTGCCACCCTATTTTTATGCAGTAGGAACTCTGTGCTCAGAGAAGTTAAGCAAATTATCCAAGGTCAAAAACTTATCATAGCAGAGCTGTCATTAATATCCATTGCCTGATTCTTGGCCCACTTTTATTTACAACATTACTTTTAAATGTCCTTATCTCACAAGGCCCATTTTCGAATACTTTTGCCTTGATGTAAGATAGAGATAAAAATCTTTCAATTATGAGCAGTGCAGTGTGGAGTTTTGTTTTTCCATCCAAATCATACCTCAGGAGGCATTCACTTCCCTAGAATAAGGCCTTTGGGTCTGGGATAATTTCGTGATGAGTTATATAAAAATATGCCTCGATCAGAGTAGGCTTGAGCCTCAATTTAATTATTTCTGCTAAAACATTGAAGAATGGGGAAGCTGTCACTATAAAACACTCTTTCCCACTTCAATGCTATTCTTTGCCTCTCACTGCATTTTGACAGGAGTAGGTCTATTTTAAAGTAACCAACCTAAAATTTTAACAAAGCCACCGTGTTCTGAGGGAAATCGTTAATTTGAAAACTGAAGTTCATCTTGAAAAACTCGGAAAGATACTTCATAATAATTTCTAATAAAACAAAAAATTGGAAGCCTCTTAAGGGAACTGTGAAATGAGATTTCCTTTTGCAACAAAGTGAGCGCCAAACGGTATCCAAGATTATCGCACTGCACTCCTGATGCTAGAAAAATAATAACATTTCCGGTCATGGTAAGAATGTGGGGACTCATGAGCGTGTTAATTAAATTCATTTATTTAAGTCTTTGAAATTCTGAAAGGAAAGGATGGAGGCTAGAAATCATCTAAGAAAATTGTTCCAACTTAGAAATCATGTAAGCAAGCACAGGATGTTTGTTTAAGTAAAAGCCTGGGTCATGGGAATTCCAGAGGGAGAAATGAAAGGCAGGAAATGAACCAAAAGCCAAAAGTTGGTAAGACGGTATTTGGCTCCAAGATGGCCACGTCCATATCTGATTTTTTTTCACTGCCTTATATTCCTGGCACACAGCAGGAATTCAATAGAGTTGTTGAATGAATGAGGGAGGAAGGCAGTTCTTTTGAGTAAATACATTAATATATATATAAAAATAAATCCAATTCAGAGAGAAAAATGTAGCCCTTTCCAGCCAATAAAAGCATTTTCACACTCAGTAAATGATCGAACTGGAGTTTCGAGTGCTTTATCATTTGTCTCAGCTTTTTGGGGGGCACCAAACTGTCTATTTTCCTATTTAGGGGCACATCTCTGGTAAATGTGAGGATAAGGAAGGAAGGATTGCAAAAAGGCATAGAGACAGAGAGGAATTGCCAAGTTCTGAGCGGAAATGGACCAAAAGATCTAAAGGGGGTATAGATCTCATGACCCCACCTTTACCTCTACAACCAAAGTGACCTTTATTAGAGGTACTAATATACTAAAATTATACTTAGAAATATTACAGAATAAAGTAAAAATCTATTGAATATGAAAGACTTTAATAATGCCCTGTTTTTGTTTTTTTTTTTAATCTAATTATTTCCAGTCCAGTTAAAGATCCCTTCTTAGGGTTTTCAAAAATCACAGAAAACTTTTCCCTTCTTTCCTGCTAGGTTCTTGGGCTGGTCTAATAACTAAATTGACATAAGACAGTATAGGGGCCAAGGGCAGGCTGCCCAAAACGTACCACAATGGCATATTGATTATTTTGAATTGAAGCTTCTTGGGAAACAGCCCGTACAAGGACACTGAGGCCCTCCTCTGAAAGTGTGAAATAAATCTCCCATGTGGATGGTGCCCTCCCGGCTGTAAGAGGTAAAAAGACATCCTTATCACCAGAGAGAGAAACTTTAAAGCCAAGAAAGCTATGGGCTATAGAAACAAACCTTGTTACTTTTTTACTAATCTGCTCTCTCAGCCCAAATTCCACTTAGAATTCCTTATTAATAAAAGCTCTCAAATATCTGTCCTTTTTTTTTTTTTTTTAATTCTGTCAGTTCCTCACAAATTTATAGTCTCTGTCTAGGAAGTATAAAAACTGCCTGCCTTGGTCATTTCTTTAGGTCTCAATTTCATTATTGGGCCTCTGTGAACACATAATAAAACTTTGGGCTTTTTCCTCCTGTTAATCTGTCTCATGTAAATTTAATTCTTAGTCCAGCTGGAAGAGCTTGAAGGGCAGAGGAAGAATTTTTTCTTCTATACAACAGATTAGCAAGAAAAAAACAAATTGAATTTTGTACATACAGAAGCCCCGTAAAAATATTAAGACTCAAATATGTCACCAAAATAGGAAACTTTTATATCTTTTGGACAAAGAAACAACAAATTTGTGAAGAATTGACAAGACAAAGGAGTTTGGGCTTGGGGTAGTAAATTAGTGAAGTAACAAGGTTTGTTCATATGCACTTCCTGGCCCTGAATTCCCTATTTCTGGAGATAAGGATGCCCCCTTTCCTCCTGATACAGGGAGAGTACTTTTCATGTGAGGATTCTTCAAGCAACATCAAATCAAAATAATCAGTTTGTGAAAATGGCATATTTTGGGGTGATATATTCTGCTCTTCAGGAAAAAATTCAAAATTTATACTTAACTACCTCTTATTTGTTTGCCCATTTTGCAAAGATCCAGACATGAACCATGGCTTAACTTGGAAAGAACAAAAATGACACTAGTGAGCATTTCAGAATTAAATTATTCTTCAGAACAAGAGCGTTTTATTTAATTTCACTTTTTTTTAAAGATAAGATGTTGACAGTTGCCATCTTACTATTTTTTTAAAGATTATTTATTTGAGAAAGAGAGCATGAGTGGGAAGGACGGAGGAAGAGGGAGAAGAAGAGGGAGAGAGAATCTCAAGCATACTCCATGATGAGCGCAGAGACCGATGCAGGGCTTGATCTCAAGACCCTGAGATCACAACCTGAGCCAAAACCAAAAGTCAGATGCTAAACGAACTGAGCCACCCAGGTGCCCCAGTTACCATCTTACTATTTTAATATCATTTCAGTTTTCATTACTGGCTTACAAAATACCAGGAGATAATATTTAAAAATCAGTGACTGTTTGTCTACTATCATTGAAAATCATGTGCTAGATATGTGCTGAATCATCATTCCAGTTGATGCTGCAGATAAATGTTAATATTTGATTTTGTTGGAGGAGGTAATTGAAAGGACATGACCTACAGTTGACCCAATTGGAGGCTTCTCATTCCCTCCCCTGTCCTTGAAATGTACATTCCACTCACCATTCCCACAGTGGGAGCTGATCCAAGGACAGCCTTGAGAGAGAGTGAGGTGTTGTTGAGATCATCTGGGTAACAGACCTGACTAAACCCCTTTAAAAAGGCTTCTGGCAGGCAAGTGCAGAGATCTACTCTCTAAGTTCCCTTGAATATCAAACCTGCTAACAACTGATCTGGAGAGGCCCGCTTCCTTTTTCATCTCTCCTTGCCGCTTGTGTTCGGGGGACAGTTTGTGAACCAACAGCTTTATGCCCAACAATGAAGAAAGTTGTTTTTGATGCTCTTAGACCTTATGCATTGGTTTTCAAGTTCTCTGGACAACCTCTTGGGCTCCCTGACTTGTCAAGATCTGTTTTCTTGGGTTCCATTTCTATACATCTTATTCTTTCCTAGCTAACAACAGTCCTAGAGGAGTTAGGTAAAATTCATAGAAATAGTTTGCCCAGAATGCCTGGAAAAATGGCATTTTGGCAAGGCTCTTTCAAAACCAAGGCAAAATAATTGAATGGTGTTGTGTGTGTGTGGTGGGGGGGGTGTTTTTTTTTGTTTTTTTTTTTTTAGGAACTGTAAATGGGTCCCGTCTCTGTCACTCTAAGATTCTGTCCCATTGCAAATAAAACCTTTGTTCTCTGGGCTCCATTTAGCAGCAGAAAAGATGACTAGCATCTTTTTTTTTTTTTTTTTTTTTGAGCAGGAAGGCTTACCTCGAACTTCTCAGGCAGTTTTTAGCAAAGAAATCCATAAAGATGGATGTGAAAGCGAGTAAATAAATCTATACTTTGTTTTTAAAGTTCACTTCACAACTTGGTGACAAAAGATGACAGATTGGGGTCCTACAAGAAAATTCATCAACACTATCAACTTGCCTCATTTCACCAATATGCCACATTGTTGGTCTGCTCTCAGAAGGAAAAGTACTAGATTGATGATTCTTTGAGGCTAAACATTTTAAGTGAATGTGTTTCAGGAAAAGAAATGCCAATTTCTGACCAATATCAGAACCTTCCTTACCTTAGTTCACAGTGACCTTCTAGAGCATGAAAGCCAATTATTTTCCATGATTCCCTCAAATACCACTATGGAGGGAGTACTTTACTCCTTCACATCTCTAGATTGATTCAACTTTGACCAATATTTCAAGACCTGCACTTTTATTTCTTTCTACTGCCTATTCCATATAGCTGAACCTCAACACACCTCCCACCAGGGAGCCCAGAGAGCCAGCTAGCTTTCCAGGACTTGAAATCAGGGAAAGTGCACCTAAATTGGGAGATGTTAGGCTCAGGGCACTGACTTCCAGTTAGATGAATACGTTCTGCAGATCTAATAATGTACACTATGGTGATTACAATTAATAATACTGTATTATATACTGAAAGTTGCTGAGAGAATAGATCATAAATGTTCTCACTACAAAAAAGGGATGATAATTATGTGAAGTAATAGAGGTGTTAGCTAATGTTACGGTGTTAATCATTTTGCGATTTCTAAGTGTATCAGATTAGCACCTTGTACACTTCCAGCTTACACAATATTATATGTAAGTTATATCTCAAGAAAGCTGGAAAAAAGTAAAATGTTCCTAAATAATGATTCTATTGGTCAGATACATTTCTGTTTCTCAATCATATGCTATATTTCAGAAACTCTAACATAGCATTTAAAACATTTTTCAATTTGTATCCTCTCCAAAATTGGTTTTGTTTGTTTGTTTGTTTTACAAAGGATGGCATCTGAGATTTGATGGAATATGGTATCTATATTTTATAAATGCTATTATGTTCTATTTTGTTGATCTTAAACTCTTAAAGTTCATTTTTTTGGAACGTAGAATTCTGTTAGTTGCTTCAATTCCTAAATCTGTCTACTTATCATCTCCTATTAATAAATTTGAAATTTATTAGTTTTTTTTAACCACCTGCTTGAAACTTACCTTAACTTTTTGGTCTGTGTGCTTTGCACCCATGGGAAAGTGAACTTGGTGCTCTAGGGTCCTAGCTACGTTCCTTCTGCCTCAATTCCCAAATATAGAAATGCCTTGATTAAATGTCCAGTGATGGTTAGGGGTGGATGTGCAGACCTGAACAAAATTTAGGAATTTTGTATCACCTAGATATGTACTGTAGAGTATAGATTATATGTGCAAAATTAAGATCATCCTATATATATATACACACACACACACACACACACACACAAGGGTTGCTTCATGGATAAATGTAAATATGGATGTAGATATATCTAGATATATCTAGGACCTCTTGATTAACAGGTGCATTTCTAGGTAATGGTTTTAGCAAAACAGTTAACATTCAAAATAGAGTCATTTATAAAGCAGGGAAAAACAGGCTGCATTGAAAAGTTTCACTTTTATTAAGAAGGTGATTTGTCCTTTTCAACATGCTTTTATACTCCTTAGCTCGTTTTACCTTTAGCCATTATGCTGAGCGACATATCAGCATGCCTCACATCATAGATGAGCAAACTGCCATGTAGGAGATGCTGAATGCTTTGGCCAGGGCTATCTGCCAGTTAGAGGGAGGTCTGTACTATCAAAACTTGGACTTATGGCATGTCCCCCAGGAGCAACATTGCTCAGATGCCCCAGATATTCTTTGTCTCAGAAAGGGCTCATAGAATTCACAAAAGTGACCAGAGAATGTCAGCATAAATAGGCACAGACACTTTTCCTTAAAAAAAAAAAAAAAAAAGTCCTGTTGGGGCACCTGGTTGGCTTAATCAGTTAAGCATTCAGCTCTTGATTTTGGCTCAGGTCATGATCTCAGGGTGCTGGGATGGACCCCTGAGTTGGGCTCTGTGCTCAGTGGGGAGTCTGCTTGAGGATTCTCTTTTCCCCCTCTCCCACTTGGCACTCTCTCTCTCTCTCCCAAATAAATAAATAAATCTTAAAAAAAAAAAAGTCCTGTTAACTTAGTTAGTACCTAGACTTTAATAAATGGTGCTTTACTATTACAGACCACCAACATTTATAGATATAAAGTCACTGTTCAAGGGTGCCTGGGTGACTCAGTTGGTTAAGCCTCCGACTCTTGACCTCAGCTCAGGTCTTGATCTCAGGGTCGTGAGTTCAAGCCCCACACTGGGCTCCACACCAGGTGTGGAACCTACTAAAAAAAAAAAAAAAGTTGCTGTTCAGTCTGGAAGGGCATGCATTTTTTCAGGCCTGTCTTACACTTCCTGTCTTTGCATTGGGCCCTTCCCTTCCTCATTTGAACTGAAATTGCACTGATTTTTATAAATTGAATACAGGCTCCCAAGTGTGTCCATCTCTCACCACCCCTCTGGGGAGCCATCCCAACAGCTTGTAGCTGTGCTGAGGGAAAGGAGGGAATACAAAGGAGCGATATAATGCAGTTAGAATTGTTGCCCAAGGGCACCTGGGTGGCTCAGTTGATTAAGCGACTACCTTCGGCTCAGGTCATGATCCTGGAGTCCCGGGATCGAGTCCCACATCGGGCTCCCTGCTCAGCAGGGAGTCTGCTTCTCCCTCTGACCCTCCTCCCTCTCATGCTCTCTGTCTCTCATTCTCTCGCAAATAAATAAAATAAATAAATAAATTAATTAAAAAAAAAAAAAAAGAATTGTTGCCCAAACTAAGAAACTGTTCTTGCTTCTAGAACAGGTTAGTATTATGACAAAGACAAACAGTACTAGTTTTGATTGTTGAAAAATAAAAGATAAAATAAACTAATATTTATCAGGGCAGGGGGTTGCTTTAGTGAAATGGGTCCATTTTAGTGAAATGGGTCAAAGAACCGTTGTGCTATTTACTTTATTCTCTTACTCATGTTGAAATAGTGTGACCTATTATGTATTATTTACGTAGGGGACCCTTTATTGATAACCCTTTCTTTTTACTAGTAATATAGTCCTTAAAAAATGATAGCATGATTGTGTATTAGAAGCTGTTTCCACACATAGCTAATGTGCTCAGCTTAGCAACATCTAATGAATGACATTGGCTAAGTACGGGCAATCTGAGTGAATTTCTTAGCTCATCACTCAGCTGGCTTTTGAGTGTTTTGCCCATGCTACTAAGTGCTCTGTTCATGTCACCAGGGAGACTTACCTTGGGAAGGGAAGTCACATATTTTGAGTTAGCATGTGAATTTCAGAAGTAATATGATCTCAGACTGTTAATCTGATCATAGGATAACAAAGTACTTCCCAGTCTCAGAATCAGGGGTGAATGAATAAAATAAGATATAGGTCTCAGAATTTCTGACTCTTAACATTGGTTATGAAATCTATTGTCTCTACAAATTCTCTGCCCTTATTCGTATTTTATTCCTCTCAACACTGTAATTATAAAATATAGTGTTAAAATATCACATTCTTTACATTATTCAGTCCTAGTTTGCTATATACAGAATGCCTAGGTCTTGGCAGAATTCCAAAAGGATTTAGATACAAAATGGTTTTAAATTTCAACCCAGGGGACGCTGGATGGCTCAGTTGGTTAAGCAGCTAATTCTTGGTTCAGGTCATGATCTCAAGGTTGTGAGATGGAGCCCTGCATCTGGCTCAGCACAGAGTCTGCTTGAGTTTCTCCTGCTCTCTCTGCCCCTCACCCCACTCACTCTCTAAAATAAAATAAGTAAAATCTTAAAAGAAAATTTCAACACAGAAATAAAGCACATTAATTTAGTAAAATTATACTAAATCTACTTTCCTCTTTCCTTCTTTCTTTCCTTCCTTCTTTCTTTACAGTTTATTTATGTGCACTTCCTTTGTACCAACCAGGGCAATCAGATGTTAGTCAAAGGGTTATAAATAACTACTAAGGTAAAAATAACTAACTAGGGAGAGTAATCGCACAGATAGTAGGGAGAGAAGCCACATAATAATCAGATTTTAAAACTGGCTTTATATGGTAGGTTCAACCAAACACAAATATTTAAGTTGAAAAACAGGGCTTCTCAGCCTTTTTATTTCTTTGCACTAATACAAGACTTGCAAGTGATGAAATTACATGCACAATGAGCATGAATAACTTCCATTAATATCAAGGGCTAATATCTACCCTCAATTAACATGTGTAATTCTCTCAGGAAATAATGTGCTAATCTTTGCCCTCAGATAATCATGTCAATTTTGTGAATGAATATCTAAGGGCAACGTTTGAACCCTTATTTAAACTTTAATTGGAAAGATATAATATGTAAAAATGAAAAAGGAGTTAAGAAAGATATTAACAAATCAAAAGGTTCAGCTTTTGCTAAAAGAATTCTGATTGTAGAGCTATTGCATTAATTACATTTACAGGATTATATGCTAACATATCAACTTGAAATGTTAAGCTGTAAATTCATGAAGATAGAATAATTATCTTCACTGAACCCTCTCTAAAGCACCATTCCCAAAATATCACAGCATTGTCAATATCTTAAAAAGATATTGTTCCAGTGTAGTGATTAGGAAGTGGAAATAGAATGAGACCAGGTGCAAGGTACAAATTTAAATACGAAATCAACCTCAGTGGCTCATGTTGATCTTAAACATTCTGGAAAATGTATTTGTCCTTGAAAAAATAATATATGTGGATCTCTGGGATTGAAAAATTCTACCTCTCTTTCAAATGTGCCTGAGTTGGAAATATTCTTTGAATGTCTGAGTTTTCTGGTATAAATTATTCATGGTAAGATTAATAATTTATTATGTCTATAAATATTACTCATTCTAAATTAAAAACATTTTTTTGTATCTGAATATTGCTTACATTTGAAGGGCTGAAAGGTGACACTTAACCACTGGTCTGGTATGTTAGAATCAGAACATCCACATGAAAATTCAGTCTTCCAATTATCTTGTCTACATGGCAATACCAAACCAAACTATTAAGAAACCATTAAATAATGATTGATGCTTAAATTTTCATCTTGGCACTATTTATCTTTAAATAGACAGTTTTTTTATTAGCTACATTTTCATTATATTCTGTATGTGTGTCATTTTGATCAACAAACATTATCTCTAACATTTGCCCATTCTAATTTTTTCTTTCTATGGGAATAATCAGATCTTATCCATGAGAATAAGACTTTTTCTTCTCACTTATCTTCTTGGCTAAAATTTTCTTGAAAATGGAACTTTCAGGAAAAAAAAAAGTTTTCTAAACCTTAAAAGTATATTATTTTAAAATAAATATAAATGTAACAGTATAGATAATATTAAAGTATTATTTTTATGTAACATATATCTTTTATTAGAGAAAAACTATTAGGTTTTTGTAAAATCTCACATGAGAAAACCATCCCCTAAGTCTGAAATAGGAAACTTAACAGAGTAATTAATGTTCTGTTCATCAGAAGGCTTATCCAGTTGTGCCAGGGATAAATCACATCATTAAATGATCTATATGCCTGTGATTAGCACAAGGGTGCTCGATGAAGATGCTGAGGTGGCCCTTTCTTATTTCCAGCCCATCAGTCTAATCTGGGAATGAGAAGAACACTACTGTGGTCCCTCAGTCATGATCTAATGCATTCATTAGATGTAGTGTCTTGTTAGAAACATTTATTATCCCAGTACTCTTTATACAAGTGAGTCCCCTCACCCCTTAGTTTGGGCAGAAAACAGATGGTATTAGCAAATTGTTACTCTTGTCTTTGTTCTTAATTTCACACTAAGATCTGTTTGTAACTTTTGCAGAAAAATAAGTACATTTATTAGAACAAAGGGAACATAAAATGCTTGCTTGCTGTTTGGGATTCTGAACACTGACTAATTTTGATATTAGTGCAGGCGGCCTAAGTGCAGCAACAAACAGCTCACATATCTCAGAAACTTAACAATAAAAAATAATACACTGTTTATTGTTTTCTCAAGTTTTAGTTCAGTGTAAATGGGTGGAGGAGTAGGAAAGCTCTGCTCTCCGCAGTTTTCTGGTGGGTCCTGTGTAGTTTGTCATGTCTCTGCCTTTATTGGTTATCACATAGCCTGTAGGGTTGCTGCAGATGAAGAAGAAGAGCACAGAGAACAGAGGAGTTTAATGAACCAGATCCAGATGAGCACACATCTCTTCTGCTCACATATCGCTGGCTAGAATCTACATGGTGATCGCATTTGCCAGCCAAGCTGAACCTGTAGTATGACCTTAGAACCGTGCTCTGAAGAAGAGGAAATGGGTTTCTTAAACATTTAACCAGGTGCTGCCATCATTTGCCCTTCTAATGACCAAGTCTCTCATTTTCCCCCACAGTCAACATCTCTTTAAGGGAGACAAACTAGAGGGCGCCTGGGTGGCTCAGTCCATTAAGCATCTGCCTTTGGCTCAGGTCATGATCCCAGAGTCTTAGGATCAGGCCCCACATCGGGCTCTCTGCTCAGCTCTTGCTTTCTCTCTCTCTGTCTCTCGCTCTCTCTCTCTCAAATAAATAAAATCTTAAAAAAAAAAAGAGGAAGACAAAGTAGACGGTCATCAATAACCTTATTCAGATCAAAGTCTATGTATAGCAGAGACCTCTTCATCAGATAAAAGATGTGGCTCCTTTATGAGTGGTACAAAAGCAAAAAATTAAGATACCAGTGTCCCCTCTTTTGCACCCCAAATCCTTTCAATAGTGGGTAATACATGTATAGGATAGTTATAATAAAAACTCTCATTCTAAAGATGCAGTGGTTCCCAGTACTACTAGAATCCTGTGAATCCAAGAGATGGGTCTTGTTGGGTCTTGGGAGCATTGTTCTTACTGGACACTGGTTCAGTTCTTAGGGAGAAATTACTTTCCTTCCTTCCTTTCTTCCTTCCTTCCCTCCATCTCCTTCCTTCCTTCCATCTCCATCCTTCCTTCCTTCCTTCCTTCCTTCCTTCCTTCCTTCCTTCCTTCCTTCCTTCCCTCCCTCCCTCCCTCCCTCCCTCCCTCTCTCTCTCTTTCTTTCTTTCCTCCCACCCTCTCTCCCTTCCTCCCTCCCTCCCTCTGCTCCTTCATCCCTCCCTCCCTCCCTTCCTTGTTCTTATTGTTTGGTTGGTTGTTTTGCCCTGGCTCCTGCCTTTGCTCTCTGGGGGTGGGGTGGGGTTTTATCTGCGGGTTGTCATCTGGCCACCACATCTGGGCATTGGTGTATGTCCCCCCTTAGAGACTGCATAGGTTTTGGAGTTTATTTACCATTTGTAGAAGGTTAGAGCCCATGGGATATTTTAGCTCTTGAATAGTCTTTAAGTTTCCATTTTTGTTTTTGTTTTGTTTTGGTCCAGTGTTCCTTTAAAATACAATTTCCTGAGCAAATTTAGAAGGCTTCTTATATATTCACTTCCAGGCAGTTACATTCTTAAAAAGCACAGCTATGTCATTTCCTAGACCCAGCCTTCTAATTGGCTTGCCTCCCTCTTTCCCTGTCTTCTGCTCTCCCTTCCTTTCTTCCTCTTTCTTTTTCTTCCCACCTCTCTCCCTTTTGTTGTCTGTTTTCTTGCTTCAACTTCTTCCCTAAACTTAATGATGGCTACCTCAAGGCTATTAGGCCTGAACAAAAGGTCTCCATCCTTAATCCAATCTTTGCTTGAGTCATTCAGTTTAGCCAAGAGGCTCTACCAGGTCTTGGCGTCTGGAAGTCTTTTTAAAATCCTGTCTCTTACTGTGAAATTCATAAGCAGTTGGCTTTTCCAACCCTTTAAATATCCAAATTCTGGACTCTTATTCTATTTTACATCTGAGTATAACTTGTCCAGTCTTTCCTAAACTTATCTTTTTCTCAAAATGCTTAGCCAAACACAGCCAAGAGTAGAATAGGGACTATGGCATTTGATCCACATTACCATGGATGATAATTTTACTATCTGACAATGCATAGCACAAATCAACATTTTTCCAGCCTCCAAAGTTGATTCCTTTACTGCTCACCACCTGCTGCTTGACCCCCAACCACTAAGGCAACACTACTTATCTGTGTTGTCAAGACAGCACGGTCCTTCAAGTGAAGTAAAACATTCGGGCTTGGGATGTCTCCAGCACCTTCCTGCTCTGAAACAGTTGCAGCCACAGACAAGACCCCTTTCCTGGCGTCCCAAGAGTGGGGTTTCCAGAAACACATACACTTCAAAATCCAAAAGAAGACAAGCAGAGAGCTGAAATCTTTGTAGTATAATCTGAAAATATTTTAAACATTATCTAAGGTAGAGAATAAAGGGGCAGTTGAAAAATCTTTTTGACTTATCTCATTCTTTCATCACTTAAAATGTCTTTTCCATTGCTTATTTTATTGTTTTAATTTTCTAAAAAGATTTATTTATTAGAGAGAGAGCATAAGTGGGGGGTGGGGGGAGGCAAAGGGGGGCGAGGGAGAAGCAGGTTCTCCGTGGAGCAGTGAGCCTGATGTGGGACTCCATCCCAGGACCCTGGGATCATGACCTGGGCTGAAGGCAGACACCCAACCAACTGAGCCATCCAGGTGCCCCATCCATTACTTATTTTAGAAGAAACAAAGAAATGTGGCTCGGGGAAGGGAATTATGCATGACTATGTCAAGTCTTAAAGCACATAGATGGAAGAAAAGAAGAAAGAAAAGGAAGATAAGAAAAGAAAGGATGTTTTTTTAACACAGTTCCATTTCCTGAACAAGTTGAGATTGAACTGTTCAATTAACTAGGAGATTAAATGTTTTTGGAAGAAAAGGAATAGTTCTTGTAACTTAAAAATTGGCAGAACATTTAGTTACAGCAGAATACACAATTGAGCCATGTGAGCAGGAACTGGGAGGGGGAGTAGACCTGATCATTGGGCAGCACCCCTAAATGCTTTGATTTCAATCCTGACAGGTGCCGTCCCATCTAGTGGACACAATATAAAGATCAAGAGGATCTGATAATTGATTTCAATTCAGATGAGCAGTCAACAGGGAGGAGTCAAAGATGGGGTTGTTGAGTGTCCCAACAAGGAGATGGAGCAAGGGGAAAATTTCAGAATTCCAGGTAGGCAGTGTTAGGATATTCTGGCAGGAATTCTCCACGCACCGTTGTAGACCCTGTGCAGAGGATATGATGTGTAAGCCCATCAGGAATGACTAGCAAAAAGCACTATAGCTTAGCATGGAAGAGTGTAAATCCTGGCACAGCCACTTACTACCACTAGCAATAACTAGCAAGTTTTTGAACTTCTCTGTGCTTCAGTTTTTCCATTCTTAGTATGGGGCCGAAAAGAAGCATGCATTTCATAGTGTTGTATGAAGATTAAATGAGTTAATATTGGTGAAGTGTTTAGATCAGTACCTGACGTGCAGTAAGCACCTTATGTGTTTTGTAAATAAATAAAGTCAGTTGGTGACTGAGCCAAGATAAGAGTTTCTGGTCTGTCTTCTCACTACAGTTCCCTAATGAAACAAAAGTCAGGGAAGCAGCAAAAATAAACAGCCCAGAAATCCCAAATGGCAAGCAGAGAGAGATGGAGGAGGCCACTGTCAGCTTAAATAAGAACTAAGGGAGGCAGGAGCAAGCTGGCCCTGGTGTTACAGAGTCAGACCAAGCTCCCAGCTGTCCTCAGGACCCAGCGCTGCCCAGGATAAGTGGTCATCTTCCATTGTCTCAGCAGCGGGACCTCCTACCCTTGCAACACTCTGGGAGGCAATCACGTGACCAGCTCATAACACCAGGCTTTGCACCAGCCAAGGAGAAAATGACCAGAGAAAAGTGAAGTCGTCAGTCAGAATATGGGGAGGGGACACAAAGTAGAGTCTGGCTGAAAAGTTTGGAAAATATTAAAATAAAGCAAAACAGGATGCTTATTTTTAGAACTTCTCAGAACTTTTAATTTACTAATGTACGTTGCAAATCTCTAAGAGAAGGGTATATGGTAAACTGTTTTTCAAATATATTTGACCACACAACCCTTTTTAAAATGGAATATGTTGTGACATAGAAAACATATTTTGGAAATGCTGCCATAATCAATATATTCTTCTATAAATATAATAATTTATTTTTAAATCCATAAAATTCTATTAAAACATGATTTCAATCAAATGTCGATTCAGTTGTCACAATTAAATGATAAAGGTTAATGAAAAATAATTTATTTTTAAAGAGAGCCCCCAACATTATTAAAACAAGAGTCTCGTTATCTGCTACAGTTGAATAGGCTTTATGAACTTTTCATGCCAAGCTACTGTTGTTAAAACTAATGAAGTACCAATTTTCTTCACAAAGTTGTAAATTGTTTTATTTATTTGTGCCAGTCTGTAAACCTCTTTTGTTCTTAAAATAATGTACACTTTAGCAGTAAAAATCTAAGAATTTGATTGATATTTTAATAGTACACTTGAGAAGTTTCTATCTTGTAAACAATTCTGTTTTCACTCGTGACTCATTGAAAGCAGGTCTATTTGACATAATCCTGAAGGAGAATTGATGTAACTCACAGAAAAGTGAATTACATGGATGCAAATTACTGTTATAAGGATGCATGCAAATTACTATAAAATTGTATTTTTAATATAGCTTTTCTGTTTAATGTGATTTTATCTTATAAAGAATGAACTATATTTCTGCAGTGAATTAACATTGTGGTTTTTATACATATTTATTTGCATGCTTATTTTGTACCATTACTTTCTTATAAATTACTTTTAATAATTTTTAAAATGATAATGCTGGTGAAGGTGTGAATGACAGATTTCTCCTGCTTGTTAATGGGTGGAGATGTAAGATGTTACAGTTTTTATGGAGGACAGTTTAACAAATTTAAATAAAAAGCTAACAAAAAAAAATACCCACACACTTTCAGCCCATTAATAGCTAAATAGTTATTTTGGAAAAATAACGAATAGTGTAGTACTATGAAATAGACTAAATGAATTCTAGAGCATTTGTACATTGGAACACTAGATATTGTAGATTGGGTTGCTATATAGTTACATAAATAAGTATGCAGATTACATGTATTTACATGTAAAGATTATAAGATCTCTATGATATATTACTAACTGATAATATCAGAATTAGTCTGTATAAACTCATACTTATATCCCACATCCAGCACTGCCACCAAAATAGTAATAGTAGCTTACCAAACTAAAGTTGTTTGGATGGCTATATAGTATTGTTGCTTTGATCATCTTTTATAATTTTCCCACGATGAACTTGGGTTATTTATGTGAAGACCAAATGAACAAATTAATATTGTAGGAAGAAAAAGAAACCTTTTATAAAATTGCTTGACAGCCCTTTGCAAATAAAGCTTCCAAAGGTATGTGTTTTTAGTCAATAATTAGGTATATTATTTTCACATTGTTAGATGAACTTTTCTTATACTAGTGATTATACTTTATAGAAAGTGAGATTTTGACGTCAAAAAAATGTTCCCCTGCCTATGCTTATGTATTTCCGGGACTATGAATTGTTCAATTTGTCCATACTTCCATGTGATAAATGACTTTTAAATGGGTGATGTCCTGACTGCACCTGTCCTGGATGATGTCCTTCTTTAAGGACACATCTTTGATAAAGAGGAGGTTAGGATCTCAGTCTAAGTGGTAGAACTTTCTTCTTAGAGCTTATTCTTGCTGGTCTTCCAAGAACATTGATTCTTTTTTACCTCCTAAAATAAACTTCGAAATGTGGAGATTGTGATTTTGCCATATGACATGAAAATTGGCTCCTGCCCCGCTGTAAACACTCAATAGATGTTTTAGAATGATTATATATTCAATAGTTTTTTGATTGATGACCCACATCTTAAAGTAATCAGGGATTGTATTAGACTCTGAGAGATCTGCTGTAAAGGGTGGAATGCCTTTGATGGTCTTCCTGTAGACAAAAGGCTTTGGAGGCTGGAAGACATAAAGGTCTTATGTGAGCTGGGAAAGGTACATGAGTTAGAGATCTTTCAGTTGCAATTTGTGTAACCTAACGAAACTACCTCAAGCAAGAACATGTAGGGGACTTCACTTAAGTAGGAAATCCAGCAATGATATACTTCAGTTATGGCTGGCTTTAATGGCTCAAATGATATCAGTAATCTTCTTTCTAAGCCTCTCTGGGCTTGGGTTACTTTTTTCTGTAGGAGTCATTCACTTGCCAATCAGATGGACTTCTTCCAGGGCACTAGGATATTAACTAGCAGCCTCAGCTTTGAAAATCCAATGAAAATGGGATTTTTAAAATTTTTTCTGAAGATCTAGAGATTCTAGAAGGTGATGCAGGGCTATTCAGAACAACACATTCCCAGCACCTAGAACACTGTTGACATATTATAAGTGCTAAAAAGTATTAACTGAATGAACAGATATTCCTTACATGAGGGGAATGGAGAAATGGAATTAGCATTTGTGTGTTAGGCACTACAGCAAAAGTTACACAGTTTATTTCCCTTCCTTCTTTATTACACTCATTTTAGAGATAAGTAACCTGAAGTCCACAGCATTATCTTGCTCCTAGTACAAAGATACTGGGTAAAAAAAACTGGGTTGCTAAGCATTAAATTTGGTTCTTCATAGGTTTTGTTCTCTGCCTTCTTGGTGTACCCTTTCTATTGATGTTTTTCTATTTCAATAATTCAGTGTCCATATATCATGTCAACTCTTGTGTTTTTTCTCCAGGAAGATCTTTCTCCTGATTTCCATTTCCTTATATCCATCTGACTCTGGACATGCCTGCTTTGACACCTTAAACACAGTAAGTCCCTAACTGAACTTCTCATTTCCCTATTCTTCTTAGTCCATAATCATGATGCATGGCCATGGCTGGCAAATAGAGTTTCCAAACTCAGAAACTTGAGAACCATCCTGATTCCTTCCTCATCCACTGCCAAGTCATATCAACTCTATCTTACAAATATATCTTCCAAACCCATCCCTTCCCCCTTGTCCCCGTTATCATCATCTTAGTTGGATTAAGGCAAATGTCATCTCCTAATCGAATCCCTAGATTTTGTGACCAGAATGGTATAGGTCTGATCATCTCTCTCTTCCCCAAATCCACAGTAATGGTGGCTTTGTGTCACCTGCTGGTGCAAATCCTTAGTGTGTTGGCATACACAGCATACTGTATACAGTACCTAACTCCATCTCAGCCCTCATCCTGTCACCCTTCCTACATCTAAACCCAGTGTCTCAGGCACATGTAGCTCTTGGTTTCATGTCCTCCTGTCTTTCACATCCTCCTCCAACTCTTTGATAAGCTCTCTTCATGTCTCTCATCTCCGTGTGCTCTGAGACTCAGCTTAGATGTTTCGCCTTCTGGGAAGCCTTCCCTGACATCTCAGCTGCAGGCTGGCTTGGGTGTATTGGATTCTCCTGTGCTCCCATAACATTCTGTGTTTACTGAGCATAACACTTATTTCCCGGGGTTGGATGTGACACTTTACTTGGTTGCTCCCCTTATATTGAATATTTTGGGGCAGAGATCACAACTTTTGTCTCTGTATTCCCTTAGAATAAGTGATATTTGGAACATAGAAGCCCTACAATATGTTAGTCAAATGGATATATGAATGGACTGAAATTCAGAATAATTTTCAACAGGTTTATTGAGATAAATTCATGCACCCTACAACCCACCTATTAAATTGTGCCATTCAGTGGCTTTTCATATTTTTTAAATATGTTTTTGTTTATTTATTTGAGAGAGAGAGAGAAGGAGTGAGCATGAGCGGTGGGGGGAGAAGGGGCTAGAAGCAGGCTCCCTGCTGAGCAGGGAGCATATTGACAGGATTGTGCAATCATTGTCACAATTTTAGAATATTTTAATCATGTCAGAAAGAAGCCCTGTGTTCTTGAGTATTCATTCCTCATATTCTACCAAACCTACAAGCTCTAGACCATTGCTCACATACTTTCTGTCTCTATAGGTAGGTTTGCCTATTCTGGACATTTCCCATCAATGACTCCTACAACATGTGGTGTTTTGTGACTCACTTCCTTCACTTATCAAAATATTTTCTAGATTCATCCGTGTTGTGGCATGTATCAGTGCTTGATTCCCAGATTGACATGAATTCCCAGGGTACTGACTAACTCCCTAAAACTTGAACCTGTGCTGAATTACTGCTCTGCAAAAATATTTAATGTTTATATCTCATTTCTTGGACTCCACACCAGTCTTTTCAAGACGTCATTCTGATCTCCTCTTATCTTAAAGTACTCTTGCTGGTGGGTCTGTTGTATATAGTTTATTTTTAAGTTTAAACTTAATTTCTGACTTCGGTCTGTTGTACAATCATTCTGAACTTTTGTAATTATCCAGTCTCCTAGCTTGATAAGCTTGGTATTAAAAAATAATTAACTATGACTTGGGGCAGTGTTTTGATAACTTTTCAACTCTTTCCTAGAGAAACATTGGCTTTCTAACTGGATATGAAAAGTCTACTGTGCATGTCTTAAAATTCCCAGTTAATTTTAGCACAATTTAACCTGCCCTGATCCTTCCACCTGAGTGAAAAGAAGGCAACGTCTTTTTTTCTTTTTTCAGTGCACAGAGCTATTTCTGAGTGGATAAGCAAACCTGCCAAAGATTATTTTAAAATGAGCAGTTACTTCAGAGTTTAACTAACAACAAAAACTAACTTTGGTTGCCAGTTATGACAATCTAATTAAGGAAAATATTATTTTATGTATGTCTCTTCAAATTGCAATTTTGATGTAGATTCAGCTTCTTATTCATTTGCTATGTAAAATGAATAAAACAGATTAAATATCTGGCCTGCTACCAATGTGAGGAAGTAGACTAATTTGAGCATGCTGAATGCATGTATGCATGTGTGTCCACATGTGTACACATGTGTGCATATCGTGTATGCATGTGTGCACACACGTGTGCATGTGTATGCATGTGTGTGTGCATGCATGTGTGTATTCGTGTGTGCATGTATGCCTTGCACACACATGTGTGTCTGTGTGTGTGTGTGTGCATGCACATGTGTATGCATGTGTTTTAACAAGTGATGAGTTCTTGGTACCGTAGAAATGCAGAGCTTGGATAGAAAAAATTTCAAGAAGCAGTAAACTTGTTTATGACCAATGCTGACTTCTAACTAGATCTCAGCTTGTTGTCCTATAGAGTTTCTCAGGAAGAAATCAATAAATTCCCAAAGAGTAAAGATAGGAACGTTGTTTTTAAAAATTCATGAATTCTTCTTTGCTTCTATACCTTGATTCAAGGTCACCAGAAACAGTACATTTTAATTTATATAAATATGAGTGGGTCAGTTTGCTTTTAGGTAAATTCATGGTTAATAAATCCACAATTGTGTAGTGAAGATAACTGACTCTAGGTCACATTTTGAACTTGTTGAGATAAACCTTATAGGAAGTGAAAAGCAAACTTTTTTTTGTAAACATTCCTTGCTGTTCTTGACTTTGGTTTAAATTGATTTATGGTCTAACTCTATTTTTCATATTTGTATAAACTCTCAGAAGATTCATTTTTAAATTTTTAGTAAATTTCCAGAGTAATCATGAGTACAGTCCAGCTTTAGAACATTTTTGTGACCCCCCCAAAAATTCTCCCATTCCCATCTGTTGTTAGTTGCTCCAGGACTAAGCAACCACAGATCTCTTTCTTTCTCCATAAGTTTGCAGTTCCTCAATATTTTACATAAATGGAAGTATACGATATTTCATTTCTTGCAGCTGGATTCTTCCACTTAGCATAATGTTTTTGAAATTTATCACTCTTTTTTTTTTTTTTAAAGATTTTATTTATTTATTTGAGACAGAGAGAATGAGAGACAGAGAGCATGAGAGGGAGGAGGGTCAGAGGGAGAAGCAGACTCCCCGCCGAGCAGGGGGAGCCCGATGCTGGACTTGATCCTGGGACTCCAGGATCATGACCTGAGCCGAAGACAGTCGCTCAACCAACTGAGCCACCCAGGCGCCCTGAAATTTATCACTCTTATAGTATGTATTTGTAGTTACTTTCACTCTTGTAGTATGTATCAGTAATTTCTTTTTATTGCTGAGTAATATTTCTTTGGGCAAATATATCACAATTTGTTTATTGATTCACCAATTGATGGATATTTAAATTGTTTTCCCTTTGGCTTATTGTGAAGAATGGTGCTGTGGAAACTCACTAATCTTTGTGTGAATATATGTCTTTATTTCTCTTGGATAAACTCCCCAGAGTGAAGTTTATGGGTTGCATAGTAAGTTTATGGTTAACTGTTTAGGAAACTGCCAAACATTTTCAAAGTTGGTTGTACCATTTTGCACTCTTATCACCAATGCATGAGGATTCTGGTTTATCTACGTCTTTGCCAACATTTAGTATTGTCTGATTTTATGCTATAGCCATTCAAATGGGTGTGTGGTGGTATCTTGTTGGGGTAAAATTTGCATTTCTTATAGACTAATAATGTTGAGCATCTTTTTATATGCTTATTAACCATCTATATAACTTCTTTGTGAAATGATTATTCAAATTTTTTCCCCATTAAAAATCTGGTAGTTTGTTTTCTTATTATTTGTTATTTATATATTCTGGATACAAGTCTTTTATCAATCAATATATGATTTGCAAACATTTTCTTCCAGCCTGTGGCTTTATTTCAATTTTTTAATGATGCCTTTTGAAGTGCAGTAGGTTTTAATTTTGATGAACTCCAGGTTATCAGTTTTTTCCTTTATAGGTCATGCTTTTAGTTCTGTTTCTTTGCTTAACCCAAGGTCACAAAGATTTTCACTGTTTTCTTCTAAAACTTGTGTAGTTTCATTCATACATTTAAATCTGTGATCCATTTTGAGTTATTATTATTATTTTCTATGTGTATAAGGGAAGGGCTAAGTTAAATAGTTTTGCATGTGGATATCCAATCATCTCAACACCATATGTTGAAAAGACTAATGTTTCCCCCATTGCATTATCTTGACACCATTGTTAAATATAAATTGACCACCACAAATGTACAGGACTGTCAATTCTGCTGTCTCTGCCTCTCCTGGAACCAATATGACATTGTCTTGATTACTGTAGCATTGTAGTAAGATTTGAGATCAGATAAAGGTCTCCAATTTTGTTCTTTTTCAGAATTGTTCTAGCTGTAGTAGATCCTTTGCATTTTAATTTAAATTGTATAGTATCAACTTGTCAGTTCCTCTAAAAAAGGGTTTTGGGGTTTTGGTAGGCATTGTGTTGAATTTATGGATCAATTTGGAGAGAATTGCCATACTGACAATATGAGTTTTCCAATCCACAAAAATCCATAAAATCCAATCCAATCTTGCAGCATAAAAGCTGCAAGAAATGAAATATTTTGTACTTCCATTTATGTAAAATGTTGAGGAACTGCAATAAACTCTTTGTCCATGTCCAAAAGAGGGATGACCCCTCTTTCATTGAGAGTTTCCTTAATTATCTCAGCAAAATTTTGTGCTTTTCAGTGTACAAATCCTACAATCATTTTGTTAAATTTATTTAAATATTTTATTATTTTTGATCCTATTTTGAATAAAATTGTTTTCTTGAATTAGTTTTGGCTGTTTGAGATGCTAGTGTATAGAAATGCAATATTTTAGTATAGTTATCTTGTATCTTGTGGGCTTGCTAAACTCATTTATTAGTTCAGTATGTTTTTATGGATTCCCTGGTGTTTTCTACATTAGGATTATGTTATCTGTGCATAAAGTCAGTTTTATGTCTTTCTTTTCAATCTAGATGACTTTAATTTTTTTTCTTATTGTAATATTTATATATTCCAGTATAATGTGGAATAGAAATAACAAGAAGTCATCATTACCTTATTATTGCTTTGGGGAAAAGCATTCAGTCTTTTACTATTTAGTATGAAGTTATCTGTGGGCTTTCTTAGATAATCTTTATCAGGTTAAAGAAGTTCCCTTCTATTCCTGATTTTTGAGAGTTTTTTTTTTTTTTAAATCATCAATGGTGTTAGATTTTTATTTCTTTATTTATTTTAGATTTTATTCATTTATTTATTTTAGAGAGAGAGAAAGAGAATGAGGTCGGGAAGCACAGGGGGAGGCAGAGTAAAGGGAAAAGAATCTCAAGCAGACCCTGCTAAGTGCGGAGCCTGACCTGGGGCTCGATCTCACTACCCTGAGATCATGACCTGAGCAGAAACCAAGAGTCTGATGTTCAACCACCTGAGCCACCCAGGTGCCCCTGTGTTAGATTTTTAAAAATGAGTTTTTTGCATCTAGTGAGATGATCATTATTTTTGTCCCTTTTGTATTTTGTGTTCTGTATATTGCATTAGTTGATTTTCATATGTTAAAAACCAATTTTGTGTTTATGGGATAAATCCCACTAGGTCATGGTATATGACCCTTTTTGTGTGTTACTGATTTCTATGTGCTAATATTTTATTAAGGGTATTTATAAATATTCATAAGTGATATTCATCCATGGTTTATTTGTTATGTTTTATCTAGCTTTGCTATCAGGATAATACTAGCTTTATATATTAAGTATGAAAATATTCCTCCTTCTCCTGCTTTCTGAAAGAGTTTGTGAGGTATTGGTATTAAATACATTTCTTATTTACATATTTGATAGGATTTACTAATGAAGCCATCTGGGCCTAGAATTTTCTTTGTGGGAAGACTTTTACTAACTAACTTAAAAACTTGTTAAAAGTCTATTCACATATTCTATTTATTCTTGAGTTGATTTTGGTAATTTGTGTCTTTTTTTTAATCAATTTTTGTGTTTCCTCTAAATTGTTCCTTTGTTTGCATAAAGTTGTTCCTACTATTTCCATAAATCCATGGCTTTATATGGAGCCTATTCCACAGCTCAGGTCATGATCTCAGGGTCGTGAGATGGAGCCCCACATCAGGCTCCATGCTCTCAGCACAGAGTCTGCTTGTCCCTCTCTGTGTGCTCTTCCCCCAACTGGCGTGTGCTCTCTCTCTCAGATGAATAAATAAAATCTTAAAACAAACAAACAAAAATACCTTCTTTATTTTCTGAAGTAAGCTTTTAAAGCTATAAATTTCCATTTAATCACTGCTTTAGCTTCATTTCATAAATTTTATATTGTGTTTTCATTTTAATTCAGTTTAAAATATTTTCTAACTTCTCTGTGGGGTTTTTGTTTTTGTTTTTTTGTTTGTTTGTTTTTAGTTTTTTTGACCCATGAGTTATCTAGAAGACTGCTGTTTATATTTCAGACATTTGGTGAGTTCCTCGTTCATTCAGTTGTTGATTTCTAATTTAGTTCTGTTGTTATTGGAAAACATACTTTATATGATTTTAATTCTTTGAAATTTATTGTTTCATGGCCTGGTATGTGGTATATTCTGCAAAAAAATTTCACTGTGTAGTCATTGGATTAAGTGTTCTATATATGTCAGTTATGTGGTTTAAGTCATCTGTATCTTTACTGATTTTCTGCCAAGTTGTTTTATTTCTTTTTAAGCCTGACTTCCTGAGGGTCACCCCTATGTCTGCATAGCTGGTTGTCAGCCAGTGATTAGGCAGAGATTGTGTTCAAGTGCCTCAAGCCAGGAAGATTTCTGTCCTCTGCCAGTGGAATTATGTGCGGGCAAGGGAGCACATTCAAAGTTCAGTCTGTTTTCAAGCATGCTCAGCTTTTACTTTCCCTCGGATTCTTTTCTGTTTCTTCTGTACATCTGTGTAATCGTAAGGTAAGCCAGAAAAATGTGGATAGCTTGGTTCCTCTTTGGTCTCCACTGTGTAGGCTGCTTTATCCAGGAATAGACCTGCCCCAAATATAACTAAAACATCAAGATAATGGAGTCATTGGGCCTTTTTGCCTACCCACTGTCAAGATTGTCATTTTCACTGATAGTAACACTGGGCATAGGCATCTTCTGCCACTCTGAGTTGGGTAGCCCCTGTTGACCAGTGCGGCAAAGCTCTGGTCCCAGTGGGACCAGCTCTGGCAGAACCTCCTTGCTGACTAAGCAGGGGTCTTGGTGGGAAACTGTAGGCATGAGTGCCAGAGCCTTCCATTAATCTCACTTGAAGTTCAGCAGTTCCTCAAGTATAAGCTCTTTTCAGATTGCTGTACATCTTCAGTCCATTTCTGCAGCACCAAAATGGTTCTTCTCTTAATTTTTCTCAGCTTTAGAGTTGCTCTTAGGGGAGAGGATTTGCTGACATCCTTCCTCAGCCATAACCAGAAGTCAGAGAGTGCTCTTTAATTTGGAAGATAAAACATGAACAAGGAAAGGGCAGGATTTTCTCTCCCTCTAACTTCTTAGGGCTGTGGCAAGGGGTCGTGTACCTGTAGCAGGAACGGTGTTTACCAGAAAATAAGGAGAGGACAGACGGAAAATCAAAATGATGAATTCAAGATCACACACCTATTTGAAGTGTAGGTGCATGAAGGATACAAAGAGATGCTACTGATGTATAATTCATGGACGTCTATGTAAATGTCTATGCAAAATGTTTGGAGAAGGCAAGGAAGGGGTACTTGCAAATGATAGTACTCCTAAGCTGTCACTTGCATGATGAGTTCTTGTCAAGTGGGAAAAAGAAAACATCCCAAGTGCCTGACTCTTAAAGATTTTATATTCCAGGCACAGAAGCCTGTGACCTTGGGCTCCCTGTTAATTTTTCTGTGTGACTCTTTCTACATCTTTCAAATAGGGATATGATAATATTAACAGAGGTGATGTCAGGCTGTGTAAAGTTAATGTTGGGAAAGCATTTTTAAGACCCTGGAAAAAATAGGTCTCAGGTTATAGACTTCAGAGGATGTGTTATTTACACTGGCATTTTTAGACACTTCTCAGCTTCTAATAATGTTTCTTTCAATATCTGACATAAATGTTCAAACCCTTACCACTGCTTTTGTCCAAAAAATGGAATATTATCTAATAAATTAAAATGTAATGCCACAGCTACAGTTAGTATAAAAATACACATTTATATGTGTTTATCATTTATTGGTATATTTAGAAACTGAAAATAGATGGACCAAAATAAATGTGGTAGGGTGTGGGTCTGGGGCTCTGGGGGTGGACGTGATGAAGGACAGAAAGAGGATCTCAGCTTTGCTTACTACATCCCCTCCAGCCCTCATCAAAAGGAATCAAGTATTTTATGATGTTTCACGAGTGAACTTCAGTTAAGTTCTTCTTAAGTTACTCTCTTCCCAGATGAAAAATATTATTACTTAGGGCGCCTGGGTGGCTCAGTTGGTTAGGCAGCTGCCTTCGGCTCAGGTCATGATCCTGGAGTCCCTGGATCGAGTCCCACATCGGGCTCCCTGCTTGGCAGGGAGTCTGCTTCTCCCTCTGACCCTAACCCCTCTCATGTGCTCTCTCTCATTCTCTCTCTCTCAAATAAATAAATAAAATCTTTAAAAATATATATATATATATAATTACTTACAGGTAGAATTCTCTTGAGGGTATGGCTTTGGGTGAGGGACAAATGAGAAGGGCAGCGTCCTTTGTAGGAGGAAGGGCATTTAAAAGATTACACATATATGGGTATATAAAAAGATTTACTATCAGGAATTGGCTCATGTGATTATAAAGCCTGAGAAGTCCAAGATCTGCGTTGTCAAACTAGGGACTCAGGAGAGCTGATGATGTAATTTCAGTCTAAGTCTGAGTCTGAACAATACTAATGTCCTAGTTCAGAGAGAGGCAGAGAGAAAGAATTCTTTCTCACTTAGTGTTTTATTCTATTCAGGTCTTCAATAGATTAGATGAAGTCTATCCACATTGGGGAGGACAGTCTGCTTTATGTAATAATTCAAATATTAATCTCATCCAGAAACACCCTCACAGACATACCCACAAATAGTATTTAACTAATATCCAGGCGCCCTATGACCCTGTCATGTTGACACATAATATTAATTACCACACCATTTCCTGAGTATCAAGGGACTCCCCCCCCCGCCCAGAGACAGTCATAACCAGATAATTTTCTGACCACTTCCATAGTGCAATCTCATAGATTGCAGGCTGTGGGCACCCATCAAGGCATAGGGATTCTATTAATTATTCATGGCTGTGTAACAACCAAAAACTCAGAGACCTAAAACAACACACATTTATTATCTCACGGTCTGTAGGTTAGGAGTCCAGACACGGTTTACCTGGGTCTTCTGCTTCTGAGTCTCCTACAGAGCTGCAGTCAAGATGTCAGCCATACCTGGGGCCTCATCTGAAGAGTCCCATTGGGGAAAGACCTGCTCCTACGATCACCTGGTAATTGGCAGGATTTGTTGTTTTCCAGTTGTTGCACTGAGGGCCTTGTTCCTTGCTTTCTTTGGCCTTAAGCCACCAATAATTTCTTGACACGTGTCCTCTCCAACAAGACCTCTTGCTTCATTAAACCATGCAAGCCAAGAAGGCAATAGAGAGTCTGCTAGCAGACAGAGATTGTAGTTTTGTGTCACCTAATCGTGGAAGGGATATCCATCACTTTTGTAATATTCCATCGGTTGGAAAGAAATCACAAGTCCCAGTCACAGTCAAAGACAGCAGATAAGGTGAGGGTATAAATAGCAGGAGGTGGGGTCATTGGGGGACATCTTAGATTCTGACCCTGCGATATTATGACTTATAATAAGAAATACATATTTGGTCTTCACTCCCAGTCCTGGCACAAAGCTTCTAAAACTCTTAGAATTTCTTAAGTGATAAGAGAGAGAAAGATGCCTTTTGTTATGTGTAACAAATGCCTATCAACCACATCTGTGTTTATGTTAATGAGATGAGTTTTGGAACCCTTCTAAGGATGGGGGCTGGCTGCCCTGGACACTAATCAGGGGATTAGACAGTTGGAACTTCCAGCCCCAAAATTCTGGGGAGGGAAGAGGGGCTGGAGATTGAGTTCAATCATTGATAACCAACGAATTAATCAATCAATTCCTATGTAATGAAGCCTCTATAAAAATCCCTAACGTATGGAGCTCAGAGAGCTTCCAGCGTAACGCATTGAGGTGCTGGGCCAGTGGCACACCCAGAGGTGGCATGGAAGCTCCAAGCCTCCAAATCCCTTCCCCATACCTTTCCCTGGCTGTTCCTGAGTTATATCCTTTTGTAATAAGTTGGCGATAGCAACTAAACTAAGTTCTGTGAGCCATTCTAGCAAATCATTAAACCGAAGGAGGGGGTTGTGGCAACCTCTGATTTTTTTAAAAATTTTTTATTGTTATGTTAATCCCCATACATTACATCATTAGTTTTACATGAAGTGTTCCATGATTCATTGTTTGTGCATAACACCCAGTGCTCCATGCAGAACGTGCCCTCCTCAATACCCA
>NC_138374.1:67880263-67904792 GCF_054177405.1 Leptonychotes weddellii
GGGACCAGTGTGTTCTTTCCCTCTCCATTATCTTCTCTCAGCCCAACAAATGTTCCAGAAATCTGTTCTGGAACGAATGTCTTTGATATGGCAGTGGGTGGGCACTGCCACACGACCCCCTCGGCAAATTCCATTACAAAAATGACAATTTTGATTCACAAAAATCATGTATAGGATGCATGTTACTGAAAATTCAAAACGGGACTCAAAGGATACTCTTACACTGATGCTTGTGGATTGGCTGGCTCCTTCCTTGTCTTCTTGAATAGGCAACTCCTCATTAGAAGCTCTCAGTCATTTGGGAGAGGCAGAATCATTCTGTTGTGTAGATGTTTATTTCTGTGTTAAGAAAAGTTTACTGATAGCTGTAGGGTGAGAGCTAGTAGCTGGTGTGTCTGTGCAGAGGGGTCACAGGAGATGTTATGTAGACGTTGTTCCTTCTGACCTTTAGCGAAGTCTTTTATTGCTTTGCTGAGCTGAGCTGCAAAGGTAGGCTAGGGCTGGTTATTGCTGATGAAAAGCTGTGAAATAGTAGAGCCAAGTGCTTGTTGGTGTCTCCTTTAGAAGAGGAAGAAAGATTTGGAAGGGTCAAGTGACTAAAAAAGAAAAACGTCAGCATTTAATGAAAATAAGCCATTTCAGGCCAAATTTCATGTGGATTTTTGTATCTGCCATGTTCTCTTTAGAGATTGGAGTTCCCTGATGGAAGGATTATATCCCGTTTGGGGGACCAGAAATCAGGCATCTCAAAAGGAAAATCAAATGACTTTTCATCTCGCAGTTGAAAATCCTGTATTAGGAACCAGGGTCTTTAGAAGTGCCTTTCTCTGAATTAATTTTCATTTTCCAAAAACATGTGCAGGTGTCTGAGTCAGACCGAGAGAAAGCAGGTGTGGGGAAAAACAATTACCTGGCACCTCTCCGCACTTAATCTCATCTCAGAAGGATACCTGCAGAAGCCATTTGATAAAATTGTTTCTCAGGCCCAAGATGGAAGGTTAGGAGAGGTGAAAGTCCATGATTTGAATTTTTTTTTTTTTTTTTTTTGTGGTCTTATCTCTTTTCTTTTTTTCCCCCTGCAACAATAGAACTTCAGTTATCAAAGGGCTTTCAAGTTTGAAAAGACAGCTGCTTTGGAAAAGCAAAACATTGGCTCTAGGAAATGAGCATGAAAATGCTAAGCATCAGCCACCACTTGCCAGAGGGAGTCAATATTGTAATTGCTTCTTTCAGGAGGCTCACCTGTTGGAATACCAGCCAGAATAACACCTGAGCTGGGGGACATTAACCATTGACCATCGTCAATCTAAGGCATGCATTTAAAATCTGTATTGTTCAATAAGGGGAAAAGAGAAAAGAAAACTCTTAAAATATCATGTTTGGGATACATTGCTACATGATAAACCGAAAGCAAAGTTAGACAACTTAGACTACCAATACTAAGAAAAGTGTGGTTAGCAAAATCTTGCTAATATGGAGCGTAATATTATGACTTTATATAATCTTACCAGGCACATTTCCACCAACAACATGTTTACTGTGGTTTTTTTTCAGGGGTTTGATACATCCTTGTGTTGATTAAATATAGATCAAAAGATCTGTGATCATGGGACCCATGTTCATTTCTGATTTCACTTTACGGAGATTAGTGACTGCTAATGAACCTGGCCCCCATCTTGCTGGCTTGTTACTTCTTGCAAGTAAATCATTCAGTCAGGACTGAATTGCAGGAACAGTGCGAGAATTTGCAGAACATTTAACAGGTTCATCACAGATGAGCTAAGCATGCTAATTTGATAACAAGGCCTCTAAAAAAATTATATATGAGACAATGTCCAACCTTTTTTGTATCTAACTGCGTTACTGGTGCCTTAACCTACTCTGCACCAGCCTGTGGTAGTTTCTCCCTCTGGGCATTTGCTCCTGTGGTTGCCCTCTGCTCACAATGCCCCAAGCAGTAGTCACATTTTCAAATATTAAAAATTTAAGGTTTATTCCTTCAAAAGGCAGCCCCTGTTTTTTTATGCCTGGGGTTTTCTGCCTCCTGTCTGTCTCTTAGCCTCTTGTACTCCCCACTACAAGGACACTAATGCAGGTATCTGTTTGCCTCTGTTTCCCAGCTTTAAAGTTGGTCTTTCAAAGAACGGCAAATATAACCTTACTCATGTTTTTATTCTGTGTCCGGGCACCTAACACATAAAGTATTTCATAATTATTTGTTAAAAGAAAGAATGACTGACTGGCGCGCCTGGGTGGCTCAGTCAATTGAGCGTCTGCCTTCGGCTGTGGTCCTGGGATCGAGCCGCGCATTGGGCTCCCTTTTCAGCAGGAAAGTCTGCCTCTCCCTCTCCATCTGCCTCTCCCCATTCTCATTTTCTCTCTTTCTCTCTCAAATAAATAAATAAAATCTTAAAAAAGAAAAAAAGACTGAATGAATGAGACCTTGAAAATACAGCTCTTTAAAATTAAGCTGTAGGCAATGGAGCGAATAAAAGTTACATTTCTTTGATTGAAACAACAAAATCTGCCCCTGAGTAGCCCAAACAAGAGAGGCTAACTGGAACGCTACAGAGGTGGCTCAGGAATAGAAAAAAGAGGTGAACAATCCAGCTTTATGAAGACAGCCTGCAGCACAGTTCTGAGTATCCAGACGAGGGAAGTTCATGAAACTTCGGCGGTGCTGCCATCAGGTGGGGAGTTATACTTACCACCTCCTGTCCCTGCATGTTCAGTCTAGGACAGAGAAGCTGGCTGGCCAGGAGGATCTCAAGGGCCTACCCCTGTGATTGGAGGAGGAAGATCTAGGATAAGAAGTGCATGTGTTGGCCCAAAAAACAAATAATCCAGTCAATAAATGGGCAGAAGACATGAACAGACACTTCTCCAAAGAAGACATACAAATGGCTAACAGATACATGAAAAAATATTCAAGATCACTAGCCATCAGGGAAATACAAATCAAAACGACAATTAGATATCACCTTACACCAGTTAAGAATGGCAAAAATGGACAGGGAAAGAAACAAGAAATGTTGGAGAGGATGTGGAGAAAGGGGAACCCTCTTCCACTGTTGGTGGGAATGCAAGTTGGTACGGCCACTTTGGAAAACAGTGTGGAGGTTCCTCAAGATGTTAAAGATAGAGCTACCCTATGATCCAGAAATTGCACCACTAGGTATTTACCACAAAGATACAGATGTAGTGAAAAGAATGGGCACATGCACCCCTATGTTCATAGCAGCAATGTCCACAACAGCCGAACTGTGGAAGGAGCTGAGAAGCCCTTCAACAGATGATTGGATAAAGAAAATGTGGTCCATATTCAATGGACTATTACTCAGCCATCAGAAAGGATGAATACCCACCATTTGCATTGACATGGATGGGACTGGAGGGGATTATGCTAAGTGAAATAAGTCAAGCAGAGAAAGACAATTATCATATGGTTTCACTCATGTGGAACATAAGGAATAGCACAAGGGACCACAGGGGAAGGGAGGGAAAACTAAAAGGGGAGAAATCAGAGAGGGAGACAAACCATGAGAGACTCTGGACTCCAGGAAACAAACTGAGGGTTTCAGAGGGGAGGGGATGGGCGGATGAGGTAACTGGGTGATGGGTATTAAGGAGGACATGTGTGGTGATGAGCATTGGGTGTTATTCGCAACTAATGAATCGTTGAACAGTACATCAAAAACTAATGATGTACTATATTCTGGCTAACTGAACATAATAAAAAAATTGAGATTAAAGAAAAAAGAAGTGTAAGTGTTGGGAATGTATCTGAACAGACAACAGCGAGGACCTTTTCCTCAAGCCATTATATGAAAGGGACGAAGAAGAAGACTTGAGGTGGACGCCTCTTCTGTTTGAAGATCTGTCCATTTTTGAAAAGTGAGGATCAGGGATGCCTTTAGAAGTGTGAGTTCTTGCACGACTTTTTGAACAACCACTTCCTCCAGTCTTTTTTCTGTTTCCCTATACTGCTGCACTCATTTTGGTGTCAGTACAATTATCACGGGGGTTTGGAATAAAAGCGTTGAAAATTCTACCACTGTTTATTTGACCTCATTATCAGTGCCCACTTTTTGGCATAATTTGTTAGATATATATGTTTATAGAACATGAATACTTACATATAAGGAGGGATTTAATTTTTCTTTTACATCACAGCTAAGAGTGATCAAAAAAATTGGAGACCACTGTTCCAAAGGATTTAAAGTCTATTAAATTTGAAAACAATTAAAAAGTTATCAATGGAGGGACCCTGGGTGGCTCGGTTGAGCGTCTGCCTTCAACTTGGGTCATAATCTCAGGATCCTGATATGAACCCCAAGACAGGCTACCTGCTCGGCGGGGAGTCTCCTTCTCTCTCTCTGCCCTTCTCCCCGCTTATGCTCGCTCTCTCTCTCAAATAAAAAAAAATCTTTTAAAATCTTTTTAAAAAGTTATCACTGGAAAGCTATTAAAATAGATATTAATAACAATAATAAAACTTTGTAACATGGCAAACTTAGCTGTTTCTTGTAAAACTGTAAAACAGTATTTTTTATTTTATATCTTTAATATGTTAATAATTGTTAATATTTTTATTGTAAAATAAAAGTTTGTATTTCTGTTTTAAGGTTTTACTCTGATAGTATTCTATTAAAATATATGCTGCTTAATTAATTTTTTTTTCTTCTTTTCCCGTCAAAAAGCAAATCCTCAAATATTACCTGTGATTGGTGATAGTAATGATAACATCTAAATAGAGAGTAGCTTTCTTCAAGCAGGTCTGTAAGAAACAGATTCCTCTAAATGATTCCACCAAGTTAAAAGTATTATGTCTAACCTGTAAGGAAGAATGACTTGTTCGCTTGGCATACATCCCAAATTTGATGTTCTACTTCAGTAACTACAACCTTGAAGAACTAAAAAGAAGAAGCCATGCTATTTCTAGATGTACAATAGTCTACTTTGTGATCTGAAGTAATTAAAACACAGAGTGAAACCTTTCAAGCTAAAGAAGTCAAATGTATGGTAGCCTTCTGAGAAATAAAATGGAAATAGAAAAGCAAGTAAGACTGCTTACTTGATAAAATGTCAGCAAAACAATTTATTAGAGTGTAAAAGATTGTCAGTCAGCAGTGTTTTTGTTTTTGTTTTGTTTTGTTTTTTGTTTTTTACTGCACACAATACTAATTTTACCTTTACTCTTTCATTTCATTTTGGATTAAATTGGCCAGACATGTATGTATGTATGCAAACATACATGTTAGAGAGATCATCTTTCTTCATGGTGTCATGATTTTTGTGTAGTAGCTTCAGCAATGGTAACACACTTTTCTTTCTGTTCCTTGCTCACTCTTTATCTGGGGAGGGAATAAGCAACATCAGCTTTGCCTTTTCTTCTCTTACTGGATCTGCCTGACTGTAAAGGGGGGTGCAGTCTGAATGTGGTGATTTGATTGCAAAATTGACCTAATTCTCTGCCTGTCCCTCTGTCCCTGTCCTTGCAATGTAATTTTGCATCTCCTCCCCTCAAGAGGTGGAGTCTATTTTCCCACTTCCTGGATGTAGGCTAGTTTTGTGACTTGACCGCATTAGCAGAATGCAGTAGAAGTGAAAATGTGCCTTGTTCTCTTTGTTCTCTTTGAACCCTTACTGTGCCATAAAAGTAAGCACAGGATAGAATTTGCCCCAGCTGAGGGCAACCTAAACCAGCCAGCTTCCACCCAACTGACCAGTCAGCTAGCCGTGGATGTATGAGTGAGCCCAGCCAAGTTAAGCAGAGCTTTTGGCTAACTCATAGACTTGTGAACACAGATAAGTGTTTCTTGTGTAGATCACTAAGATTTTGTGCTTATGTGTTACACATCAGTGAGGAGACCATGGAAAATGGATGCATCCTGTGTCTTTTCTCAATCGGCTCTAAACTCAGGGATAGCAGAAATAGCGTGATGAATTGATGCCCTAAAACTCTTGTTCAGATAATACTGTTATGGAAAAAATATTTTGCATGAATTCCATAAATTATGTAATGTATAGTCATGTGTCATCATTTAAAAATATAATTATTATCATAAGTTATTACAACTGGTTCATTGACTAAGATGTTTGGTCCAATTGTATCCTAAAATTAAAAAAAAAAAAAACAATTTGCCAATAGACAACAGAAATCTTTTTTTTTTATTTGATAGCAGAAATCATAATGAATAATTGGCTAATTTATAAATTAGTAATTGTATACTTGTAAGTGATTTTGAACTCATCATGAGAGAAGCAGTTCTTCCCATTTGTTTATATATCCCTGGCAATCTATGAGAATGAGACCCATTTCAGGAAATAAGAATTACTGTGAGTCACATATGTGTTTATTTTTTAGATCAGTTGGTAGTATAGGGTTTTTCTTTCAGAGATATAGTGTGTATAGTGAATCATTCACTTATTTAATCCATCAGCAAACATTTATTAAGCATCTGTTCTGGGGCAGGCTACTACTATTACTGTCTGTGTAAGCAACACAGCAGTGAACTATATAAACAAAGTCATGGCCTTTACAGAGCTTATATTCTGGTGGGATATGTAGACAATGAACAAATCTCACAAATAAAATGTATCATCAGGTTGGGATAAATGATATGAAGGAAAGAAATCAGATAAATTTAGAGTGTAATGGAGAGGGATTGCCATGTTAGAAAGGGTGATGGCTATTAAGGAGGGCACATATTGCATGAAGCACTGGGTGTTATACGCAAACAATGAATCATGGAACACTACATCAAAAACTAATGATGTCCTGGATGGTGACTAACATAACATAATAAAAAAAAAAAGAAAGGGTGGTCAGGACAGCCTCTGTGAGGAGCCCATATGTGAGCAGAGACCAGAATGAAGGGAGAGGGAGAGCCACCTAGTTATTGGGGGGAAATGTACTTCAGCCAGTCGGAACCACAAATGTAAAGAAACTAATGAGTATTTTCACAAAGAATATATGCAGAGATGGTTTTCTTCTTACAGACTCAAATTGTTGCTCCTGTGATGTATCTGATTCTTTGGGAGGAATGAGAGAGAAGCAAAATGGTGAAAAGCAGGGCGCCTGGGTGGCTCAGTCAGTTAAGCATCTGCCTTCGGCTCAGGTCATGATCCCAGGCTCCTGGGATGGAGCCCTGCGTTGGGCTCCCTGCTCAGTGGGGAACCTGCATCTCCCTCTCCCCCTACTGCTCCCCCTGCTTGTACTCTCTCACTCTCTCTATCAAATAAATAAATAAAATCTTTTTAAAAATATGGTGACATGAGAAATAGGAGAGAACCTGGGAGGGAACAACTGGGTACCCATTCAAAAAAGAGCATATCAAACCCTCATGAAAAAAAAAAAAAAAAGAAAATAACTAGAGATTTGCTTATCTGTAATCATTGGCAAAGAGCGTTTATTACTTGGAACGATTCATACTGCAGAATTTTGATTGAGTGGTTGTATATGATGGGATAGAAGCTATCTATTGATTTTGAATCAACCCTTTGCACACATTCCTTTGATAAAGTTGAGCTATCATTAAAGACTATCTTTGCTCATTTTATAGACCCTATGTTCTATCTAGTTTCTTAATCAGACATAGTCTCTGCATTAATGAACAAACTCATTACTAGATAAATAAATTTAATAATTTGTAAGTAATCCTCTGCTGACATTAGAATGGCAATACTAACCCAAGTACACTAACCTTCTCTTTACCTGGTATACTGAGTCAAATAAGCGTCCCTCAAAATTCACATCCAATGTCTAATCACAATGTGTGAATGTGAACTTACAGTCAAAATAAGTCTTTTGGGTCAAATGAGGTCTTTGTAGATATAATCAACTTAAGATGAGGTCCCACTGGACTAGAGTGGGCCCTAAATCCATGATATGGATTGTCCTTCAGAGGCTCTAGAGGGAGGATGGCCCCACTGACACCTTTATTTTGCACTTTGAGCCATCAGATCTGCAAGAAATAAATTTCTGTTGTTTTAAGCCACCAAGTTTGTGGTGATGTTTTACAGCAGTTCTAAGAAACTAATATACTTGGAATGAAATCATGGGGATACTTCTCCTTCTGGCTAAGTGACAGTGACCATACTTCGTTAATGGTTTTTAGAGCATGAAAATATGATAAAATGCACTGAAAACTAAAGTCATCTTGAGTAAAATATAATATTTCTTGAAAGAATTAGAAAACGTGGTAGGATGTTTTTGGGTCATCATGAAGATGATGTAAATTTTCTGAATTTATGTTAAGTTTTGCTGTAAATAAGTTGAAAGAGTAAAATAAAATGTCCTTTTATAGAGCAATAAAGATTATTAGTTTGGAAGGTTCACTTGTTTAACAAAAGCTTATTGAATCAGGCACAGTGCTGAGTGCTGAGATAAACAGATAAAGAAATATTTTTGAGTTCAATCTTTGCAGATATACTTTTATATACTTTGAAAATTCTCTTAATAATATTTCCTAGTTGCTTAGATCAGTGAAAGGAATATGTTATATTTGTAGATTTCATAATACAGCTGGCTTCTCACTTGTCTTTCCCCCATTCTCCACTGATAATTACTGAATGAAGTAGAATGTCAACAAATATGCTTCTTCAAGAATGTCATGGCTAATTTTATCCCAAATGTTGTGACCCACATGTCAAAGGAATTTCAAGAGTGAGGTAGAAAATAAAACTTTAGGCAAAGCCAGAGAGTAATTAATGCTGTGGTATATGTCATCCCATGCCTGGTGAGGATATTAAAGAGCTTTAGTTAAGTCTAAGGTTTGACTTATGTTCAGAGTTTTCCTGTTGGCTCTTTAGCCCAAACTAACAATATAGACCATTTGTCATTGTCAACGCCTACGGCTGCATTTGAAAATGTCCACAGCAGCTGCAACAATCCCCTGAATAAAATGCTGTTTCCCAGCAATAATTCCAATGTCTTTACATTTTCAGTTCCTCCTATCTCAGCCCCTCCTTTCGGAATACTTTTCAGAGTACTTCAGCTGCAGGGAGCTTATGTGGTGTGTCCCAGGCTTAGGGGAGGGTTTGAATTTTACTAAGACTCAGGAAGATTTTTCTGTTTTACTGTAAAGTGGCCGGGTTTACATGGTGTTAGATCAATGGCAGCTACCATTATTTCCATGCTTTCCACATATGATGAGATCCTTGAGATTAAGGGTCCTGCATTGCTAATCTTTATACACCATAGCATCCTAGTTCAATGCTTAACACATGACAGGAATTCAGTATGTTAGTTGAATTAAAATGCAATATACATGATCTAGTTTAGACATAAAAGAAACTTTTTGTATTGGATGAGTTCTCATTTCTGAAACCGACTTATCATGGAGGAGAGTAGAACATTCTTTTTTTTTTTCTTTTTCTTAAGCTTTTAAGAATAGGAGATTCTAGTGTGTTTAGATGCTCAGGGACATTTTAACCTCTTCACATGAGGCTTCAAATCTGTCTTAGGATTCTGTGTGACAGAGGGTTGGGCCATTTGGTAATGTCTGCAGGAATAGAGTATAAAGAGCCAGAGCTCCTTTGCTACCCAGGTTTGGCCATTAAGGCACCTTTGGTGTCACCAATCTATTTTGCCCTTTTCTTTTTTTTAGAGAAAAAAAAAATTGCAAGAGTGATTGCTTACCTGAGAAGTTGAATTAAAAAACGTGGGTGGAAGAAATGGGAGCATAGAGATGTTTAATATTCACAGTGTCTTTATATTAATGTATTTGGGATCAAAAACTCTCAAGTCTTCAAAACTGTGGGAAAGAGGGCTGGCTACAGGGGCCCCTTTTCTTTTTCAAGGGAATTAGAATCCAAACATGAATCCGTGTGCTCTCTGTGTAGGCACATACTGAATGTGGCTTTTTTTCCTCCTCTAAATAAATGGAGTTTAGGGGATAGAGAGATTTGATCTCTGCTTTTACCAGACTACAGCTATTATTTCAAGTTTTGAGGAGATTGATGCTTGTCCTTGGGGCTAACATCCCAAGTAAAATGGTGTCTTTAATGATTAACTCTATAGCCATAGAGGTAATAATTAGCCCAGTGAAAATGTGTTTAATGGGCTTATTCTCATGTGTTTTTAATAAAATTTCCCAAAGTTGTGGCTTTGTACTGCCCCAAAACTAAAAGAACAACCACAAAACACAAGGCAGAGCAGAGGTGTTCTTCATAGCAGCCGTGTCTTCGCTGTCTCTGCATCCTACCTTTGTTCAAGCCAGCAGCTGAGCTCCCACTGTTTGTTTTCTAATTCTGTATGTTTGCAAGCTCTTGAAGACATTTTTTTCCTGTTTACCTCTTTGATTGCTCTGAATAAGATAAAATGGATTCTGTTGAATGCCAACACTGTGTGATTCAATGGATAATTGAATATAATTCCCCCCTCCTTTTTTCTTCTTTTTTTTTTTTTTTACTTTTGCTGATAATCATTCCTCTTAACTAAACATTATAATTAGCATTCTGTGTTTCTTAACAGCTGTTTTCCTGCTAGTCATCTTAAAAACCATAAGAGAAAACTTGTGTTTTTCTTCAAGTCATTTTTGTCTTCAGATCCCTAGCTTTGTTTTTCTCATCTGCTGCTTTTCAAAAATAATTCTATTTTCATGTAATGCAACTTTAAATAATTTTTGAACAGAAATTGTTCTTCAGTATTTGTTTTCCTTCCAGTTTTTTGCTCTCTTATTTCAGTACATGAAAAAAAATCTTCTGGAAGATATTTATTAAACAAATAAGTTCTGTGATTTTAACAGCTATACCTAACTTGAAAATACTAAATTATGAGAATATAGATGAAAGTCATCATGTACTTAACATGATTCTTTATAAAGACCATTCCATAGATACCTTTACACAGTGTCCATCTGCTGTATATTATTACAGAGAATTCTAGAAAGATGTTATGATTTATCAAAATTCAAACTATTTAAGGTTTCATGGGACACACTTATTCATAGAAATAGGTAAACCAGAATCAATTAAGAATTTCTGCAATATGATTTGATGTAGTAAACGTTACTTCAGATAAATCTCTCCTGGTACGATAGCCTAATGCTGTGAGAGATCTATTTAGAATAGGCATCTAGTTTCATGCTTAAAGAAATTCATTTTATGCCATGGTTTACTTTGAGAAATGTTACAGATGAATGCATTGCACTATTCCTCAGCTTTTCTAGCTTTGCATTGGTGTTCATGAATATTAATCACCTTACTTCCTCTTTGCCCAGTAATAGAAGTTACCAGAGGTCAGGCAGTGCAGAAGATACATCAATGCCTAGTGGAATGTGGAAAGTGAACCACCGAATAACAATCCCCAAGACTACCCTTTACTCTGAAAAAAAATAATGCTCTCTGAACTGTGTCTAGATTGGACTTTCTAGAATTTATATGTATATTATAATTGGGAATTTACATTATCATTTCTAGACAAGTATTTCTTGGTCCTTCTTCAGCTGCCTCCAATCATTTGAATTTGTTCTACTTTCTAAGAAGCTTGTGTATCTTAGATGTGATAAAAAAGTATTTGTGTGTCAGTGAAAGAATTCAAGAGCAATAAAATGAATCAGAGAAAAACTGTAAAAAATATTCCTTTATGTAACAAATACTAAAAAATAACAATTATATACATAAGACAACAAGCACAGTTTCATACTTTCAGACTCTTAGCTTAAATATTGTTATTTGTAGTTATTTTGTCAACTCATATTAAAATCCAGGGACTTTGTTTAAAATATTAAAGAACTGTTGTGAAAAATCAATGTTTATAAAATGTTAAACACATAAGGCAAATCTCTGATTTAGAAAGTTGGTAAAGACATTTTTTTTTTTTTAAGATTTTATTTATTTATTTGAGACAGAGAGAATGAGAGACAGCATGAGAGGGAGGAGGGTCAGAGGGAGAAGCAGACTCCCCGCCGAGCAGGGAGCCCGATGCGGGACTCGATCCTGGGACTCCAGGACCATGACCTGAGCCGAAGGCAGTCGCCCAACCAACTGAGCCACCCAGGCGCCTGGTAAAGACATTTTTGAAAAGACCTAAGTAACCCATCTTTCTCCAGTCCTATTTTCTAGGAGATATTTTCCAGTCTATAAAGTTTGATTCATCTAATATATTGTCATTTAAATTACCACATTAATAAGCCTACACTCCCTGCCTGACCCTCTAAAAGTAGATTAAAATGGCGGTGGGGAACGCAAGGAAAAATGTAAAGAAAATGAAATAAGTCTTGAAATACTCCATTTGGACCTGGAGATTACTTGTATACATTATGATCCATTCTGTGTTCCATCAGAATTAATATGGAAAGGGGAGGGAATATATAGCATGATTTGATTATCTTACACATTCTAAAGACAAGAATATAAATATTTTCTATACCATTTCAAGTAGAAAAAATACACTCATATCAGCTGCTGATGATTTTGCTGAAGATTATCTTTGTTTTTAAGAGTTGCATGGTTCTGTTAGAGAACAGTGCACCCAAGTTTGGAGTTGGGGTGCCTAGGCTCACATCCGCTCATCTTGGGCAAGCTCTCTGACTTTCTGGTCCTCACTCTCCTCAGTGCAAAATGGGCATAGCAATAGTATTATACTAAATAATTCGTAGGGTTGTTTGTGAGTATTAAAGTGACAGAAATGTATGCAAAAGCATTCTGAATATTGTAAGACAATATTATTACTATACAAATATTTTATTATTACTGCACATACTAAAACAAGCTCCAAAGGCAATGCATCATGAAGAAACTATCAGAGAAATGATCATACTGATATTCAATCCTACTTTTCTTCTCTTTAGGAATCTGAATTTTATAAGGTGATGAGACAAAATGATTAAACAATTTACATATAATTGTATGGCCAATTAGTGGCAGAACTATGAGTGTTTTTCTTGTATATTTAGTGAAAGAGCTTAGTTATGAAGAAGTGATCATGTGATACAAAAAGAAAATTATAAAAATCTTGATAATCTGGAGCTAATGAAATAAAATTATTGCCAGATGTTAAACACCAAAAAAGTTATGAGGAAGGGCTCTTGAAATCTGCATATTTTCATTCATTCATTTACTCAACTATTTAATGACAAGCTATATATACATAGCTTATCAGTGTGGCTAATACATATACACACACACACACATACATACACCTAGCAATATGCTAGAGAATCAAATGTTAATAGTATACAATTTTGCCTATGGCACTCACTGTGCAGTGAAGATGCTCCTTCACTTTAACATATAAAGAATTGATAGTGAAAAGATGTTTAGAAAACTTCCCTAAGACATTCTATATCCCTTCCGTCCAATATTGACTGCAAAAAGACAAGACCCTACCTGCAAGGAGCTTGCAAACTAGAGGCACTGGAAAGTTCTTATTTTTGCTCATGTATTTTAGACACATTTTTTTTCCAGTGGAGTCAGGGACATTTCTGCTAAACTGATGGTACTAGAGTAATGTGTTTCCTTAATATTCTGGCTCAACTTTTACTGAGTTTCTATAGAGATAATGTAAATACCACCACATTCCTGAATCAGATTATTTCATTTGACTTTGTTTCCCAATGGAAATGGTGGGAGTAGACTAGTGGTTTGCTCTATGTGCATTTCAGTTGTACCCTAGGAAGGATAGGTAATTAGGCAGGGCTTACTTCTGAACCCACTCCTCCAACCTACATAAAAGATCACTGCTTGTATCTCTTTTAGGTATGAGCTTTTAGAAGATTTGGACTGAACATAGAGCCCTACTGATTAAAAACATGAATACCAGTTTGTGTCAGCCCAATTTTTAAATGTGGGATAAGAGGTGAGAAATGTCAAAGTAATTAAACAGGAGGTCGTTAGACTGGAGATGGTTCTAATGCCTTGGCAGCCTACAAAAGCAAACCAGAACCAAGCCAGAGTCAGTGCACTCAAATCTGAGAAAAATGAAACATAAGAACAACCAATCATAAACAGCCAACTAGGCTTTCTCAAATAAGGTAACTGTTTAAGCTGTAGACAACCCAAAATTTCCTTGCTTTGCTTCCACCTCCTCTCTATACAAACCTCTCCCCTAGCTCTGGCTGGTGGAGGACTCCTAACCCACATCAGGTTTGGCAGTGCCTAATTCATATAGATGTATATACACACGTAAATTCTTGAAAATTTTAAAATCCCTCAGTTTATCTTTTAACGGTTGGCAATATGTGTCCTGATAAAACAACTGATAGAAAATGAATATGTTGTGGGGCGCCTGGGTGGCTCAGTTGTTAAGCGTCTGCCTTCGGCTCAGCTCATGATCCCAGGGTCCTGGGATCAAGCCCCGCATTAGGCTCCCTGCTCGGTGGGAAGCCTGCTTCTCCCTCTCCCACTCCCCCTGCTTGTGTTCCTGCTCTCGCTATCTCTCTCTCTGTCAAATAAATAAATTTAAAAAAGAAAATGAATATGTTGTAAATTGGATTATACCATTGATTTTTCCTTTCCTTTTTTTTTTTTTTTAAACATTTTATTTGTCAGAGACAGAGCACTGGCACAAGCACAGGGAGCGGCAGGCAGAGGGAGAGGGAGAAGCAGGCTCCCCCCTGAGCAAGCAGCCCGATGCAGGACTCGATCCCAGGACCCCGGGACCACGACCCGAGCCAAAGGCAGACGCTTAACTGACTGAGCCACCCAGGTGCCCCAAGATTTTTCCTTTTCCTTATGATTTTTTTCATTTGAACTTTTTAGAAAAGGTATAACAAATATGGCAAAGATAATAAATATAATCATATAAGACATTTCATCTAGAATGATTAAAGTATCTTGTCAGGGGCACCTGGGTTGCTCAGTCGTTAAGCGTCTGCCTTTGGCTCAGGTCATGATCCCAGGGTCCTGGGATCGAGCCCCGCATCGGGCTTCCTGCTCCGTGGGAAGCCTGCTTCGCCCTCTCCCACTCCCCCTGCTTGTGTTCCCTCTCTCACTGTGTCTCTCTCTGTCAAATAAATAAAATCTTTTTAAAAAAATAAATAAATAAGGGCGCCTGGGTGGCTCAGTTGGTTAAGCGACTGCCTTCGGCTCAGGTCATGATCCTGGAGTCCTGGGATCGAGTCCCGCATCGGGCTCCCTGCTCAGCAGGGAGTCTGCTTCTCCCTTTCCTTCTGCCCTCTGCCCACTCCGCCCCCAGATCCTGCTCTCTGTCTTCTGCTCTCTCAAATGAATAAATAAAATCTTTAAAAAAAAAAAAGTATCTTGTCAATTAAATAAGTGAAATATTTTTGTATTTTGGCTATATATACACACATGTAGATGTGTATATATATGTACGTACATATATGTACATATGTATGTGTGTGTGTGTGTATAAAAAAAGATGAATGACTCTTTTGAGGGATCAGTCCTGATTTTCCTAGGTGTCTGATGTCAAGACATTGTAGTCATGTGGGGCTAGTGTAACATTTTTCAAGAATCATATCAAGTGTGACCTTTTGTGTTTAAGTCTTCTCCAGCTCCCACAGGCAATTTGGTGGTTTTGGCACATGGTCTGTTATCACAGTTAAATTCTCAAGTTGTAATGATACATCTTTCTTCCACAGGTCTATGAGTTATATACATATAGAACATAATTTTTATTTTAAATTTTAAAATCAGTTTGCTAAAATATCAACCAATACTGGGGCGCCTGGGTGGCTCAGTCGTTAAGCGTCTGCCTTCGGCTCAGGTCATGATCCCAGGGTCCTGGGATCGAGCCCCACATCGGGCTCCCTGCTCCGCGGGAAGTCTGCTTCTCCCTCTCCCACTCCCCCTGCTTGTGTTTCCTCTCTCGCTGTGTCTCTCTCTGTCAAATAGATAAAATCTTTAAAATAAATAAATAAATAAATAAAATATCAACCAATACTTATCCCATCAACTCTCATCAAACACTCATCCAAAGTAGCAAATGACACTTTTGCTTTTAGGTTTCTGTAATTGTCATCAATGATGTAGATGTATTCAGTGATGAATGGCATCTGGTGTTGTGATGTGGGGAAACCTTCCTCACCAAACAGTAGGTTACTAGAACTGATAGATGCTGGCATGTTATTTAAAAACATATCAGAATAAGAATAAATGCAATGTTACCTTTTCAAAACAATAATCAATTAAGCAAAGATGGCATTTTTGTTCCTAAAAAATAGGAGTGACATTAAGAAAATGAGCTTATCAGAACCAATTATGGAGATGAGCTCATTGGTTGAATTGTCCATTTTTGGACATGATCTGATTCTTTTGTTTTTCTTCTTCTCTCTCTTTATCTAGTCTATTCTAATTTATGTTCATGTCTTGCCTCTTCCAATGAAGTTTAATTTCTATGAAGACAGGATTTGCATCTTCTTCAACTTGACGCCTCCATTTGTTTACATAGCAAACCACATAGAATTTGGAATAAGTGTTTAAAGAATGACGCTAAAACAATTTTGCAGCCCTGATACTCTGTGTGTCAGTTACCCACAATATAAGACTTTCATCCTTGTATCTTATAAGAAATGCCACCCCCTATCAAACATTCCTATTATTTACATGATCATCAATAACCTCTATGCCTTTGACCTCATCTCACTGCCTTTATTGCCAATTTTTTTTTCAAAAAAGTTACATGCACATTGTCCTAACTTCCTCATGCCCATAAATACATTCTTCAATCCACTTCTATCTTCTCTGTCCCCTAAACACCAGCAAAACTGTTCTTATCAAGTCTCAAATGATTTGCATACTGTCACATCATGTGGTCATATGATGATATGGCATTTTGAAGTATTAGGGGTGTGTGTGTGTGTGTGTGTGTGTGTTTTCATTATTTCCTATTTCCTCTACCTTTTCCTGGTTTAAGAGTCTTTAAATCAAGTTTTCTGTACTTATGCTTCCAGGTAGCATTGTTTTAATAGGTAAATAAAAATGGAAGTCTTGATGTTTTGATACTTATTTACTTTCAGATAGATCTTTGAAACACAAAGAAAATTTCTTGAGAGAATAGGTTTCTGAGTTTTACTTAAAGATCTGATGATTTTAATCTTTAATCTCTCAATCTTCATTTTATATAAAATGTCTCCTTTTTGGTTAATCATCATTGCAACACACTCAACTGATAATTTCTTTTCCTTGATTTTTCTCCTTTAGGAACAAATATTTTTAAAGATAACATTTACTTCAAGACTTAGATTTAGGTTGTTGTCACTGTACTTCAAGACTGGTTCCATTTTAAGCTTGTTTTGTTGCTATGGAGGAAAAGTTACCAAATCTTGGGAGGTGTTTTGAGGTGTGCTGAGTGCTGGGACAGTGCTCATTTATTTCTAGACTTTTTGAAGTCATGGAACATTATCTGGCCCTCAACAAATGAGTTGAATTAGTTGAAGCTCTAATTTATTTAATTCAATTCAATAGATGCTAGGTGCTGGCTGCTGTGTAAGGCACTGGAAATAAAATGATAACAATAAATAAATGGTCATTTGGAAGGTGTGTGTTCTCAGCATATGTGTGGAAATTTTCTCAATACTCCGTAACCCTGAATGGTATAGAAGTCAGTCCATAGTTTGGGTTCTCCCATCTTCACTTAAAGCAAGGAAAGCTTTTCTCCGGAGCAGAGTGGGTTAATGCTTCCAGTTCTGTTCTGCTTCTTTTTTGTTTTCCTTCCTTCCTTCCTTTCTTTTTTCTTTTTTAAAGATTTTATTTATTTATTTGACAGAGAGAGCAAGCACAAGCAGGGGGAGCTAAAGAGGGAGAGGGAGAAGCAGGCTTCTCACAGAGCAGGGAGCCCTTACAGGGCTCAATCCCAGGACCCTGGGATCATGACCTGAGCTGAAGGCAGACGCTTAACCAACTGAGCCACCCAGGCGCCCCTCTGCTTCTTTTTTCAAACCCAGTGTCCCTAGGGATATGCCTCAGGCAAACTGTCCACGTTCTTCTCAAAGCAGGTCTCAGGGTTTTGCTTTATTTAAGAGGGAGGCTTGAACCCCTTGAAATGGAGGCTGCATGTATTTTTTCTTCGTTTTTTTCTTTTTTTACGTTAAGTCTAGTGGTTTTCTTGGGCTTCAGTGTGAAACTCATAGTTCTAGCTTCTGTTCTCCACCCACTCCCCAGAAGATTATTAATCATTTAATTTGTTGCTTTTTAAAAATCCTTAGTGGTTATATGGTTTATACTTGTTTTGGTATAAGTAGTACAAATTTAAATTGCATTTGTGTTTTTTGGTTTATTTTTAACTTGTAGATGTCTAATATGTGACTTTATACTAGAAAATGATATTTTATTCCGGAAAAAAAATTTTCAGAAAGTTGGCTGTGCTACGTGGCTAAACACATTAATGATTTTATGTCATTAGTTGACTAGATTTCAATCAGACAGTATACTGTTGCCCATCATTGAACCATCACTGGTTTAATAAATATAATTGTTCAAAATTATTATTTTCTGTTCTCATAGTACTTTCCTATTTGGGATTTTGAAACAAAATCATCTTTGTTCCCAGATTCACTGGCTTCATCTATGTGTGTCCACCCCATATAATGTATTATATTCAACATTCCCACATTTTATATAACATACAGTGGAAAGGAAGCATCAAACTCTAATATAACTTTGATTCCAGAAATATTACATGGTTTGTACACACTTCAAAAAAACATTCTTACATTTAAGATCATCACCAGGGAATAATAATACAGGAACAAAGACTGCCTAGGGAAACCAACCAGTTCTCCTACTAAAACAAAGTAAAACAGAAAAAGCTGAAAGAACGTCAAGTGAATTCAGAGGAGGTTATACTGTAAGATCATTGTTGGAAGACACTGGGTAGATATCAGGGTGAATATAAGAGGCATCAAATAAAAGAGAAAAAAATACTATAAAATAATGAATAAAATTATCACTTTTTGTTGATGAAATGTTTACATCTTTAAAAATCCAGAAGACACTATTAAAAATCAAATAGATGAGTAAAGGAATTTGATAAGATGCCTGGATGCAAGATAAGTACACATATCAAATAACTTTTCTCTGTTAGTTCACCAAGAATACTAATTCACCTGGAACTAAAATTGTGAAAATTTTTTCCATAATAGTCAAAATAATCATAATATAATTAAAAACTAAATTAACAAAAATATAAAAGCCTCAATGAAGAAATACATAACATATAAAACATATACAAGTTATAAGGACATGTTTAAGTTCTTGCTGAATAATATAAAACAGAATAAGAACAAATGAAAATATATGCCATATTCATACATGAGAAGACAATATCTGAAAATGTCAATTTTCCTAAAAGTAATATAAAAACTTAATACAATTACTATTTGTATTCATTTCCTACTGCTATATCATGAATTGCCTCTAGCAGCTTAAAACACACATGCATTTATTGCCTTGCATACGATTGTAGGTGGGGAGTCTGGCAAAGCTTAGTGAGGCTCTCTGGGTGAGTTTTTCACCCAGTTACTATTGACAAGTCAGTTGGGGCTGCAGTCTCAGCCGGGGAAATGTCCACTCTTAATCTCATTCCAGTTTTTGGCAGGATTCATCTCCTATGGCTGTAGGACTGAAGTCCCGCGCATCCTCTGTCTCCATTCTTGTGTTTATTTGTTTTGTTTTGCTAGTTGTTGGCCAAGCGAAAGATTTCAGGGAGCAGAGACCTTCCATAGCTCCTTGCCATGTGGCTTTGTCCATAGGTCCTTTCAGTGAGGCAGCTTCCTCTTTCATGGCCAGCATGGGAGTCTAATTTTTCAGCTTGTCATAGTGGAGCTCAATGTCTATATAAAAGCATAATCATGAGAGTGACATCTCATCACCTTTGACATAAAACATGACCTAATCGTAAGAACAATATTCCAGTACTTTGGCAAATTGTATCAGTTGGAAGTAAGTCACAGGTCCCACTCACACTCAGTAAGAGGGTGATAATACAAGATGTGAATATGGGGGGCACACTAGGGGCTGTTTGTCACACTACTCAAAGAACACTTAAATTAGAATGATGCATCCTCTTTATAACATTTGTTGTTTTAATCACCAGCCTCACTGATGTAGAGCAAATGAACTCAACCAGAATAAATGGCTGGCAGCTTCTTTTTAAATTAAGAACCTATCTATAAGGTATCTTTGCAATATTTTTTTTTCAGGTAAAATAAATGGGGAAAAAAGATTATCTTTAAATTATAATGCAGAATCCTGATTTTTCTTAATATAAAAAATATTCTTTGCAATAAAACAATTTGGGTTTTGCTAAGAATTCATTATTTTTAATTTCTTTACTAAAAACAATGAAATTTAAGAAATCATATTTTTTGGAATTCAAATAGTTAAATATAGACAATGCCTATTGAACTCACTTCCATGCAATTGATATAGACTTGGTGGCTTAATTATTAAAATCTTTTATGTTTTTGCTATTTATTAGTTGTGTTTTCATTTTGTAATAAAATTAATTCTAGCTAAGCTCTAATTTCTTAATATTATAAAACTCAAGTGAGTTTGTTTCATGCCTCAAATAATGCAACCTGTGGAAAGTAGCTAAAATCTTTAAAAAATTAAATGTCAAAGGAAATTATTATGCTCAGTTTCATATTTTAAACAGATCCACTAAAAAAATGCATGTTTTTAAAAAGGTGAAACTATGTACTGTTTCACATTGCTTGTTATGTCTAGGGGCAAAGATTTCATGGTGGCAAAATTTGCTCTATTCCCCTCATTCCACAGTTTTCATTGACATGCCAAATCAATAAAATAAGAATTGTACTTTTATCTCCTATTGCAAAGTCAGAATGTATATATGTAGAAAGCGTTAGGCGGTGATTTTAAGAGCTAATAGTACACTAGACATTGTTATCCATTTGTCTATACCATTTCCAAATTAGTTACCTCGTATTTCACCTGTACTGCTTTTGTTACTAAACCACAGTGGGTCTGCTCCTTGGTGAGTTAGAGACAGAGACCTCACCAGGTGGAGTTGCCTTACAGAGTCATATTTATTTGTTCCAATAAGGAGATCACGGGGCATAAGTTCCAAAGCTGTAACTCCTTGAACAAGGGAAAGCAGGCTCCTTTTATTAGGGCTTGGGATGAATATTCAAAGACGGGTTTTAACATTAGAATGAGGCTGAGGCACTTTCTGATTCATCTGCACAGGTGTCTTCCTCCAGTGTTTCATTCTGTTCCAGCAGTTTCTTCCTTAGTTTCTAAAAGGTAAGATTGACAGTTTAGCACAAGCTTCTAGGCGTTTCCTGAGTTGGGGGGTCAGTTCTGAGTTCAGGGGGTCAGGTTGGTGACAAAATCCCTCCTCTGAGTTTATTCTTGCTCCTCATTCCTTCACACTTCATGGGGTGAAGGTCTGTCTTCTGCAGCTACTTCCTGATGGACATGGCTGTTGTCTTGGGGATCAGCAGAGGAGTGGAATTGTTTCCCAGCTAGTCTGAGACATGTTTGTGTGTCGTGAGGTTTAGCCCCGAGCTGTTTGTACCCTTGTGTTACTACCATCTGTTATTTTATGGTCTTTGTACATTTGGTCACAAAGTTATACCAAACAGTTAAATGAGTGAGGTCCAAAAAGTAGTAAGAGTAGCAGGATTATTAGTGGCCCCAGAAAGGGGAGAATCCATGTGATGTATGTAGTGCCATTTTGATAGCCTGCCAGACCTCACTGGGAGATCCTCCTCTTTGGTTGAAGGTATGCAGCCAAGCTGCCTGATCAAAGATCTTCTTAATATTTACTTTTACTACACCTGAGGTATCAATCCAGGTGCGAGACGAAATATTAATTACCGTACAGACTCCTCTTCTTCTATTAGCAAGTAATCCATAGTCAGTCTAGTGTCAGGTCATTCTGGATCAGAGGATATATACGTGATCCCTTTTTGATCTGTGGGTGCTGATGACACATCCAACAGCCTTTCAGCCCATCCACCCTTGCTATAATATTACTTATCACTTATATTCACTAGGGATTTTAGTTCCCAATGGTGCTCCAATGTGTTTATAGCTTTAGTTATTCCTATGACAAAAACTACTCTCAGCAAAGTGTTCATTTTAAGATCTGAAGGGCTAAAACATTGTACCCTGCCTCCAGAATCTGGTAAGCGAAGCAAAGAGGACCAGAAAACTATCCATTCTACCATGTACCAACAGTGAGCTGTGGAATTCATTACTGAACCATCACAGAGAAAATGACTTAACCCATGGGCAGCAAACAATAAGACTGAAGAAACCAGAACAACAGAGCTAGTATTATATAGACTGAAATTGTTATAGGACAAATCTAAGTCCCCCTGCCCATCTTGTGAGTGCCACTGGAACAGAAGCTCTAGGTCAGTGAGGGGCTCACAGTTGTATTTGTTGTCATCTGTTGTTGGTAGCACTTCTTTCCTAGGTTCTGGTCCGAGTGCCTTTTTCATCCCAGAATGGCGGATCCATAGCCCAGCTCCTGCTAACTTTAGAGAAGAATGTGTGGTTAAGAGTATTGGGTGGAGCCCTTTCCGGACTGGATGAAGTTGATCCTCTGGTGACCCACTTTTCCAAGACTTGAGGTTCACCCAATCCCCAGGTTCATATGGAGGGAGCCCAATTTCAGTAGGCTGGGGGATGCAAACGTTTCTGTACTTGTTGAGTGCCTCCAGTACTTGTCGAAGGTTAATTATATGATTAATAGCCAAAGAAACTTCCAGATCTGGCAATGAGGAGGGAGTCAGAGCCTTTAGGAAAGGGGCTCCCATAAGCCATTTTGAAGGGGCTAAATTTTAGTTTACTCTTTGGGACAGCTCTTATCCTGGTGAGAATTATTTTGGTAATAGTTCTGACCAACTTCCTGTGTTTCTTGGCACAATTTTGTGAGGGTCTTTGTCAGGGTTCTGTTAGCCTGTTCTGTCCTTCCAGAGTACCAGTTTGGAGCAGGCAGTGGCTCCCACTCTTGGCAGCACATGACTTTGACCCGGATAATAGCCCAGTTCAGAGAGTCCCTGTACCTCTCAGCTGCCTGTTCTAGTATCTGCAATTACTTCCAGGACAGAGTTCCTCCGGTTTATCCTTCTGAGCTCTAGGCCTTTCCCCGATCTTGGCTAGGTAAGTCTTCACTATCTCTTGGCTCTAGGATGCTTTTAAGAGGTTGCTTTTTATATTCCGTCTAGTCTTTTAACTTGTTTTCAGCAGATCTTATCAATTCTACCTTCAAAATACCTCCAAAATTCTACCCCTTCACGGCACTCACTACCTCTACCCTGCCCTGGCCACGCATCTAAAACAAACCTATTTCTCCAGACCTCTTCATTGGACGGGGATTCACTTTCAAGATCTTTCTGACTAGAATAGACTTGATTGCATGCTTTATCCCACTCAAACAGGTCTCTCTTGGGTCCCTGAAGCTTATTATAAAGGGATTTGCAATTAGCCCAAAGTTAGGAATCCAGATATGGCAAAATCCAGCCAATCCCCCCAAACCCACAAAATTGCTTGCTGGCCGTTGGTGAGGCTAGCTGACATATTGCTATTTTCCTTTCTTAAGGAAGACCTCATTGTCCTCTAGAAATGATAACCCAAGTATTTTACACTTTCCTTAGAAATCTGGGCTTTTTCTTTTGATACCTTATATCCCTTGCTGGCTATAGTATTTTCGTGACATACAGCATCTCAATAACCAGAACTGCAAGTGATGATATTGTACCAGGACATAGTAGAACTTTAGAGACTTCGTATAATTTCTGAACTAGGCCTAGCATTTACCTATACAACATGGCATAAGAAGGTTTATTACTGCTTAGTTGATAATGCTTTCGCTACCAAATAAACCAGCCTGTTAGTCAAAAAGACTCCATTTAGATTTTGAAGTTTGGGAACTCTGTCAAAAAATATCAGGAGGTTTTACTGTGGCAGTAAGAGATTCTACAGAAGTTTACATAGTTGTTAGCAAAACTTAGCTCTTTTAATATTAAGAAGATTCAGTTTTCTTAAGTAATCAAAGACCTGATAAAGGCAAAGCATAGAAACTTGTTTTTTTTCAGGGCAAATAAAGAAAAAAGCTTTGTTGACAATTTATTATCAAGGGTAGACCAAATTCCAATCTTTTGGAATACTAGGGTACTTTTGAAACTCATTCCAATCTTAGTCCTTGCCATGCCTAAAATTCCTTTCCAGAGATTCCTTTTTTAAAAATTTTCTACAACTTTCTTTTTACTTTCAGACTTTGTTTTCCTCTCTAAACAGCCAGTCTCAGTTTAGGACAAATTACTTTCTTTTGTGTCAACAAAAATGTATTCCCATTCCTCATATCTTTCCTTACCACGTATCTGATTCTCCTTGTATAAGAGTTGTTTCTCTTCAAACAGGGTTGCTGGAGTGGGGGGTGGGGTGGGAGAGATGGGGTCACTGGGTGATAGACACTGGGGAGGGTATGTGCTCTGGTAAGTGCTGTGAATTATGCAAGACTGTTGAATCTCAGATCTGTACCTCTGAAACAAATAATGCAATATATGTTAAGAAAAAAAAAGAAGAAGAAGAAGGTAGCGGGAGGGGAAGAATGAAGCGGGGGAAATAGGAGGGGTAGACGAACCAC
>NC_138374.1:67904892-67912537 GCF_054177405.1 Leptonychotes weddellii
ACGATGGACTCTGAAAAACAAACTGAGGGTTCTAGAGGGGAGGGGGGTGGGAGGATGGGTTAGCCTGGTGGTGGGTATTGAGGAGGGCACATTCTGCATGGAGCACTGGGTGTTATGCACAAACAATGAATCATGGAACACTTCATCTAAAACTAATGATGTAATGTATGGGGATTAACATAAGAATAAAAAAATAAAAAAAATTAAAAAAAAAGAGTTGTTTCTCTTAAAGAAAAAAAAAAGAGTTGTTTCACTTATCATTTCCAATAGTTTTAGTTACATTTTATTAGAATTCTCAATGTTTAGGGCCCTTAATTTCTAGTGAAAACTAACTTAGGAAGCAGTTGGGAGCTGTTACACCAAAATTCTTTAGATCAGCCAATTAAGAAATATATTTCATTATTCCTAGAAACTTGCTTTTCCATAGTACCATTTTCTTTCTTTTTTTTTTTTTAGATTTTATTTATTTATTTGAGAGAGGAAAAAAAGAGCAAGCATGAGTGGGGAGAGGGGCAGAGGGTGAGGGAGAAGCACACTCCCCGCTGAGCAGGGAGCACGACATGGGGCTCAATCCCAGAACCCTGGTATCATGGCCTGAGCTGAAGTCAGACGTTTAACTGACTGAGCCACCCAAGTGTCCCTCCACAGTACCATTTTCAATAAAGCATGAAACATATTTACTAACAGACCCAAATTTATCTTTAGCTTTTCTGTAATGAGACAAAAGTAAATAAACCTATGTTTAGTTATCAATGATTCAATAATTTATTTTGCTTACATATGAATTCAACCTGATCTGTCATCCAACCCAGTAAAACTTTGAGGTTTTAGGTCACCGTGAATTTTGGAAGCTGTTTATAAATTCACCTACAGACCTTTTTATCTACTCAGCCTACTTGTTCTTAACAACTTCCCAGACAAAATCAACCATCATTTTAAGTCAGTTTTGCTCACAGGTTTGCAATACGTACACCATGAATACAGATTGAATAGAGGTTGATTATCTGTATTATATTTGATGTTCATAATTCCTAAAGGCATGCCAATGTTTGACAAACTTAAATATACCAGAGATTATCCCAGATCACTTGAATTTGAAAAGCATTTGGGTTAATTTCGATCTTTGAGTTTTATTTTTTATTTTTATTTTTTTGATCTTTGAGTTTTAGAATGCCCAATTCTTGTAAGTGCTTGCTTCAAACCTAATAAATAGGGTTCTTTTTTGACTTAATTTCAGCAATACCATCCAGAGGTTGAAATTACCACATGGAGACGACACAAACAAAAACCTTATATTTGAGATTTGCATTTATTCTTGACAAGTAACCTTATAGAAGCTGTGGGTTAGATTTTGAGCATGGGTGCTTTTCTAGATGCTTGTCCTTTAAAAGGCCTTTTAGTCCTCCAGTAGGGGCCAGGGACAGTCACCCATGATGTCTTCCTTTCTTCCCCTGGGTTGCCTTCTATGGACTATAGAGCTACTGCCAGAGGGCAGCTTGTCTTTCCAGTCTCTTGTCCTCTCTTCTGTTCTCGATCACACCCTAAAGTTTGTCTCTATTAGTTGAGCAGGATTAGTGTCCGGACCTATGGCCAGTGTTTGAAGTCTTCTATGGATATCTGGAGCATTTTGAGATAAGAAATAGGTATTAATGACCACTTGACTATTTGGGGTTTTGGGGTCCCATTTCTATAGAGAAAAGAAGGAAAGGACAAGGTACACAAAGGCCAAGCAGACAGGGTGGAGATTCAAACAATCTACTAAAAGCAGGACAACAGTGTCAGGCATCCCTGACAGACCAGATATCCAAACCAAATGCTGACCAGGTGGACGGACATTTCTTCCTAGACGAGTTACTGTCAGATTGCTCCCATTTCACTGGGCTGGAGCATCTGAGCCCCTGAATGGTTGAATTGTATGGTCTTCCAACCCCTTGGAGTGTCTAAGTTCCACTTCAATGAGCATTCAGCCCCCAGAGTACCACCCTGCCACCTTGCCCAGACCTTGCAAGATGATTCAAAGTGATAACAACTTGGTGGGATGGGTACCATATGCCTCCCTTGGGAGCTCCTCTGAGCAAAAGCTCAGTGTGGTTCTGGGTCTCCCAGTAGGCTATGATGCCATTCTGGCAGCCCAGGTGCCAAGAAGGGAGAATACCTGGAGAAACCCCCAACTGCCAGGATAGCTTGAACAGTTAGCCCAGATGCCCATTGCTCTGACCACTTGAAATCAGGGAACTGGAAGGCAGACCCTGAGAAGACAGCTATCCCATCTGGGTCACCAAATTTGTTACGGGACAAAAATGGGTCCAGTCCTTAGTGATCTATGGACAGAGACCACACCAGGTTGAGTTGCTCCCCCAAGGTCATCTTCAGTTCTATAAATAAGAAGATCACAGGGAAAGCAGTTTCCTTTTACTAGGACTTGAGATGAAGATTCAGAGGGGTCTTAGTACAGTAGAGTATATATTATTGTTCTCAGAATTAATACTTAGATTTCTTTAATTCTCAAGCTAAACACAATTCCAAATGTCTACCTCCATGTGTATTATAAATGACATGACAGCTCATTCACACTTTTTATGGGTGTATTTTTGTGATGATGCCATCTTATGATAATGTAGAATTTCATCCTTTTGGCAAGTCACATCTGATGGGTTGGTGGTCTCTTCCATTGAGTTATTTTATGGGCTAGCTGTTCAGCTCTATATATAAACTCAGTTTTTAAAGTATAACATGTATAAACAAAATTCACAGGTCATAAGTATGACAGATTGATGATCTTTTACCTGGTGACACACTGATGTACCCATAATACAGATGAAGAAGTAGAACATTACACTATAGATTCATTCTGCTTGTGTTTCTATTTAGAATCATAGAATAGAAATCTTTTGTGTAAGGCTTCTTTCACTCAAAATTACGTTTGCAGGAATCATCTGTATCATTACCTACAGCAAGAATTTGTTCATTTTCCTTGTTGTAGTGTATTCTAGACAATTTATTTAGCCATTTTACTACTGATGGGTATTTGGGTTGTTTCTGGTTTGGAATAATTATGAAAACTGCTATGAAGACATTTACGTACTTGACTTTTGTGTTTGTGTTTATGCATTTCTATGTATACTTATTCCCTGGACCTGAGGGTGGAATTGCTGCATTTTATGGTTGATGTATTATGAGTCCTATTTCCCAAGTTCCAATTTAAACTCCTGCCACCAGTCTATCAGTGTTTCACCATTCTTGCCAAAACTTGGTATTATTAAAATTTGTCCAGTTTTAATCTTTTTGATGCATGGTTAGCTGTAAGTCATGCTTTTATATGCATTTTTCTGATGACTGATGAGACTAAGCACCTTTTCATATGTTTATTGGCTATTTGCATATATATTTAAAAAATTGTCAGTTCAGGGGGTGCCTGGGTGGTTCAGTCAGTTAAGCATCCGACTCTTGATTTCAGATCAGGTCATGATCTCAGGGTTGTGAGATTGAGCCCTGGGACAGGCTCTTCGCTAAGCTTGGAGCCTGCTTGAGATTCTCTCACTTCCCTCTGCCCATTTCCTCCCCACCTTCCCCTACTTGCACACATTCACACTCTCTTAAAAAAAAAAAAAAGTCAAATCAAATATTTTGAGTACTTGTCATTCTTACTAAATTAAAAAATATATATTCAGGATATGAATTTTTGATAAAGTGGGCAGATAGCAAATACTTTTTACCAGTTGGTGACTTTTCTTTTCTCTCTATTAATGTTTTCTTTTGATAAACAAAGGTTATTAATTCTTATATAGATTAATTTATTTAGATCTATTTAGGTTATAAGATTATCAATCTTCTGTGAGTAATGCTTTTTTTTTGGTCTATTTAAGATACTGTTACCTATCCCTAGGTCATGAAAATATTTCCCAATGCCATCTTGCTGAAGTGTATGTTTTGCCTTTTACATTGAGATTAACAATTACAGGAAATTGACCTTTGTTTATAGTATGAGTTAAGGAATCAATATTAAAATTTCCATTTAATATCCAAATAACTCAGCTCCATTTATTGAATATAAAGTCCTTTACTCACTAATCGGAAGTATCATTTTTATCATAAATCAAGTGTCCACATGGGTTTGGTTTGTTCTAGGGCACTCAAATCATTTAAAGTTGTTTAATATCTTACATTATTAATTTCTATAGCCTTCAGTTACTCCTGATATCTGGTATTGTAAATCTTCTCAATATGTTCTTTTTTTTTTTAATTTTTTATTGTGATGTTAATCACCATACATTACATCATTAGTTTTAGATGTAGTGTTCCATGATTCATTCTTTGTGCATAACACCCAGTGCTCCATGCAGAACATGCCCTCTTTAATACCCATCACCAGGCTAGCCCATCCTCCCACCCCCTCCCCTCTAGAACCCTCAGTTTGCTTTTCAGAGTCCATCGTCTCTCATGGTTCGTCTCTCCCTCCGATTTCCCCCCCTTCATTCTTCCCCTCCTGCTATCCTCTAAATATGTTCTTTTTCAGTGTTTCCTTGGCTGTATTTGGCCCTTTAAATTCTTATAAGAATTTTAGAATAATCTTGTTAATTTCTATTTAAAAACTTGCCAGAATTCTTTCACTCAAAATTTTTTTAGTTTAAGGAAATTGGTTTAATCTATTCCTAGTTTGTTAAGGGCTTATATAAAAAATTGTGTTAAATTTTATATTTTTCCTTTTCTGGATTTGATAAAGATTTTCTCTTATAGCAAAAGAGCAATGCTATAAGAAATAAGATTTTTTCCTTTAGTGAATAAATGTCACGAATATATTGTCTAATGATTTTATATAAAAATAACCTGGAATAAACCTCCTATTGAGATGATATGTTATCCTTTTTATATATGTTGTTGGATTCTATTTGCAAATATTTTCTTTAGGATTTTTGCATCTCTGTTTATGAGCGAGACTGGCCTATAATTATTCATTCTTCTAATATTTTTGTCAAATTTTGGCATCAAGGTTTCATTGGTCTCCTAAAACAAGTTAGTATTTTTACTTTTTATATTCTCTGGAATAGATTTTTGTCAAATTGGTCAAAATCTAGGGTGTCTGAGTGGTTCAGTCGGTTAAGTATCTGCCTTTGACTTGGGTCATGATCCCGGACTCCTGGGATCGAGCCCCACATCGGGCTCCCTGCTCAGCGGGGAGCCTGCATCTCCCTGTGCCCCTCATCCCCACTTGTGCTCTCTCTGTCTCTCTCCAATAAATAAATAAAATCTTTAAAAAAATGGTTAAAATCTATTGCATCTTTCTGGGTCTGGATTTTTTTCTGTGGGAAAGTTTTCAATTACATATGCATTTAATTAACAGAAACACGTGTACTTACATTTTCTATTCCCCTTGTGTCAGATTTGTTGTGTTTTGTCTGTTATATCACATTTTTAAATTTATTTGGGTTAACTACATTTATAATAACCTGTTATCCTTTTCCTATCTGTATGGTCCATAATGATGTCTGGTTTTTCATTTCTGATAATGATTTTTGTTGTTTCATTTTTTTTTTTCTTTCCAGGGGTTTATCTACTTTTTCAGTCTTTTCAAAGAACCACCTTTAGGTTATGTTGATTTCCTCTATTGGTTTTTTCCATCATTGATACCTGCTTTTATATCTGTTATTTCTTTGATCTACATTCTTGCTTCTTAAAATGCATGCTTGAATCATTGACTGTACTTCTTTTTATATTTCTATTATATACATTTCAAGCTATAAATATTCTCTTTATAGAATGCACAGTTACATCATACAAGTTTTGTCATACTGAAATCACTTAGTGATTTATCTTTCACTCATGAGATATACAGAAATAGATGACTAACTTCCAAATATCAGAACTTCCTTATAACATATTGTTGCCTATTTCCAGCTCAATTATATCATATATAATTGAAACAATATTCTGGGGGTACCTGGGTGGCTCAGTCAGTTAAGTGTCTGCCTTTGGCTCAGGTCATGATCTCAGGGTCCTGGGATCGATCCCCGCATTGGGCTCCCTGCTCAGAGGGGAGCCTGCTTCTCCCTCTCCTTCTGCCTGCCACTCTGCCTGCTTCCTCTCTCACTCTCTCTCTCTGTCAAATAAATAAATAAAATCTTGAAAAAGAAAGAAACCATATTTTATATGACTGAAATCATACAGATAATTTTTCATACCCCACTACATGATGAATTTTGGTAAATGTTCCATGTGCACTTGAAAATAATATGTATTCTGCTATTCTTAAGTGTAATATTTAATTTTTATAATTAGGTCACGATTGTTAATGCTATTCATATCTCAGATGAGTTTTCCTTAGAGAAAATGAATGATAGATAAAAACAATCAGCAGTAGGGTCAGTAACTGTCTGTATCACCACCACACAAGTTATGCTATATTCTGTCTGTTTGGGGGTTCCAAAGCAATTTAACAAAGGTCACAGAAAGTATCTTTTTCAAAATGTGTCTTAGTAGGAGCTACTCCTGAATAGGAATGATCCTCCTATTCAGGTTTATAGCCCTGAGCCCCATCTTTGCAGGAATGGATACACTGTAATTCCCTAATTTGGGGCAGGAATTTACTTAAACAGTAGGGACTACTACTGTGGCCCACTATTACGTGGAAGAGCCTGAAGGTTATACATGCTGAAGGAGACCTTAGCAATGGCTCGGTCCCAACCCCACATTTAACAAGATGAAGAATCTGAAGTCCCAAGTGGGTAAGAGAATTGCTCAGCTCTCACTGCTACAGTGGGAAAAGCTGGACCAGATGAAGGCATCCTATATTCATTCCATTGATGGAGTAGAAAGCAGACAGAGAAGCGGGTAGTTATATAAATAAAATAAGTGCCTAATATGGTCCTTGGCACAGAATATATTAGGCATTCAAAAAATGCCTCTCTCTTTCCCCCTCTATATTTTCCTTTCCCATTCAATGTGGTATTTCTGTCACCTTCTATATGAAAAGGTAGACTAACGTCACTTACCACAATTTCAGACTTCATGCTATCTATTTCTTTGGGAATATACAAGTTCACTCTCCTGGCCTGAAGCCATAAATAGTTTGACGTTCAATAAAGGTATGTCCAAAATATAAAATAAATCCCATAGAATTGACAAAGCAACTATAGGTCATATACCATCAGAAATAAATGTAGAGCCTGAGTTTAGAAATGCTCTGCCACATGCCAGGTTTAAAACTGCTTTCCTTGGAAAGCTTGCATAGTCACATGGACAGAAAATTTGGCATATCATTCATTCACTTATTTTCCAGAGTCGTGCTGATATTTTCAGTTTGTTTTAACTGCTAAGTTGAATTGATTAGTGTTTCTGACACTTGAATAAGTTGCTAGCATGTAAACAACAGGGAAGGAGATAAATAATGTCATGGATTGTTATGTCTCTTTTTTGATATATATGTAATTCTCTTTAAAATTTTCCAAAGAGGGCGCCTGGGTGGCTCAGTTGGTTAAGCGACTGCCTTCGGCTCAGGTCATGATCCTGGAGTCCCGGGATCGAGTCCCGCATCGGGCTCCCTGCTCGGCGGGGAGTCTGCTTCTCCCTCTCCTGCTCCCCACTCTTGTGCTCTTTCTCTCTCTCACTCTCTCTCAAATAAATAAATAAAATCTTTAAAAAAAAAAAA
>NC_138374.1:67913037-67933874 GCF_054177405.1 Leptonychotes weddellii
AAAAAAAAAAAATTTTCCAAAGAAAGCCTCACGGGTAATGCTTCTGTCCAAGTTTTATGCAAATAAATTACAACTATGGAATAAGTAAATATTTAATTCCATAAGAGCTTACAAAAAGGATTTTAAAGACTGTTATTTTATTTTTTTAAAGTTTTAATTTTAATTCCAGTTAGTTAACATACATGTTATACTACTTTTAGGTATAAATATAGTTGTTCAACAATTCCATACATTGCCCGGTGCTCATCATGACAAATGCACTCCTTAATCCCCATCACCTATTTCACCCATCTCCCCACATCCCCTCTGGTAACCATCAGTTTGTTCTCTATAGTTAAGAGTCTGTTTCTTGGTTTGTCCCTCTCATTTTTTTCCCTTTGCTTGTTTGTTTTGTTTCTTAAATTCCACATACGAGTGAAATCATATAGCATTTGTCTTTCTCTGAGTGACTTATTTTACTTAGCATTATACTTTCTGTGCTAGGTAATATTTTAAGTTCTTTTTTAATTTTCAAAGTTGAGTTACTTGTCATTTTATCTATTTACTTTAACATTATTTTAATATTTAGGCTTATTCAAAATAAGTCAATCAGGAAAAGACAAATACCATATGATTTCACTCATATGTGGAATTTAAGAAATGAAACAGATGAACATAGGGGGAAAAAAAAGAGAGGCAAACCATAAAATGGACTCTTAATGATAGAGAACAAACTGAGGGTTGATGGAGGGAGGTAGGTGGGGGATGGGCTAGTTGGGTGATGGGCATTAAGGAGAGCACTTGTTGTGATGAGCACTGGGGGTTATATGTAAGTGATGAGTCACTAAATTCTACTCCTGAAACTATTATTACACTATACATTAACTAACTGGAATTTAAATAAAAACTTGAAACTAAAATACATACATACATGCATACATACATAAAATTTAGGCTTATTAAAGAGGTAATGGTGGTCCACTGGCCAGGTATTGTTTCTTGTGGTAGTGATGTCCTTTACATTCCTCCTTCCTTTTTCTTTATTTTCTCTGTCTACATTGCCCCCCATATTTGAAGTGGATTCTGGGGGAGTTATTATTCTATGTCAAAATATGAATAGAGGATTTAGAGAGCAATATCTAGGCTTTTCTACATTAGTGATAATTAGAATGGTACATTGCAACTCTATGAAATAATAAAACAATCATAGCAATAGGTCTGAAAGATCAGGATGCTAAAAAGGAGGCAAAAGGAAAGAATGGAGTAATTCTGCAGGCTAACTAACTTTGTGACTTTGGCAAGAAACTTACCCCTTCTGGACCTTTTTTTTCATTTATAAAGGAATTAGAATCGACAATCTCAGGGACCCTTTTGACTATAGGAGTCTATGATTCTCAACTGAAAAATAAAAGCCAACCAGTATTTGAGATTATAACAGGTGAGTTATACCAGAGAGCATTTACCTTTAATCAGATCCTCAACTCTTTTGAGTAAATGCTCAAGTAAAACTAAGGTAAATCTCCAATATAATTTGATTCTGTGTGAAATTCTCACTATTACCTATTTTTCATTTCTATGACATATAAGCAAAAAGGAGAAAGTAGACCGATTTCCTACTCTCCATCCAGTCTCTGGAGAGATGAAAATGGGGACATAGAAGACATTTTGATTAGCAAACATAGCACACGCCTAACATGCCAACTGGTCTACCCCCAGCCTCTTGTATTCACATTTCTCTGAAGCAAAAATTCAACATGGGGTATATATGTAGCAGATTGAAAATGGAACTTCCAAAGATATCAGGTCCTAATCCCTGGAATCTGTAAATGTTACTTTATTTGGAAAAAGAGGTCTTTCCAGATGTGATGAATTAAAAATCTTGAAATGGGGAGATTCCTTTGGATTATGGATGGGCCCTAATGCCATCACAAGTGTCCTTAGAAGAGAGAGGCAAGCTAGATTTTACAGACAGAAGAAGAGAAGCTCATGTGAAGATAGACAGAAATTGGAATGACTGACAAGAAATGCTAACAGCCTCAAGAAGCTGGAAGAAGCAAGGTATGGTTTTCCCCCAGATCCTCCAGAGGAAGTGTGGTCTTGCCAACACCTTGGTTTCAGCTCAGTGATACTTATTTTGGACTTCTGGTCTCTAAGACTGTCAGAGAGAATTTTTCTCTTGTTTTCTGTTGTGGTAATTTATAATAGGGGCCACAAGAAGCTACAACAGATTTGGTACAAGGAAGTGGGATGCTGCTACAGAGATACCTAAAAATGTGGAAGTAGCTTCAGAATTGGGTAGTGGGCAGATGATAGGAAAAGTAGTAGAAGTGACAGACCTGACTGAAAAATCTAGAGACCCTGAATAAACTCAGAAGGAAAAGAGGAAACCGTTATTTGAAACTGGAGGAAAGGAGACCTTTGTTATACTGCAGCAAAAAATCCCTGCTAAATTGTGTCTGGCAGTCGTGTGGAGAACAGAACTTGTGAGTGATGAACTTAGATATTCGGCTGAGGAGATTTTCAAGCAAAGTGTTGAAGGTACATACTTGTTTCTTCTTGTTGCTTATGATAAAATGTGAGAGGAAAGAACTGTCAGGCAGAAAGTAACTATCACTTGCTGATGTTGAAATTCTGAACCTATGCAGATTGCAGAAAATGCTAACATTAGGTGCTCCATTGTTAGGAGAGCAGGCCCTGGAGGAAAGGCCAAAGATTTGACTGGGTAACTTTTTGCTGGTGGTGAAGATATTAGGCATGTGACTCATGGACTCAATCAACAATCTCAGCAAAAACCAGAAATAGGGATGTGATTATCCATGAAGGATCTGTGGAAGACCCTCTTATCTAACACTGCAAATTCTCATAACATACATGGCAGAACCTTACGGTTTTGGGAAATGTTAGATCAGCAGAAACACTTGGACTGAACAAGGCAGAGACAAGTTGAATTAAAAGAAAACAGTCCAGATTCTAAAATTCTACAGGCATGAAACAGGTTTGTAAAACCATTCCACTGCAAACATGTGCTACACTTCAAGAAAAAGGAAAACTGACTCTGAGGGCAAAAGCCTTGAGCCCAAATGGTGGAGCTCTTGGTGGAGAGGGCAGAACTGTGAGCCACAGAGGATTTTTCCTGGGACTTGAAACCTAATGGAACTTTCCTTACTGGATTTTGAAAGTACTTGGAACTGATAACTCCTTCCTTCCATTTTCTCCCTTTGGGAATGAGAATCACTCTAACTGTTGTACTACGCGACATGTTCCACTATTGTATTTTTGGAATGGAAAACCTGTTTTCTAGCTTCACGGGTCCACAGATGCAGAAAAATTTTACCCCATGATGGATCATACCCAGTCTCTCACCTATCCTTGGTTTAATGATTTAACTGATACTTGAGACTTTGGAACTGATGACAGTTGGATGAGATTTTAGACTTGAGTTGATGCTCAAAGTCAGAGACTTTGAGGGATGCTAGGATGGGGTGAATGCATTTTGCATAATGAACTGTGGTAGGCTGAAAAATGATCGCCTCAAAATATCAATGCCTAATTCACGGAACCTGTAAATGTCACCCTATTTGGAAAAAAATGTCTGTGCAAATGCAATTAATCTAAAGCTCTTGAGATGGGGAGATTTTCCTAGATTATCTGGGTGGGTCCTAAATGCCATTGTTAGTGTCCTCATAACAGAGAAGTAGAGAGATATCTGACTACAGAAGTAAAGGAGATTATGTGAAGTCAGAGCAGAGAGATTTTAAGATTGGAATGATGTGTCATAAGACAAGGAATGCTGGAATCCATTAGAACTGGAAGAAATAAGGAACAGATTTTTCTCCTGGAGCTTCTGGGAAGAGTGCAGCACTGCCAAGACTTTGATTTTTGTCCCGTGGTACTTATTTCAAACTTCTGCTTCCAGAAATATGAGAGAATAGATTTCTGTTGTTTTAAGCCACCATGTTGGTGATAATTTGTTACAGCAGGCAGGAGAAACTACTAAGAGTTTATAAAGAAACAAATGATTCAGTTAGGCTAGACAGAGGATAAATGCTGAGATGTGATAGTACCCCTAAGCTAATTTCCAATCCCTAAGTCTTCACTAAGACCTCCAGAATACCTGGGACTAACTCAAAGGGAAGACTAAGAAGCAGGGTAGACTGAATGACCCTTTCCAATTAGAGATGTCTTGTCAGTTTTGTTTTTAATGGTTCTGGTAGTTTAGAGAACTCTGTGGAATAGCAGACTTCAGGCAGTTCTTCTGTGAGGAACAATCCATACTGTCACAGTTTATGGGGTGTGTGGGGTTGAGACTGTGGGGAATAAGGTTTCTGGAGACCAGACTAGAAATCTCTTTTCCTTACGTTTTTAGAAGCCAGAGTTTGACCTAAATTCTTAAAAAAATTTCCAGAATAGATTTGCTAAATTTCTTTATGTGTCCAGGGCTATGTGAAATATATACACACAGATTTATATGGGCTGAAGCAAGTTTCCTATTTATTTACAAGCTACAACAAATAACCTAAATGTAGGCATGTAAATAATCATTTGCTGGTACGATAGAGACTGTTAGCTGTTTACCAGAAGCCAAACAAATCTACTTCTTCCTCTAAGTGTGGATAGATTACTATACTATCTAGTAGTAGATTCAGATGCAGCATGATAGGAATAAAAAAGAAAAGTATTGGAAAAATAAAAATAAGAGAAGGGCCAACTGTGAAATGGGGTGGGGTGTGGAGGGAATCAGCTCTGGCCCTCTCCCAGCTGTCTGGTTTTATCATCCTTTTAAGCGGTTTGCCTCTTGTGAAAATGTAAAACATTCATCCACTTGAGCTTCCTAGGGGTTTCAGTGGAGGAATGGTGAGAAACATATGAAACAGTAGATAACAAGTTTCAGTGGATCAGATTCAATTATCAACAATTTCAGAGTGAAGGTAAGAATTGTTGAGAGAAGCACATCAAAGGGGAAAAAAGGAGTTTCATCCATAGAATAGGTATTGTGAACTTCCTAGAAATTTTTAATAAAGCAGAAGGAACTGCTAAGTAAATAAAATTTCCATCCTCAAATCCAGAACTTCTTTCCTTTCTCTGTAACTATTCCCCTCTCGATTTCCCTATACAATATCTGTTAATGAAATTACTATATTCCCAGTTACCCAGGCATGAATCTTAGAAGGAATTTAATTTTTGTTTCTCTTAAACCTCTAATATCAAAAAAGCAGTCTGTTCCTTGTGTCTGTAATGGTGACCCCAAGCCAAACACCTGTACACACACAGGCTGCCTGTCCTTTACTTTTCAACACTACCATTATCCAATTTACTATCACTTTCATGTGACCTTTGACCCAAGCTCACTGCTTGATGGCTTCTTACACCAATCCGTGGCTCATGCTGCCATTGGATAAAGCTCGCAAAGCCAGCTGTTTGTTTTACTTAGTGATCCGAAGACTTCAGTGACTCCCTTCTGCTTATTAATTGAAGACTGAGCTTTTTGGTCATACATTTAGGATCCTCCACCATCTGAATCTAATTGCCTCTTCCAGCTTCATCATAATGTTTCCTAAAAATAAAGCTGATATTGTACCACATTTGAGGACTCTCAAGTTCAACCAAAATTTCTTTCCTGTCTCTTTGCATTTTTGTCACTTACTCTAATTAAATGTTCTAACTTTTCATGTAACCTTTGGAACTGTACTTGTTTAAGATCTAGTTAAGTGCCACACCCTCCATGATAATTTTCCAAATTCCATTTACTTGAAAGAACAGTACCAGTCAGTGGGTTCTGAATTATTCTCACATTTGTAATCGTTGCTTGTAAATTGTCCTCTTTTAATGCATTTTAACCTCTTTTTGGACAAGCCTTAGTCTTAATCATTTTAAAATCCATCAGTGAGCCTAATGGCTTGCACAAAAAGCTTAATAAATATTTGTTTGTTGGATGATAGATGAGTAAATGTTTGAGTGAATTTAATGAAGGCTGGAATTTTTATCAGTAGCCAGTGTTTATGATTCTCAAATGTAATCAGGCATTATAGTTGTATGTACAAGTATTTGCCTAGATGCATGCATGTGGCTACATTATATACATATACATATATATGTAGTTGGATGTATACGTATGTATCCACATACATATTTCTATATATAAATAAATACACATATGCAGGCACACAAACCCATATATAGTTTTAAGGTGACATGCATTGAGGAAATTCAGATTTGGCAGAATTCATATTGCAGAACTGATATATTAAATATGACCTATACTATATATATATAAGTGATCTTAAAATTTTAATATAATTTGTTTTGATAATAGTCTGTAATACAAATATGTATACATATTCAACATTTTATTCCTTTTCAGATGGTATCTTTTTTTTTTTTTAAGATTTTAAGATTTTAAGATTTAAGATTTTTTTAAGATTTTAAGATTTTTAAGATTTTTTTTAAGACAGAGAGAGACACAGCGAGAGAGGGAACACAAGCAAGGGGAGTGGGAGAGGGAGAGGCAGGCTTCCCACAGAGCAAGGAGCCCGATGTGGGGCTCGATCCCAGGACCCTGGGATCATGACCTGAGCCAAAGACAGATGCTTAATGGCTGAGCCACCCAGGCACCCCCAGATGGTATCTTTTAAGCACTTATGTAAAGAATCACACCAAAGACATTGGAATTGAAGACCATTCTTCCCTGTGTCCTGCATTCTCACTTGTTCTTGATTAGGGGAATGGGACTTATTTATTAATCCCCCTTTTACCCCCTCTTTTTGGAAAATGCAGCATTTGTAGCAAATAATGATGTATGAGAGAAGTAACTGAACCTGAAACAAAATGTATAGCCCATTATGGCAATAACAGTCTGGAGGCCTAATGCAGTCCTGATATAATAAATATCAGGAGATTGTTGTTTTTTCGCATCACACCAAATAGGTTCACATTCTATAGGAATAGATGAGCTTATAGCCTTGTTTATCTCCTTGCTGCTTCTCCATCCTGTTTACCATGTAGTGATTGTCTAATACAATGAGAAACAGAATATCTTCCACTGAGCAATGCCATGCTGTCACCCAGCTCTTTTCAGGGAGAAAATAGGATCGGAAAAGGTTATTAAAATGAAGTAGTACTATTATATATTGGAAAATGGTGGATATATAGAATTTTTTTTTTCAGCTGCACTGAATGAGTCGCAGCACAAAACCTCAGGCTTTCCCCCCAGCAGAATGATTTACATGTATGACTCACTTTTCTGATGGTGTGTCCTATCTCCCCTTGTTTGCTTGAAAACAGATGACCTAAAATAAGAAAACTGGTTATAAGAGACAGTAAATATGTGTCATAATTAAGGAAAGCAAGAAACATCGAAATAGCAAACAGATCGAGTTTACCCTTACTTTGAATTGCTATTTCACAGCATGCAAAAATAATTTTACATTCTTTAATATGGAGAAGGACTGGTTCCCTCTTTTCCACCAAATTTCCTAGGGCCTGTGGAATTTTACAACCCATAAGGTATTTACATGCTCTGCCAATCTGATCCAAAACTAGGGCTTCAATCCCTCAGGAAGCATTCATTAGCATTATAAATTAGCCAGGCTCTCAATTTATGTGTTGATTTGCTTGTCTTTTAGTCTCTCTTTACTTTGAAAACTTTAATTTGAAACCATTTACAATATAAACACACATATGGAAGTGAAACATAAGGACTGAAGTCAAGAAAATATGGAGGGAAAAATGTAATAACATAAATACCAGGACATGCTAAATTTCGCCACGAAACGGGGAATCCAAGTGAGGGATTATCTTCTTGGAAGAGGCTGCCCCACGGGAGAGGGGTTCAGAAATCTTGGGAGCCAACAGATTTTGGTAGATGCTGAAACAAGCACACTGTAAGAAAATTGCTGTGATGTTTTATTTTCTCTTTGCTCTCTCTGAGCATCTAGTTAATTCTTCTAATTGAAAGATCCAGCATGCCCAGGCTCAAGCATGGTGAACCAAGGGAATAGCAACTGGTAATGAGATGAAGTCAGCAATGTCTAGTCATCCTTCTCTTCCTGTCTCTGGAGCCTATTTTCAGATTTAAATCTGAAGGGTGTGGATTTCCTTATGTTGCCACATTCCCCTTTAGGGAGAGAGACAACCACCAAGAGATCGGCAATGGCATGTTTTTAGCTCTAAGTTAGTTTCTAACTAACATAGAGAAACACGACTTGCTAGAGAGTTCTCTTACCTGGTAAAAAGCACCATACCACTTTAGAAGAGCAAACCTTTCCTTGGCACTACATTACAAAAGGATTTACTTTATATTTTATTTACATTATACGAAGGATTCGAAATATCGAAATTGACAAAATTTCCAACAGCGGGTTTGCAGGAGATGCAAACATATTGTTTGCCTTTTGTTTTAAACATAATAAAGTCTAGGGTTACAGTGTTAGATTATAATTTGCTAACCGCCTCTACTTTATGATTATTGGGTGCATCGTACACCACCTGGACCTAGAAGCATGTGATTCCCACATACTTTAAACGGTCTTTCTCAACTTTCTCAAATAGTTCTGTCAACTCAACTTTGAGATATTCTGTTTATAACGCTCAGAAGAAATAAATTGGAAAATAAACATTTCCTTAATTTTAATAAGGCACACACATTTAAAAAAAAGGTTGGAGAAAGCGAGAGAAAGACAGATGGGAAACAGGGTCTAATAACATTTACATTAAAGTTTTTTGTTGTGCCATGATATTCCTTTCTTCAAGTCTGTTTTGGGTTTTTTTTTGTTGTTTGTTTGTTTGTTTTTGGGATGTCCTCCTGGTATGACACACTCTGAGGGTGATTAATAACAATAATAATAATAACAGTAATAATAGTAATCCCAAAGAGCTATGGACAATATAAATTTTGGCTAAGTGTTGATTATTTCTGAATGGGTACTTTGTTATTATACTGGCTTTTTCCATCACTATTATCTGAAACCCATTTAAATGAATACTCTTTCCTTAGAGTCCCTAACATGAGCTGCATTAAAATGTAACAGCCTCCCACCTCTCCAAGAGTCTCCACAAGGTGAACATAAATAAAATCAATTTAAAGGGTAATCAATGCAGTTTCACGGCTTAGACTCTTCTTTGTGTCAAGCTTTTATTTCTTAAAGAACATGAATATCAAAGTGATCATATAATAACTATTTGGTAATTATTTGGTCCAGATATTATGTTTTTGACATAGCATGGGGTTAATGACAATGTTATACAAATGGTATTAAAAAAACAAAAACAAAAACAAATTATGTCAGAGTTGGTTCTCTCATCAACAGATCTCCTAATAAATTTAGTTTTCCCTGAAGATAGTGAGGAGTAGGATACTAATTTCATACTAATTTTTATTTTGATTCCTCTATATCATTAATTTATTCATCAACAGTGACATACCCTAAACTTCAGAGTAAATCCAGATCTCCAGAGATGAGTTAATTAGGTTAACAGAAAGGAAAGTATATAAAGCTTAGTTTTCTAGCTCCTTTAAAATAGCAAAAAACTCATAACTAAGCTCATTTATTTTAAGGATACTAGTATCCTCATTTTTTCTTTATAGATAGATTGCAGGATGTGTTACTTAAAATGTTGGAATAATTGTTTCTTTACAAAATTCCCCCAATAAAAGGTGGTATTTATAGAAGTTACTGTCGGTGGCTATAATAAATAGCATTTTTCTTTTGTTTGATTTTTTTTTTTTTTGCCAGTGGACAATATATGACTTATGAATGGACTTCAGCATGAGAGATTTGGGTATAGCTTTCTCTGTGTGTATGATCTATGTGCGTGTGTGCATGTGTGTAGTAAAGATTTTAATTTTATCCATGGAGAGCTTTGGCCTTTGCCTTTGACCACTGTTAGGTAATCTCTAAACCTTTGGAATGTCATTCCTTGATGTGAATGTAACAATATGATTGAGAATGGGGCTTGGCCATAGCAGGTAGTCTAGGAATGTGATTTGGGGTAGGGGCTTTGGGTCACAGTTTCAGCTTGACCTTTAGAGGGGCTGGAGATGGAAATGAGCCATGTGGACAGTCAACCATGCCTAAGTGATGGAGCCCCAGTAAAGTCTCTGTACACCAAGACCTGGATGAAGCTTCCTTAGTTGGCATCACTCCATGATTATTGTCACTCAGTGATGCTAGAAAAGTAATGCTGCCCATGACTCCACTCTGAGAGGACAAGTGGACACTCCACATTCAGAATTTTCCTGGACTCTGCCCCATGGCTGACATTAACCAGTTATAACCAGTTTATGGAGCCCTCCATTATTTACCAAAGACCATGCCTAAAGATATATAATTTCACTCTAAAATAACCTTCAGTTTAGACTGGGATAAATATTGTCGAGGCACTTCTATTCCTATCTCAGCAAGTGTCATAAACTAAAGATTAAAAAGAATGGCTGTTGAGAACTTATTAACATTTCTTTTATAGCAGTTTATACTTATGGAACAATAATGCCTTCAGTTGAAGAAATGAACATTGAGATTCCAGACATAATTTCAGGCAGATGAGAAGAGACATGGTGTTTGTGCTATTTGTCAAATATTCTTGGTTCTTCTACTTCCAAGCACATGGCTTTGTTTTTTCTGTAACTGTTGGGGTTGAGAGGGGCTTTGTACTGTCCCTGCTCTAAAGTTGCGAATTCAAGAGCCATGCGTCACTTCTCAGCGGGAGCACTTAGTTACCAGGGAAGCCCTGCAGAACTCTGTCTCCCTCTTAGGTGTTGGCTGCTTCATCCTTGTGGGTCCCTGAGGAACTATAATGAGCAGTGCACCACATCCCCCCTGCAATAAACTGCAAGTGGAAACAAGAACAAGGTGGTGTTTAAACCAAACTTTTTGGCTCAGTGTAACCTAGCTTATCCTGACTCACAGTGTGTGTGGGTGGGTGATGTGAGGGTGGGGGGTGTATTTAACTGCTCATAAAGTCCATTTCCTCACCCAGGAGAGGGTCGTAGTGATCGTTATCTGGTTATTGGGACTGGTGAAAGGATTAAGTCATCACGATGTGTATGAAGTGCTTCATAGGGAGCTCTTCGCACATTTAAGTTCTCAATAAATAGTAATCATCAATGTGGCACAATTTGAATAGCAACTCCTCCTGGATAAGCTAGCATAGAAAGTTCATACCATACATCCTATCATGTATTTCAAGATGAATTCATCATTGTTCACTGTGAAGTCATTAGTAAATTTTTAAATATTAATATTCAGCTAAGAAAGCAGTACTAAGTAAGTCTGTTGAAAAAAGTCAGATTTTCTGCATTTTATGGATGGATTGATGCTTTGAATCATCCACATCTATTCCCCTATTCTCCATGGAAAACAGCATGACAAAGTTGAATTTAGAAGCTTTGGAATGAGGCATTCAAATTCAGCTCCCCGAATTAATAGTTTTGTGTTGCTGGAAAGTTACTTAAACTCTCTGACCAATAGGTTCCTCATTTTTAAGAAAAATTGGCTAACACAACTTGGCTGACTAACAATGTGTTTTGAGATCTATATTTATATATCTTCCCTATATTGATCTATATCTAATCTCTATCTATGTATCATCTGATGTAGGAAAGACGTTAGGGTTCGAAGCCAATGGCCAAGAAAGAGTTCTTGAGATGTCTTTGATGCAAAAAGGTGGTTTTATTAAAGCACAGGGACAGGACCCGTGGGCAGAAAGTTGCACTGGGGTCGTGAGGAGTGGCCCATTATATACTTTCAAGTTGGGAGGGGGTTAGGGATAGCATAAGCCTTCCAGATATTTTGGAAACAAGGTTTCCAGGATCCGGAGTGAGCTTGCTATTGATAGGAAAGGTCATTTATTACTGTTCAGTAAAAACTCAGTCATGAGATTCTTCAGATGTATATTGGTGGGTCATATGCTTGGAGGATGATAGCCAACATGTATCTTGGTAGAGTAGAGATAAAGGAAGTTTCCAAAGGTATTTTTATATGTTAAAATAGACTTACAGGATCCTGGGGGTCAGGCTAAGATTGCTTTTTGCCCTTAGCAAAGTATCAACATCGAGGCATTTGAGTCCCTAGAGGAATGTCACTCTGCCTGTTTCAAGGACTTGTCAATGGGCTGTAGGTAGTAAGGAAATTTAATAATTGTTTCCCACATCATTATCTAGGTATGTAATAGATATCTCTTTAATTTGCCAAAAACATCTCCTTTCTCCTGAAAGCAACAACTCTCATCACTTTTGTGGAACCATTCCTCTCCCTAGTCCAAGCAGATGATTCCAGTGGGCCCCGCCAATCCCAGAAACTGTTGCCATCTCTACCTCTCCCACCCCCATCCTGGCCATAGAGATGGCATATTACCCAAGACTAAGCAGTCTTTGCCTGGAATTTTTCACATTAGAACTAATAATGGAAGACAGTCTCTTTATATGTGATGACAGAGTTAGAAAGATGAGCCAGTAGACAGTTGCCAGCAGCCAAGGTCCCAGCTTCGTGGGAAGAATTGGTCAGAGAATAAAGCCTTCACCACAAGGCCAAGATGAGAGATGGAGTGGCCTGAGGATGTGTGGTTTTTTTCATTTTCAATTGTTGAATTCTTTTGACTTCCCTAATCTGACCTCAGTTTGTTTATGTGAACTAATACAATTGCTTTTTGTCTTAGCTAATTTGTCAGTTTTAGTTTTGTTTAGCTGTTTTCATTTTTTGATCATTTTAAAAAATACTCTTCTTTTAAATTTTTATTCATTTATTTGAGAGAGAACGCACATGAGGGGGGAGGGGCAGAGGGAGAGAGAGAAGCAGACTCCCCCGTGAGCAGGGAACCTGAAGATGCGGGGCTCAATCCCAGGACCCCCCTGAGATCATGACCTGAGCCAAAGGCAGATGCTCAACCGACTGAGCCACCCACACGCCCCTTGATCATTTTTAACCAAATGAACCCTAAAACTCTTTAGTCCATAATGCATAGTGGTTGCTCAATACATTTTATTTTTTCCTCTGTTTTGTTTCTTCTATCTACTTCATAATTTTACACAGAATAGCAGTTCCCGAAGTATGGTACCCAAGACCCTTTCAGAGGTGCTCAAGATCAAAACTGAGAATTGTTTGCTCTTTTTATTGTGTTGGCATTTGTACTGATAGTTCGAAAACAATGGTGGTTAAAACTGCAGGTGCCTAAGCGCAAATCAGGGCAGTGGCACCAAACTTTACATGGAAAAACTGTATTCTTTTCCTCCACACACTTGCAAGGGGTCAAAAAGGGAGTTAGCTAGTTTCATGTAAGAATGTCCTTGATGAAGCAGCAAAAAGTACTAATTTTATTAAATCTTGACTTTTTTTTTAAGATTTTATTTATTTATTTGACAGAGAGAGACACAGCGAGAGAGGTAACACAAGCAGGGGGAGTGGGAGAGGGAGAAGCAGGCTCCCCGCAGAGCAGGGAGCCCGATGTGGGACTCGATCCCAGGATCCTGGGATCATGACCTGAGCCAAAGGCAGTCGCTCAACCGACTGAGCCACCCAGGCACCCTAAATCTTGACTGTTGAGTCATGCTTTTCCAATCTTCTGGATGATGAAATAGGAAGTACACAGTGAGTATTTCTGCTGCATAGCCAAGTACAGTGGTTTTCTTGAGGAAAAACACTTGTAAGATGGAGCTGCAAGCTGCACTTTCTCCTGTTTTCTGTAACACCCTTTTTGTCAAAAGAATAACTGACAGACTAACTATAGGTTTTCAGATTTGTCTTATTGCTTTAAGGACAATAACTGATAAAATCCAAGCTTTCCAGCAAAAATTGGAATTCTGGAAAACTTGTATCCACCACTGTGAACTTGACAGCATCTCAATATTAAAAGACTTTCATGATGAGATTAGTGGTGATATTAATGGATGTGATTTTTAGTATTGTACAATAAAATGTGTCAACATTTAGACGATCTACATGACTTATTGAACTAATATTTTCCAGATCGCCAATGTATGCTGTTACAAAGTCATCCATGGGTAAAAGGTCATTTGCAGTGCAAGATAGATCAGTGGATTTTAATGTAACCAAGTATGAAAAGTCTATTAGTATGGTTTCAGATTCTCACTGCAACAAACCTTTAAGAAAGTATCACTTACAGAATTTTTGTATAGTATTAAAGAAGAATATCTACAATTTATCTCTAAAGGCTATTACAAATCTCATTCTTGGGGTGCCTGAGTGGTGCAGTTAGTTAAGTGTCTGACTCTTGATTTCAGCTCAGGTCATGATCTCAGGGTTGTGAGATCGAGTCCAGCTTTCAGCTCTGTGCTCAGTGAGGAGTCTGCTTGAGATTCTCTCTCCCTCTCCCTCTGTCCCTCTGCCCCACTCACACACACACTCTCTCTCTCAAATAAATAAATCTTTTTAAAAAATTAAAAAATAAAAATCTCATTCTCTTTCCAGTTACCTATCTGTGCGAGGCCAAATTTTTTTTCATATACTTCAAGCAAAACACCACAGTGCAACTGGTTGAATGGGGAAATAGATATAAAAATCTAATGGTGATCTAGTAACCAGAAATTAAAGAAATTTTCAAAAATATAAAATAATGCCACACCTCTTACTATGTTTTATTGTTCAGGAAATATAATTATTTTCATGAAATATTTATTTAACCATGTTATGTGTCTTTTTAAATGAATTAATACATGAATACTTTTTTAAATATCTCCATTTAAATTGTAAATATGGTGAGTAAAGATAGATAAAACCTACATAAAAGAAGCTCTTTGGGATTCTCCATAACATTTAAGAGTGTAAAGGTGTTCTAAGATCACAGTATTTGGGTACCCCTGACCTTGAATATCCCTTCTCTGTCTATTCATTCGATGCATGTCTAATGCCTACAAATGCATTTTTATACCTGCATATATTTGTTCCTGCCTGGAATAATGCTCCCTCATTTTTTAGCTTAAAGAACTCTTTTGATAATTAAAGACTCAATTAAAAGCTTGTTTTTCCAGATTCTACCCCATTTTCCTTCATAATTACTTATAGAAATATATATGCTCTTGCTACATTTAATAATTTTTTGCATGTCTGATGGCCCACTAGTCTGTGAGATCTTGAAGACCAGGCATTCTCTTTTAATCATTAGTGCATCAGCACCTAGAAAAAGGTCCAGATCATCATTGGTACTCCATATAAATTTTGTTCTTGAAGGACTGAATTTTTAGGCTCAAGAATTCCATCCTCCTTTGTTTCCCTGCCATAGAGCCCAGCTGATGACCATGACATTGGCAAAGTCATGTACCAACAACCCAGATGCCAGGAATTGCAGCTCATGGCCAGGCTTCAAAGGGAAACCAATCATGAAAGGACAAATGCCATATTGTGGCTAGAGGGAATCTGGAGATCTTTAAAGATTTCCAACATTTCTCAGGTGCCCATAATAGGCAGCATCCACTTTCCATTGACAGGCTTTACCCATGAAGTTCAAACAAACAGGAGTTATTCTGAAGCACGCAGTCCAGTTAATGAAAAGAAAACCGCCAACTGGCATTATCTGCTGAAAGCAGCAGAGACACATTGCATGAGGGCTTTTCCAAAACTTTTCTAATTGGATGAAAATGGAAACATTTCTCAAGATTAATAAGAGTGTCAAATCATGTCCAGCTGGCAACCCCAGGATCTCACCAAGTGTTTAATCACACAACCTGTGAGCATCAAAGCAATGTTAAATAGCACCCTGGAAACTGTTCTATGGAAGGCAGTTCTTCTCCCAGAATGCCAGACCTACTCTCACCTGTGATTGCTGACCATCACCTAAGGCTAAAACTGAGAATAAATAGCAAAGCTTTTCTGTAGAAAGGCTTATCCAAAAGAAGCAAATATTACTTAGAACCACAAGCCAATCTGACATCTTCCATGCTGCTCCCATCTGCTTCAGATATACATACTGGACAGTTTTCAAATGACAGCAGATGTCCCGACTAGAAAAAAAATTTAATCAGCTGAAAAGTATGTCATTACCTAGCTAATTTTATAGTTTTAGAAGCCAGGAACTGTATTGCTTTTGATTATTGCCCTGATTCCTCAGTGTCAAACCAACTCTCTTGTAAAACGAATGGTGTTTGCTTAGCTAGCTACCTAGAATTTATTATATGAATTTTTTAACATAACTTTTTATGTTTTAAACATAACTTTCCAGATCAGGAGATTGCATAAAAATTTTGGTCTTTAAATAAGCTCAGTGGGCGCCTGGGTGGCTCAGATGGTTAAGCGTCTGCCTTCGGCTCAGGTCATGATCTCAGGGTCCTGGGATCGAGTCCCGCATCGGGCTCCCTGCTCCTTGGGAGCCTGCTTCTCCCTCTGCCTTTCTCTCTCACTCTGTCTCTCATGAATAAAAACAAAAAAAAAAAACAAAAAAAACCCTCTGACCCTTGTAATCAAGGGTCTCAAGAATTCATGTTTTGGGGCGCCTGGGTGGCTCAGTTGGTTAAGTGACTGCCTTCGGCTCAGGTCATGATCCTGGAGTCCCGGGATCGAGTCCCGCATCGGGCTGCCTGCTCGGCAGGGAGTCTACTTCTCCCTCTCCCACTCCCCCTGCTTGTGTTCCCTCTCTTGCTGTGTCTTTCTCTGTCAAATAAATAAATAAAATCTTTAAAAAAAATAAATAAATAAAAATAAAAAAAAATAAAAAAAAATAAATAAGCTCAGATTCATAAAAATCCTGTGCAGTGACAAAGGAATGCAGTGCAGTGTCAAATGTAAAAGACTTGAAATTTTCATTTTTTTTTTTTATCACCGCTCGTGCTTAGTGATCAACCGTAGAAAGCACCCTCTTTCTGTTTATTTACATTCATCCACCATTATATAGTTTATATTCTGTGTAAAATTAAAGGGAGCATCAAAGGCAAAGCTAACTTATCCCTCCACCTCACCTTCTTTCTTGCATTAGATTGGATAAGTAAGGTATATTGCAGCAGTAGACCCCAAACCTACATGGGTGCATGTACTCAGTCCTAATAACCTGATGTCAGATTATCACTGCTTTGTAACTCAGGAGAAATTTAAAATATCTATTAGTTTGCTGTCAGCTTGTGGTCTGGGAACTGGCAGAGAAGACCAGCATACTTTCCATCAAAATAGTGAAAACCTCAGAATGCATATTCTTTTCTTTTTTTAAAGATTTATTTATTTTAGAGAGGGCATGGGGGAGGGGCAGAGGAAGAGGGAGCAACAGAGAGAGTCTCAAGCAGACTCCGCAGTGAGCATGGAGCCCCATGTGGGGCTCCATCTCACAACCCTGAGATCACGACCTGAGCTGAAAGCAAGAGTCAGACAATTAAATGACTGCACCCACCCAGGTGCTGCAAAATGTATATTCTTTTCAAGTGCACACAGAAGTGTTTACTGACGTAGAATCATATTCTGGGCCATAAAAGTCTCAATAGATTTTTAAAAATTGAAATCATATGAAATATGTCCTCGGATAACAGCAGAATTAAACCATATTTTCTCCTAGGACTTTATGGTGTCGGGTCTTATGTTAAAGTCTTTAATCCATTTTAAATTAATGTAAATGGTGTAAGATAGTGGTTTAGTTTCATTTGTTTGCATGTGGCTATCCAGTTTTTCTAACACCATTTATTGAGGAGACTGTTACTTCCTCATTTTCTGTTCTTAGCTCCTTTGTCGTAAATTAATTGACCATATATGTGTGGGTTTATTTCTAGGCTTTCTGTTCTATTCCATTGATCTATGTGTGTTTTTATGCCAATACCATACTGTTGTGATTACTGTAACTTTGTAACATAGTATAAAATAAGGGAGTGTAATGTCTCCAGCTTTGTTCTTCTTTCTCAAGAATGCTTTGGCACATGGCACAAGATTCATTTGTGGTTTCATACAAATTTTAGGATTGTTTGTTGTTTATGATAGTTTAAGAATGATTCCTCAGTTTGCCACAGCCTTGCAGATCTCGTGGTGTGAGCCCCATTGTTCTTCAAAGCCAAGACGTTTGGCGGGTTCATCTCTCAGGTGCTAGTCTTAATGTTGGGGCACCCAATGTGGATTAAGAATGCTTTGTTCCTCAGGGAGGAGCTCTGGGTTTTGAGTTTCCCCCCAATTGTGGGTTACTGCAGTGGAGGTGGAATTTATGGACAGGTTGTGTCTCAGCCTTTCTTACCTGTTCTGATGTGGTTTCCCTCTCATTTGCCTGATGAGAAGGGTTTGTTCCCCCAATTTTAGCAAATGGAGAATTTTAATCTAGCCTAGTACTTAAAGTGTTGTCTAGGATTAGCAGCATAAAATCATTTGGGAGATTGTTAGAAATGCAGAATCTCAGGCCCCATCCAGGACTCCTAAAGTAGAATCTGTATTTTATCATGATGCCCTAGGACAGGGGTGAAAAATCAGACCTAAGAATTGTTTTTAGAGAGGGTGAGTAATTGACTGCCGTTCTCTGTAGATAGTAGGGCTCAGCTGTACTTAGGAATGTGCATACCCTTGGGCTTACCGGTTCTCTGCCCACAGAGCATGGTCCATCCTTCTGCTTTGCAAAATTCTTGGGAGAGTAGCTAGGTTCTGTTCTATTTCCTCGTTTCAAATTCCCTTATCTCTTTTAGTATATTTAAAGTACTTTAAAATTGATGGTCCCTTTGCTGCAGAGACTCATTTGATAAAAAAGCAGAATAAATTACTCCCTATCCCACAGATATACTTCTTCTGGGATAAAATAGGTCACAAAGACATTGGTGGAGCAAAATCATTAAAAAAAAAATAAGTCTGCAGGATTACAGATTTGAAGAGAAACAGGCATATTAGAACAGATGGACCATGTGTTTTAAATAGAATTAAAATAACATAAAAGAGATTTATGCATCCAGCAATGAAAGAATACACATTTATTTCAAGTACACATTGAACATTTATAGAAATTGATCATTGGGACATTAAAAAAAACCCTCAATATATTTTAAAAATAGATCTCATACAAATCAAGATCTTTGATATCAAAATCTTTGACCAAAAAATCATCAATTTAGAATTAAATAATAAAAAGTAGCTTAAAAAAACCCTGAATATTTTGAAACAAAACCTTCTAATACATGGGTCTATGAAGAAATCAAAATAAAAATTTAAACATTATTTAGGATTGAATGACGATGAAAGCTGTTTATCTCAATACAATGGGGGGATGTAAAATGGTATGAATATAGAAAGTTACAGCTCTAAATACTTTATAAAGAAGACAGCCTCAAAATTAAGGATCTTTGTCTATATTTAAGTTTACATTGAAAACCCCAAGGAATACACAGATAAGTTATTTGAGACAGTAAGAGAGTTTGCAATATCGGCTGGATATAAGATTAATGTAGAGGGGCACCTGGGTGGTTCAGCTGGTTGAGCGTCCAACTCTTGGTTTCCACTTGGGTCATGATCTCAGTCAGCGTTATGGGATCGAGTCCTGTGTTGGGTTCCATGCCTAGTGTGGAGTCTGATTGAACTTCTCTCTCTCCTTCTCCCTCTGCCCCTCCTTCTGCTTGTTCTAAATAAATAAATAAATAAATAAATAAACAAACAAACAAATAAATAAATAAAATATTTAAAAAAGATTAATGTAGAAATAGTACATTTCTACATATCAGCAGTAAATAACTAGAAAATGTAATAAAAGGGAGTACACCATTTATGACACAGATTATATATTCAATAATCAGGAATAAATATAACAATGTTTAAGACCTTTACTGGGGAAATTATAAAAACTTTATTGAGAGATACCAAAGAAGAATAAATAGATGGGCAGGTAAACCATGTTCATATATAGGAAAACGTTGTCATTTCTCTCTAGATTGATCTTTAGATTCCGTGCAGTGTTGAAAAGGATTTGTCAGGGAACTTAGAAATGATTCTAAAATGTCCAATAAGTATGTGCATGTGTGTATGTATGTGCACATGTGTATGTAGAAGGAGAATAGTTACTATGACTTTTTACAAAGTGGCAAAAATATGACTGGTTTTTGCTCATGAAAAGCAAACTAACCAATAGGGTATCAGAAACCAACTGATGCCTACAGGTATAGATATTAGATATAGGCCAAGGGTAGTATGTCCAATGAGTGGGGAATGAATGAAGGGATATTTCAATAAATTGGGAAAAATAATTGATATGGAAAAATGTTGAAATTGGATTCCTACCACATACCATTAAAACAATCACCTCCATATAGATTTAGGACCAAGTCTAAAAAACATAACATTTGAACACTGAAAAATACTGTAAGTGAGTAATTTTAGGACTCAGGATATGGATGTTGTCTTCAATAAGGCATGCAAACAATTTTCTGTAGAAGAGTTTAATAAAATCTTAAAATACTAAGGCTAGTCACTTTTGTTCACCAAACTATCAAAGATTAATTTTCAAATTAAAAAAATCTTAAAACTAAGTTACAAACTGGAGAGAGATATTCACAATACACGTAACTAGATTAGTATCAAGAATATATAAGCACAACCAGTCCATCAGAAAAATTGGCAAAGGGAATAAATAAATGGAGAGAAGTTCAAGATTATGGATCATCAAGGTAATATAATTGAAGACCATAATTAAGTAACATTTTATAACCATTCTATTGACAAAATGAAAAATTTTGTTTATATCAAGTGTAGGAGAGATGTGGGTCCATAGAATCTACTATACTTTGCTAGTGGGAAAAGTAAATAGAAGTTTAAACCCACTGTGCAGCCACTGTGAAAACATTTTTGGCATTGCCTCCTGAAGTCAAGCATTTACATATGCTATGATTTAGCTGTTCAACATCTAGGTATGGATCTAAGAAACTCTTGCATATGTTTTTTTTGTTTTGTTTTGTTTGTTTTTTTCTTTTTTCTTTT